>NW_028186668.1:1902338-1987670 GCF_003343005.1 Rhea americana
CTACTCATTAAATTCCAGTATTGTAATAGGCAAAAGAATGCCAAGAACATATTAGCAACAGTATAATAATAAATATAATGCATAATATAGTGAACAGTTTGCATTTCAACTGCTTTGCATGATTCTTGCAAGACTGTCCATAAAATGATTTAGTTGGACTTTTTAAAAAAATATTTTACTTATTCTCTTCTTTTTCATGTATATTTTTTGCAATTCTAATTGAACTGAGTTTTATATGAAAGAATATTTTTTATAATGGTAGTTTATTGGAGTGACATTAAAATATTAACTACATTTAACCCTAGGCTTCTTTTAAAATATTACAGCTATGACTTATAGAAAATAAAATGGCCAGTACTGTAGCACACCTTCATGTGGCAGTGTATGCACAAAAGTGGAAATAGAATACATTTAATACTTTCTACTGTATTCCAGCCTCCCACAAACGACTTCAAAACATTTCAAACATTTGGATATGTCATGTGTTGTCCATTAAAAAAAAATAATAATAATGAAAAGAACATATTATTTCCTAAATTTAACCTGAATTCACAGTAATATAACAAGTTTGAAATGGACTAATCTTGTTTGAATGCTTGAGTTGCTTTGGTTGGAAAAAACAAAACCAAAAAAACCGCACAAAGACTAGTAAAATAGCACAATCAAAAGATGTACAATTGATTACAGTGGACAGTGATTCCCATTCCACAGACATAAAAGAGTCAGAAGTCTTTCTGAATCATGGCAGTCTTGTTGGGAAAAGTGAAAGCAAAAGCAACTTCAATATTCAAATGTACTGAGTAATTGGAAAACCACATCACTTATCAAATACAYGGCATTATAGATAGCATGAAGTAGACTAGCAGTGGTGAAAATAAGACCCTCCTTGACCAGCTATGTAAGGCTAGTCAAAGCTCAAACACACACAATTAAAGCATGTAAATGCATGGATCTCCTTCTCCTCACACTTTGAAGAGTTATCGTAATGAAAACCATGGTGTTTGGAACAGAAGAGCCCATCAGCCAGGAGTTCCCAGAAGAATGTTCCTATTTAAAGAGTGCTGAGAAGAAGTTCCTGAAGAGAAATCTCAATRTGTTTCCGTGGTTTTCCCAATTCCATGTAGCAAATGCAATTTTTTAAGACTGTATCAAAGGAGAAGTAAACATTGCCAGAAAATTAAGAAGAGTTGAACCAATATAAATGCTCATGTTAAAGAGGTGCATCCTTTTATGTGAAAACTCTGACTTGAGTGCACTCCACGCATCATAACTGTCATATCCTACATACAAGCCTAAACTCTACCAGCAAAATGAAATCGTTGTGGCTCTCTTTAAAAAGATGCAAGAACTGCCCAAGTATAACATAATACACTATATTAACCTACCTTACCAGTGGATTTTTATGCTGATAGTCTGTAACAAAGGAATAATTTTGTACATTTTGCACATCTATCTTAGTCTACACGCTATTGATTTCAGTCAGCTGAGCTGCCAAGCGTGTGCGGTGAAGTCTGTGTACCTAAAATAATCCTCTTAAAAATGTATTGGAGGGAAAAAAAAGAGTACTGCATATCTATGATATAAGAATCCGATTCTCAGCTCAGCAAATCAAGTCTAGTTTGTGATTCTGAGAACCTAAGAGTAGGCAGGTTACGTCATATAACATTCATGATATTACATGGTGAACGCTAACACCAATTTTTGCTTGATGAGAAGTCAGTCATTTGGAAGAGATCACCTTCTGAATTTCCTGTCTGTCTCCAGTTGTGTAACTTTAAAATAGCTGCCTTTCATATTTCAGTTAAGATAATTCTTTCATAGCTTAATGTAGCCCTCTAAACAGCATTTGTTACCAAACAGTTGATATCTATGTGGACAGTAGTGCATTATATAATCCAAACTCTTCTATATATTCAAGGCGGAAAAAGTGAGATACCCATTTATTTTTCCAATACATGACTTTAAATTTGAAGTATTTATCAGATTCAGCCTGTCAGCTTCAATATACTAGCTTACTCTGGTAGAGAAACATAAAAGAACACTTCATATCTCAGGGCAAAGGAATCTTTCCTTTGTACCTCATTCTCATCTGGTACTGATCAAGATAACTGAAGCAATCTAGTTTGATGCCAGCCCATAAACTGCCTAGCGGTTTTCTTCTTTCTAGGATATCAATAAACAGGGAAGTACTGGGTTCTGGACTTTTCTCATTCCTCTCTCTTTTCTGTGACATCTGCAATATGTTTGTAGTAAAGTGGCAGATAACAGTATCATTTATATTATTTTATAAGTTAAAATCTCTAAAGATTTCCATGTTTTTTTCTAAAATATTCTCATTTGCTTACCATGGTTTACTTCACTATTTTGATCTTTCCCTCTATTTTTCTTCCTTTAGTAGTAAGATCACCATTTTCACACTGCCACTGCTGTTGCTACTGCTACAGTGCAATTTACTTCATGAAAAGTCACTCACATTTATTTCTTAATTATTTTATAGTTGTATTTCTTTTTTATAGATGTAATGTAGTATGTCTTTCAAACCTCCTACTTCACAAGTCAGTGAAATTTCTAATATGTTTTGTTTCCTTATTTTGGAGTATGAGTCATTTCACATTAGGGCGAGAAGAGTCATGACAGTACTGAGTTCTGCTGTATCACAGTGCCGCATTTATACTTGACAGCATACAATAAGTTGTAGGAGCTTATGTGTGCTTCTCTTTTCTGATATGCTTTCGTTCTTGGTTCTTGTTTTCCACAGACACTCTGTTTTACTCCCCACAGGTTTAGAATTTATCTGTTCTCAGCCTGACTTTGAACTATCTGTTGTTTGAATATCCTAACTCGGTGTATGCAGCTTTTCAKTTTTTTTCAAGCTGTTATATTTTTACTTCCCATTGGTTTATCATATAGATAAATGCATGCAATGTGTTAGCACACCTGCCAGGTTAGGGAGTCTTAACCTCCCCTGCCTCATAAGGCTAGGATGTTCAGCAGGGTAATATCTTGCATTTCCGTATTACCGTTTCATGGAGAATGATGGGCAAAGAGGCAAAAGCTGTCAGCACTGTGAGCAGCGCTATTTACTGATGAAAACATAAAAACTTACAGAGAAGTAGAGGGATATAGCAGCCCTCTATTTTATTTTTATATGCCAAAGTTCATTTTCTAAGCACCAAGAAGTTTCTTCCCAACTGCCCTGTATTTTCCCCACAAGTGACTTTTGTGAGACRTGCCACAGCACTTCAGTCAAGGAACCCTAGTATCCTGTCTCCAGCATTAGCAAGATAGCAAATGCTTAGAAAAGAATGAGAAATACATCAAGGAAAAAGTGGTGTTCCTTCACACTTTTCAACAGGCAGTGGTACAGAGATTCAGATTGAAAGGTTGCTGCCAAACTATTGCCTTTAATAGACATTATGAGACCCATCCTCTATGAATTTGCCTTTTTCCTTTCTAAATCCATGTATGTTTTTGGTTTTACCAGTTGCTTAATAATTTCAATAGTGTCATCTTATTTTTATTTTGTAATGAAAAATATCAAATAATTAGTTTATTTATGTTCTTCTGTTTAGCTTCAATAACATAAACCAGAAAAACAGGCTTTTAGCATGAGCTAGACATAAAACATATTTTAAAAGGTTAGAATATAAGTGACCTGCTCACATAAAGCACCGCCAGAATTACTTCTGCTTAAGATTACTAATCAATAAAGATGTTTATATCATCAACCATTTGACAAAAGTCATCATATTGCTGGGTGATCTATTACAATCAGAGGTTATATCAAATTCTTAACAAATTCTTGCATATATAAATCTAATGGTAAGTTAATATCCCTATAAACTGAGTTCCAAGAAAATATCCCTACAAACTGAGGAAAAAACATAATGGTTGCACAAGCTAATTCTCTTGTACCAGACTCTTCTGAACGGGGTTTTGCAAGATATCTGTTATAAGCTTAGGAGTTTCCTCTATTTGCCAAGAAAAGGAAATTACTGAAATGCTATCCCATCAATATTTTCAATACAGATTTTCAAAATCCAAATGAGGAAAGAGTTAACAGCTACTTTATATTTTTGATGAAAAGTGCCAAGACCTTGAGAAAAAAATGACATCAAAGCAAAAATCATAGTTCCTAATTAAGAAAACAAACCTGCCAAATGACAAATGGCCAAAGCAGCAGTGACGAGAATGAAGATGAAAAGGAACCAGAACCATTTTCTAAATAAATTCTACCAAACTCTGCTGACAGTGTAGCACATAGGAAGAAACAGATCACACTTAAAGGAATATTACTGCTTCATATAAAGTCTTTTTTTTTTTTTTTTTTCTCCTCCTCCATACCAAATTCCCCACAACCCCAATCAAAAGCCTCTTAAAGTTTGGCTCATAAAGTCAACACAGGGGCTTGTTCTTTCCTCACTGCAAGGATGTTTATCGAGCTCTCGAGTCCACATCTTGCATGCTATCCGGCTTCCCAGGCACTCAACAACCAATCCGTCATCTTTACTCTAGCTATAAAAAGTTTTATAACCCTTCCATCTTTAACTAAGGTTTTCTATCCTTTCACTGCTCTTTTGTGCCAGGAAATGCAGGAGATGCAGGAACCCCCTCACAACCCTCCAGCTTAAGACACTTAGAACTTGTATAGCAAGTACTTTATGCCCTGTACAGCTGCTGGCAGAGAAATTGGCTCCGATCTTACCTCCCACGTCTCCTGTAGCTCGACCGCTTCCGCTGGGTAGTTGTTTATTTCTCTTTTCCTTTCATATCCCTGACCTTTCTTCTCATGTGCCGAGCAGAGTTTGGAGTCACAGTGATGAATGAGATGTGATGATGAGAATCATAGCGCGGGTGCAGCGCGCGGGGCGCTTTCCCGGGCAGCACAGTAGCTGCCAGAGGAGGGGGGGAGCGGGAATCTGACAGGTTTAGCTTGCTGACAGCCCATGTTTATAGGCTCTGTAAAGAATACAGATGAGACAGAGGCAAGGCAGAGACGACAATGACATAATAAATCTTAGCCACAGTATTTTCCACCCAAAAAAGTGAAGAAATAAAATCAAGTTTGGGATGCTGTTAATGGCTAGGCTGTCACAGAATAGAACCTCTTCACTGTCTGCCTCTCTGGATGAGATTAATAGATACGCTCGACTTCTCTCTACTGTACTTCTGCCATCTGCACAGAAAATTGCAGCCCTCTCTCCCCTTTGACCGCAAAATACTTTTGGCAATGAATGTGTTAGGTATTCTAGTTCCACGTGGTGATATATCTGCATAATGCTCACCAATACACTCCTAAATACCTAAAGGAAAAGCTTTAATTAACACTTGGGAACGTTTGAAGATTTAAAAAGAGAGAGAGAGGGAGAGAGAGGGAGTAAGACTAACTACCAATTTCCATTCTGAAAATTACAATCATCTCCTCACTGCATCAGACCACTTCTGTTAGACTTCAGTGGAGCGTTGCCACTTTACGTCAGGTGAGGCTCTCGTCTCTAGTTTTCACGTGGGAAAAATTCCAAGCTGCTAAACCGACACCTCGGGACTTTACCTAATATCAATTTTTTAAATATTCAGAGAATTTTTTCCTTCATTCTTCTGAATGTATTTAACACAAACAAGGCTCGCCTGATACAAGCTGATCATCCACCTAAGAGCCCACTTCTCATAGGCTGCATAATCCAGACATGATCTTTCAGAGATGCAATCATATTTCTCAAGTCTCAGTTACTCCTAAGAGAGAGCTAAGAACGCTTTCTGCTCCCACTAATGAAAAAAAAAAAACAGCATAAAACATTTTTTTTTGGAACAGTTACCATTCTCAAGTAGCAGAAGAGATTTGGAGCAAGAGCCATGCTCTGCCTCATTACTGACGGGGGAGAGCAAAGCTCCTATGTCCCTTTTCAGAAGCTGTGAAGCTTGTACCCATTTTCATTCATCTGAGTCCAGGGCTAAGAATGGGAAATATAATATTCATCCCCCCTGCCTCATTGTTGAATGCAGTAAAAAGACATAGGCCAATATACAAAACCAAGTTAACAGTAGAGATCAAAGAGCATGTAATGAATTATAATTTAAACAAAAGAAACACTCTGAATTATGCACATACTTTTCTCCCTGTCTTCCAATAATTGCATTTACTTTCAGGCCAGACAACTTCCATGCATTTAATGGATTATTTGTAATTACAGCAAAGCTGGTTTGGCCTCCAAAACTATGCATGCCACCTTAGGGATTTCATGCAAACTAAGCCAGTCGATCCATCCCGTGGTATGCAAATACATAAACAATGCATCTTTGGTTTTACAGGAGGTGAAAAGCAGCAATATAAGCAACAAAAAACTATTATTTTCCATAAAAGACTACTAGACTAATGTATCTAGTTGAGTTAGGGCCACACGCTAAACTGAGACAAAATAAAATTCATAGGGCTAATTTTTGTTAGAACTTGACTTTGTTAAAGCACAGGAAGAGCATGAAGAATAATCACGAACCATTTTTGACAGACAGAAGGATTCTCTCCTTGGACATGTGGGGGACGGGGAAAGGTTTTTGCCTAGGATCTCAAATCTACAAATAATTATTTAAAGATCTTGATAGTCAGTAAACCATTGAAGTATTGTTTTAGTAACATACATCAATAAACAGAGGAAGACTTAAGTGAGTTTGACCAGTTTGTCCAAGATCTCTCCAATTTCCAGTCTCCTGATCTAATTCAGAAATGATGTTGTATTATACTTACCTGTTACTTTATCAGTGCTTGTCCTAACCACCAAGTGCTATATTAGATGGTGAATATTAATCAAATTTATTATGTTTATGTAGAATAATGTTCTCTCTCCATAGAGAAAATGTTGTTATAGCTTCTTGGTATATCGATACAACAAAAAGGGAAATTATTTATCAATGATTACATTTCTTGTAATTATTTCCTTTGACACACTATTAAAGTGCTACCAGCTCTTCTCCCATAAAAATAGGGAGGATATGGACAAGAAAATAGTTAAAAAGAAAAAAAAAAGCAATAGGTATACAAACAGAAAGAATAATGCAAATGTATGAATTGAAGAAAAATAAAAAGGCAGGATTAATCAATGTACACATTCAGTACTCCCTGGAGAACATATCCTGTATATGTTCTCTTGAAGCTACTGCCAATTAATAGAGATTTTTCATGGTAGTTACAGTTCATTTTTTCATGTACACTCAACAGCTGAAAATTGACAAATTGACAAGCTAAGCTCCTAGTTTTTACTACCTGCACTGTTCCGCATAAATACGCTGGAATAATAAGCAAGACTGATCCTGTACTTACTTTAGGAATAAGGGGAAGGAGGGAGAAAAGTTTTTAAAATCAATTTGGTGTGGTCTTAATTCTAGCTCTTCTGCTCTGCTAACTTGTGACGACAACTTTGGCCTTAATCTCTATGCCTGACCCTGCTCCACCCTCTGAAATAGAGAGCACCTCAAAATAAAGAAGGTAGATCACATAAGGAGAAGACAAGAACGTGTTTTATACCAACCAATAATTGTTTTTGCAAGCGCTTCTTAGTGTTTTCTGGAGATAAAACACAACAAACTTCTGTAGTCAAAAAAAACCCTTTTGTTTTTTGGAAACCTCTCTCTAAGGGTGTAGCTGAACACTTAGGAGAATTTATTATTAGAAACATAAAAGATTTACCCACCCAAAGTCAACCTGTCATCTCACCTGAGGTTTCTGCCATTCAATGGAATCTTCAGCTAAAAGACAGACTGAATGAGACTGCTGCCTAATAGGACTATCTGCAGAGTAACTGTTTCACCCCAGAAAATAAGATTTTCTGAAAACATGATTTAGCATCACTCCTTCTATGCTTCTGTTTAAGGAAACCTTTCTTGACATTTTATCTAGTATACCTTACCTACTTGGCAGCTGCTTCTTCATTTTGTCTGTGTTAATTCCCATCTTACTAAATGGGATTCAAGATCCCAGCACTATAAGGACTATTTATAAGATTACAGCTAGGATGGCTCTGTTCAAAGTTTAGAGTACCTGGTCTTTTTACTTCAAAATGAAAGATGGCAAAGAAGTGCACCCTAGTGAAGTTTAACTAAACAAACATGCTACTTTCTTAACACTACTTTGCATTAGACATAGTGCAAACTGAATTCAGGAAACTCCCGAAACAGCACAAGCCTTCTTCAGCTTTGATAATGGCTCTAAGGAAGAAATCTATTGATTTCAGACAGACTCTTTGTCACTATTTCTCACAGAAAAACAGTAACAGTCTAAAGAAACTTCAATAACTAACAAAAAAAAATCTTTTTATGGGTAGCATGATGTAGGAGTTAATTGTAAATCAAAGATAAAATGCAACATCAAAGTTTATATCAAGCCCAGACTGCAATCAGTGGAAACTACATCTATGCCACGGAGAACTTCATCCAACATCTAAGAAGAACGAAAGGTTCAAGCTGTGCAATGAACCGACTTTTCTACACTGTTGGCATGGCATGGCAGCAGAAGCAACTGGCTGAATTTGGGAACCTGACAGTTCTGGAAGAGATTCTACAGCTGTTAATTCAGCTCCTATTGTATTTCCTGCACTGATGTCTTGAGCTTGCAAGAGTATGCTATTTCAGAGAGATATCTGAATATTTGAAAATAACTGTGTAGTGGAAAAAGTGCCAGTAAATTATCTTTTGATAGTACTTTTGTAGCAGCACTAAAATTCTTTGGTTGTGCAGTCCAAACGGTTTCCTTAATAGGCTGAGATGGATATCTTGCCAGTCGGTGATGTGGTTGGATACTGATCTTCTCCGKGTTTTTTCTCCTGGATATGCAAGCAAATTCTGTACCAGGGAATTAGGCTACAGATGCAGACAAAAGAGCTGCAAGAGAAACTTCATCAGCCTCCCTGAGGTCTTTGTCTTTTCTCTACCGAATAGCACAGACTAAATCTGGCCCAGGAGGGAACCTAATTATCTAATCTTTTTGCTACTATTTATATTTTTAGAAGATCACTTTGACCTGTGTTCAAGCAAGCAAAAATATTGCATTTCTTTTTTCTGTCTGTCTGACTAAACAGATGGAATTCTCAATAAGCAACATAAATATTACTTACTAACTCATAAATGGCTCTGTCTGGTTTGGGCTCCAAATAGGAGATATCTCGGTCTAGTGTCCAGACAGGAAATCATAAAAAGGAATCTCATTTCACTGAACACTGTTTTTCTCAGAGTCTAAAGAGTTCAGTGATATCTCAAGATGATGCTAAACTATCAGGCTTGACAAATCATGCCTTTTCTGCACTGATCTCAATCTTTGATAACATTGAAGAGCTAGTGCAGCGAGTTTTCTTGAGAAAAAATCTCCTAGCAATGGCACAGAACATAGTGGTGTGACCCCTTTCTACTAAAAGATGCTTTGATGCCTTCATCAAGAGTATGGAAGTACTATTCCGTACTTCTTCCAGCGGAACAGAAGAAGTGCTCAAGCTGTGTGCTTGAGATCGCAAATTATCGCAGACATTTTAAAAAGGGGTTAGGAATGAAACCTTTAATAAAAAGATTGTGCAGTAAAGATCTCATCCTGCTGGGAGAACAAGTCAGGAGAAGGGCAAGAAGCACATGCTCGAATATGCATAAAGTTTCTGAGGCATTTCACAGCCTGATGAAAGAAGAGTTCTGCCTGCTTCTGTACAATCCCATTTGATGCATGATTCATCCAAGCAACTAGATTTAGCTATGGAATAAAAAATATTAGGAGTTCTCATCACACATAAAATTTGGCAAATTCAAGTTGCAGTACACTGTAGTTCCTTTTGTTTTTAGTGAATCATTTCTGACTCAATTTTCTTAAGGGCAAGGCACTGTATTTTCAGAGTAGTAACAGTTCAGAAGAAAGAAATCTTAATCTTCTAATTTCATTTTAAGAGAGATTAAATTCTCTTTTATTTTTCCCATACACTTTAACACTTTGATTTATCAAATATATGTACATAAAAAGCAAATAAAATCTACTAGCTTTGAAAGTCATATGAAGGGGAGTTGATTGGTTAGCACTTCACTCAGGCTGCTTAGACCCAACATTCTTCTCAGTATAATATTTGATATTGTCATTACCAAAAAGAAAAGCTAGAGTATGCAATTTATTTACAGTGTTTTATTTGTTAGGCACATTCATCAGCTCTTACAGATGTAACAGAATCTGAACTCAAGCCTTGGCGTGAAAATAGTGTTGGAGCTACTGCTCATTAAGTCAGTTCAAATGATATAGCAGGATAACATCTCTTTTGAAAAATCTGAATTTTTTGTCATCATCTTTCTCCAAAAAAAAAAAAGCTGTTAATATTTCCTCATATGAACTTCTAGCATATGAAACTAACTTAGACAATCTCTTTTCTCAAAAATTTAAGAAAATAATTTCAAATATATAAAAAGGAATAAAACTTACTTAGGCAGCAACCTCAGCATTCTTCTCATTCCATCCATGTCTCCTGATAAAATTTCCTTGTTGACTTTTTAATTTTTAAGGATCTTAGGAAAGCACAATAATATTGATCTAAACAAATAAGCCATTCCTTAGAGTAAAGCCTAAGTAAGTCAGTCCTTACTCGGTAAATATTTGCCTGAATGAGAAAGGAACTGAATACTTGTCCCACTATGAATAAAAATTTACGCTCATGTTAAGAATGAAATTTATTGTTTATCTATGTGTGTGCTTATATACATTTAAAATATAAACAGAACCTTCTGTGTGCATACATTTGTACAGAAGTTCTAATTCGAACATCATTATATAAAATAGGAAATCATATTAAGTCGGGTTAGTAAAACACACGTATGAGTCCATAACCAACCCAAATCTCTGTTATTGTGGGAACAGTCACACATAACCTTAAAATACAGTATCCAATATGATAAACCAGAGATATGAAATAATTGTGTAGTACAACTAACCTTCCTGTCATTTTAGAGTCTCAAGCAAAAAGTGAATRTAAAGGTCAAAAAGACATTGTCACAAACTCTTTCCCATTAGAGTTTAGGTTCCAGATAGCACATAGATATAATCTTAGTACTAGTCCTTTTTCCTCTTAAAAATGAATAATTGCAAAATATTCATTTTCACATCACTGAATCTCACTCTACTCTTGAACACATTTACCTGCCTAAAGTGGATGTTCATACGGATCTGGCTAGATCAGGTAGTTTAAAAACACAGAACTGAAAACAGATCTTTAACTGCACAATTATTTATATATTCAACTTTTTCATCCTATTCACACACCAGATTGACAGTTTGGAAAAAACATAAAACCTTTCATCTGTAATAAATCATGCTTTTCTTTTCCTCATGCTTTATTTTCTCCTTTCTCCTTTCTCTCTTTGGTATGCTTCACGCATAAAAATATGAAACCCACAGTGTACAACAATTTAATAAGAACTAATACTGTACCAATAATCCTACTATCCCAACCTGAGTTGGGAGTATGAGTCAGCTTCATATTGCAGAGACTCAACTCACCCTTGAGCAATTTGCTGAAGGACAAGAACGGCTGAAACTTCCTGTCCTGCCCCCTTCTCATGGAGCAGATATACAAGAAATATGCTTTAACTTTGACTTATTGTATCAGGAGGATCAGTATTTAACCATCCCAGTCCTGTGTGAATTTTAGCACACAATGTTAAATCAGCACCCTTGCACTATATGTGTTGCTAGTGAAAAGGTCACTAATATTCAGGACCAAATACATTAATGCACAGGAAAGACAGAATCTGAAGGAACTTTTCTCATATTTAAAATGCATATCTTTTAACTTGGAGAGATGTCTATTCTATTCACTCTATATATGTATGCTACATTGTTTGGTTTCATTAATGATAAATATCTTGAATGCAAAACTTAACTTTTATGTGCTGCAATAGCTCAAGTCTGGCAGATAGAAATAACTAGAGGAGGTTGGTAAATAAAACAATGTTTTTATGTAACTGGAAAAAGTTTTCAACATTGCACATGTGGATTTAGTAATTAAATGTCCAAATTACAGTTTTATTTTATRTTTAGTGCTCACTACTGCCAGGTGTTACCTTATCAATTTCATAATTCTATGTGTAAATTTTCGCTTTCTATGCATATCCCACTGTTCACATATTTGGAAAGCATGACAAGATTGCACTGTTCTCCAGAAAACAGCTATGAAAAGCCATATTATAACGAGTACTTATTATCTGTTCTTGTACCTTGCTTGAATCTGTTCCACCTATCAACTTCCAAAACCACGATTATACCACTCTACTATACCACCTCTGCTCTATGGATACAAAGTAAAATCGAAACTCTTGGTACTTCCATTGTCTAGTTTCTTCTATGACAGTCAGTCTCTGGATGGTCCAGTTGAAAAAACTGACAGTCTCCAGCCTCATCACTTATTGCCCAAATGCCAATACAGATTTTGTGACTGGTTAATTGACTCTGAGGTGTCTCATGKGTGCAGCAAGTTCTACAGACCTCCAGAAAACTCTTTACAGAAGACTCCCATTCTAGACAAAATGCCTTCTCTAATAAGTGATAGTATACAAAGAAGCCTTTGAGATTTTACAGAAAAACAAGTATTAATTTATTCTGTATGTTTTTTGTACATCATAGAATGTGCTTAAAGAAARTACACGTTTTTTTACTGACTACTGTAAAGTCTTTTTTGCTCACGTGTTTTGTTACCAGGAAGTAGTAGCCACTGCAATGCTTGCTATTGGGTCACATAGTACAAGAAAATCTCTTATTCCCATTTTTGTTCTTAGAATTAAAGAAGAGGAAGGAAAGTGCACCTGTCTTGAAGGCAAAGTGAGATAAAACCCAAGAAGCTGAAAAAATAAGATATTTGGGGGATATTTGTGTGTTAAAAAAAAAAAAAAAAAGCTTTGAAAAACAAATCAGGAATGAAATCTCCTGGTGCAAGAACTGAATGAAGTGAATGAAACAGTTGCAAGCTCCAGTGACCCCTTCACAAACCCCTGAATTAGGGCTATGAAGAGTGAATGAAAAATGGGAACATCACTCAGGCTCCTGAACAAACTTTAAGCAATAATTAGGCAGAGCCAGACTGCCTTAACTCAACCACGTGCCAAAGTCTAAAACCTCATCCTTATTCTGCAACTGTTTAACTGTAAAACCTGTGCTCCCAACCTATGCAATCAAGCTTTGAGAAAAATTACTTATTCAAGTACTACCCTCCCTAAGCAATATTTACGTTTCATGTACGTCACACACAGCTAAAAACAGTATTCTTGAAGGTGTGTATCCTGCATCTCCATCTCATGTCAGAGAACGGCTTCACATATTTAAGAAGCACGTACATTTCTGGGGTATGTGTAGGATTTTAGAAGATCAAATATTTGACTGTAAATCCATCTGGATAGACAACTAAAGGAAAATAAAAACACACCCTGTACTGGCATTTACTTAGAGGTCAGTGAATCAGTGAACCTCCAATCAATTAAAATTTGGTGTGTTGTAATGTTTAAACCATCAGCACTTAAACATTCAGGAAAGCGTCTGCCTTACAGGAAAGTTATTATTCAGCCACCACTTGTCAAGTCTGATAAATGACCATCCCTTTTGGCTTACTAAAACGTGTTACCACAGACTACAGCTAATATTATCAGACTAAAACTGGTAAGGGCCATGACCTACATGGAGGGGAGCGGTAACATGAATTCCTTTGTATACAACAACAAAATAAGAGGCTGCATCCGCTCACATACTTCACACGTTAGGTACAAACATACCTATGTTTCTCAGCTATAGAAATAATCATCATTAAGTAAATGAACAACATTTTTAGAACTCTATGTATACTGTTATAACAGTTTGTTGTGACTTCACTGTCTCACATGTCTAGTTTTTACGATATGTGAAAAATGATGTAGCTGCATCTTATTAAATTAAATTAGACACCACATGCAGCTTAAGCAATTGCTGTAATTACTCTGTAATTTCTAAAATACGTATAATAGGAATGCACAAATGATATAAAGCTCTTTTTTATGTAAACAGAGTAATTAATACGGAAATCTCAAACTCTCCTGACTGTCAGAAACAATATGCTTGTAAACTTTAGGAAGGGCTGGCACAGTGCCTTGAAAAACTTTAGAAGGAATTGGGTAATCAACTTTCAGCATAATAAATATATTCATAAAGCATGCAAATGAAATTCAATAGGTATTATATAACAACAACTCTAGTATATGAAACTATGATTCACCATTTGTTTCTTTCTTTGGATAATAAAGACTAATTGTGATTGTGCTCATTTACATTGGAAAAAAGCCATCAATCTCGCTATTAGAAAGCAAAATGTAGGAGGCGGCTCCTACCACATCTATCCTCGTCATATCTCTGTGGCCTGTTCTTCATTCACACTCCTACCACACACAGCTCGAGCTGGCAAAACTTTGAAGGAAAAATTGCTACAGTTCAGCACGTGACTCACTACTGAGCTGCTTCTTTTTCACAGACAATAACACTATTGGTTTCACTGCTGTTTTACCAACCTAGAACTGGCAGATGCAATAGAAAGTCAGACCCACAGTGTGCATCAGAAGACACACAGCAGTTATTGAAAAGGAAAATTATGCATTAAGGCCAAAAAAGCTATGGGGGTAATGAAGGATACAAAAGAAGAGAGATTCAAATCTCTGCTGTATTTTGCTATATTAAGTGTGAGGGGCATACCAGATATCAGCCATTTTCAGTTGCATAAGCACTGCGTTAGCTATTGCAAGTATAATCCCACTTGTCATTACTTAAAAATATTACTGAGAGTTAATGGAGGATATAGAGATTATCTTGCATCCACATTTTTTTTTTGTTTGTTAGATTTCAGTATTTCTTTTTCCAGGATTCTAATACATAGGAGGGCTTCCTTTCTTTCTTTCTTTCTTTTTTTTTCCCTCCTTTTTTTTTCCTCTCTCATTTTTTCTTTTTTTCTTCCTTGTCCATTGGGGCACTTTGAAGGAGAGGACAACATACTGGATGAATTTCATATTGATTTTCTTTATCCTATCCTAGAAAATATTCAGAGTGCTTATTTATACTGATCTTCTAAGATTACATTAGGGCCAGCAGCAAAGACCCAGGGACAAGTGTTTTGGAAGCTTCTGTAGAAATAGCCTCAGGGACATTCACAACAGGAACTGGTCTTGTTTCTTGTACAAATAATTCTTGATTGTCCATGTATATTGTGCAGGAATTCATGCTAACAAAGAAAATTTCCTTGAACAGAATACACAGCAACCTGGAATCAGTTATAGAACAGCCTTGTATTCTACCACCACATTTCAATTAGTGATAAACTGTATAGATGAAATAAAATATCAGAAACTTTTCTCCAAAGCCTTTCTAAAGAAGAAAAGCTTCTGAAATCTAAAATATATTTTATATTTTATTGCTCTCTTTACTGATTTTTTCACGGAGAAGTCCTTTACTATTCCCTCTCTCTCATGATCTGGTAGAAACCAGATCCCTGTAATCTCAAGATTATTTCTACTTGCATTGTTTCTACTTGCTAGGTCAAAAGAATTCCTTTCACAAACATGTCTGCTTTTACGAACACTACGTGCTGCACTAAAATGCTTACAGACCAAATAGAAAAAATAATATTTTATCGTGATTTTACATATATAAAACATGCAATGTAGGCAAAAGTTTACCAAGTAACTTGTGAAAAGTCATACTGAATGTCTCAGAAGACCTAAAAACAAGTCACCCAAGATATAAGTCAGTGCCTTAAATATCGTATTAAAAAAATCTTTTCAATATGTTCAGTGTTAATGTTCCAGCTGTAATGCCAAGGATCTTTACTTAAAAAATGCTTTTCATCATTGCCTACTTTTTTTCTGAATTCAAATACATTTTGTCATGGAAAGAAAGACAGAAAAATCACAACAATCATTTGTTTAAACTTGCAATCATTCCTCTATCCATCTTATTAAAATGCTAGATAAAATGCTGTGACAGTTTCCAGAAAACACACAGACTTTGCAATATGGCACATGCAACATGACACTACTTTCAAGGTGCTTTAAGGTTAAAATCTAAAAATAATACTAGACATCTACATAGCACTTTCTATTTACTGATCTCAACACAGGATGTTGAGTGTAATTATAGCTGTAATTTAGAACAATAGTTAAGTGTCTTGTCAGAAGCCCAGGAGAAAGTCCTGAGAAGGGTATCCCCCTCCAGTGCTCTATCTAACGAACAAAGACACCTTCCTGTAAAAATAGGAAAAGATTTCTTCTGATAGACAAGTGATAATTATCTGAATTGTAACAATTTATCTTTACTCGAAACCTCCAGTGCTTTAGTTCTGTTTTATTGATACGCCATCAGACTTGCTGCCAATTGAAATCATTTCTGATTTGTTTCTGGCAGAGGACAAATGTTGTGCAGAAAGTTGTCAGGAAAAAAAAAAAAAAGGAAGCTAATACATGAAAGCATCAGCATTGAAAAGACTGTGTTTTCTGTGTGGATAGTCCTTGTTAAATCAGTTCTCCTTCACTGCCATACAGTAGTTAATGCTAAGAAAAAAAGGAAGAAGTGTTGACTTACGGACTACTTGAATGTTTTCCTAGAGTATGTATCTGAGCATGTAAGGCAAATTTCCTAGTCTGTTTTCTACTTTTTTTTTCCTGTTTTCTAAAGGACAATGATCATTTGAGATTCTTTGTATTCTGTAATATAACCAAACAAGCTGGAACATCTTATTTCAACTTTATTGTGCATAACGGAATGTCTTGAGAAACCTGTCTCAATGTGTGGAGAAGTATAGCACAGCCTGGCAGGAATACATCTTAAGAAAAGACATTAGCTTTTTTTTTTTTTTTTTTTTTTTTTTTTTTTTTTAAAAGGTTTTTCACAGTTGTTTATTAGCCTTCCTTTAAAAACACTTGAACTGGTAACTGTTTAATATAAATTGGTACTGGGCAATGTAGAAACATGGTTGACTTGCTGTGAAAAATCTATGGCCAGAGGGCTCAAATGCATCTTGCATACCATAACCAGACCATGTATGTACACAAAACATAGTACCTCAGCCGTATTTTAAACAAATGGCAATCCATTAAGAGTTTTCTTCCCTAAAACCTTTTAAACATCTCTTCTCATAGATTTCAGACAGCCCGAGGGCAAACAAGGTTGCCTGTCAATTTATAGCCAAGCTTATACCTGTAAAGGCCCCGTGAGGCTCTCATACTCAAACGAATGCCCATTTTCTTTATGCTGCACTTGGGCTTTTGAGACCCATGTCCTCCAGGTGCATTAACGTTGTCTGAGTCTCATTAACCTGGCAAGACAGAAATTGTAAGTGATGGGCTGTGAGATGTTACTCCCATTTTGGGATACTAAGAGGTAGTTTCACTAATGGTCTCTGCACCATTAATTCTGTAGTACTGTTTATAGAAAACAATATAGTACAGAAAAACTAGTGTTCAGCAGTGATGGCAATTCCAAGTATGGTAGTAAAGAAGAAGAATTTAACTAAGGCATGAAAGACTTTAGTATTAACATTTACAGGTGGCTTACTAGCTAATCATATTCATTCAGTACTATTATTCTCTTGTGTCTATATCCCACGGTTATGTTTTAAGCATTTCTTTAAGTATTTTCAAAAATATAGTTTATATTCTTTTCCTTTCTCCCAAATATATACAATTTCCAATCTCTTTTGTCACCACATTTCTTGTCCTATTTTGTTACTCCTCTGATTACAATAAAATCATCTAGAGAGAATATGATTCATTTGTGGGACAGAAACAATCAGTCAACTGAACAGGTACAGTTTCAGGAAAATGAAGACCCTCTGCAGATTAAGGTATTCCCCTGAATATTTCCGTCTTCTTTCCTCCCACCCTCCCCCCACCCCCTCCTCCACTTGGCTATTCATTTTCTTATGTATATTCTTTCTATAGTTCTTTAATTCCGAGTTTCCTATTGCCTTCTAACCAGTCGAGGGGAACAGAGGAATTAGGAACCACAAGCATTCCTGAAGGAACTGGTACAGAAGCAGGCTCCATATTAAAACTCAGCAAGACATTTACAGACTGCAAAGGCAGTCAAAATTAGTTGAATGACTCCCAGCAGCTTCAATGGATTTTGAATTTGGCTTTTTCACCTTACTTCATGCAAGATCAGGAAGCCTATCAAGATTTATATGATTACTCACCTATTTTTTAGAAATCTTAGATGTAGGTTTTGGGAGAGAAATATATATATATATATATATATATTTCCTTGTGAAATATAAGGGGTAAGCATCACTACACCCATTAGGGAATTTACAGTAAGGGGGTAGTTAATATTGTTTAAAGACAGAATATATTTATTAAAAGACAAAGGAAGACAAAGGAAGACATAGCAAAGAACTTTTTACTTCCTGATCTAAATCATCATAAATATATACAAAGATCACCATATACTTCATTTACATCTTTGCATACTTAGAATCATAGAAAAATACAGGTTGGAAGGGAGGTCATCTGTCCACTTTGCTAAAGTAGAGCTAACTTCAAAGATAAATTGCTGGTCACTCAGGCCTTTGTATGTTCTACCAATTTTCTTGGTAAACATCCCAATAGCATGACATACATTACATCATCTCTTTTGCCCACTCAGGTGAATTTTTTGAATAATGCAGTCTTGGTGTATACTGAATGTGACATATGATTTATTTTTTTTTAATAAAGATGAAACTCAAAGACAAACCCTGCAGCAACAAAATTGATCTTTGCGCATGAGAAAGAGACAGGCATATGTGAAATTAAAGAATGTTTTAACACTAAGAAGTCAAAAGGAAGAAGGAAAGAAGCATGGAATATGGAAAAAATCCGCTGAATTTAATTTTTTGACTTTCCAAATTTTTTTCACTCTTCATATTAACAAGCTAATTAAAAATTTTAATTGTACAGATATTTCTGCAATGGTTTTCATCTTACTCGCGTGACATCTTCCACTGTCCAAGAAAAGCCAGACCACAAAGAGTATTAATCACACAATGAATCTTATTCCTTTTTAGTCTGCTCACATCCACCATCTCCCGAGATAGTACCGGCAGTACTTGAGCTATGGATACACCGACTCACGAGCTGCTCACGACCTGCCCCTTGGCTGGAGTCTCTCAGCTGGCTAACGTCTCTATCCTTTGCAGGGTGCAGAAGATGCAGAAGGCGTTGCAAGAATCAGAAAGCTCTTTCGACATAACAACAGATTGTTTGCAAAACGCCTTTGAATTTATTCTCATAGTAAAGCAAGTTAAAACTTGCTAATTTCATACTTGGTAAGACGATTTACAGGCCAAAGAGCCTTTTGTGCTCACTCGGAGGGGGGGGGGGGGGGGGGGGGGGGCGAGCGTTTATTCTCCTCCTGCCGCTTGCCCACAAACGCCAGGGCCCTCAGTGGGAACTCCCTGCACAAGGCAAAGCACTATGCAGAGAGAAGCATCTCATCTGCTGAAAAGATGCTCTTATTTATGCCCTACCAGAGAGCCGTATCATTGCTGAGGAAAACTAATCACATTTTTGTGCAGCTGACTATCATGCGCTGCACGTTTAAAGGGGCTGCTGAAGAACACAGACAAATTGCCACAGGATAACATCACTGTATTAAAAAATGAACTTTTAGGTTCTTGTTTAAAATCTGCTCTTGATTCACGCTGCTGTAGCAACCACACCATTCACAACCAGCAAAATGAATCTCATGCATCAAGATAATGACCAGCCCCTTAGCTTGATATATAATACGCTACACTATCTTGAGAAATGAGTAACACATCACTGTGCAAAAAATATACATGTAGCAGGCAGAAACCTATACACATAAAAGTACAAGAAACTTATTTTTCAAAGTGTACATACAGGAAACTTTCTCCAGAAAACAGAACACTGACAAGTTTTTTTTTTTTTTTTTTTTTTTTTTTGTAAGTAGGTATTCTCAACAGAGCTTTTTCCTGTTTTTTCTTAAAATTAATATGCTATTCTGCCAAGGCTTATGATAGATGCATTTACATATTATCAAATGCAGTCACATTGTTATAGAAATTACAAATTCCTCTAAATAAGGATTTTTTGTGTGTGTGTTTTTAACATTACTTATAGGAGAATTTGCTTTGGTTAGAGTTTCTACCTGTTACTACAGTGACTCTCTAGCTAAGTGTTTTTGTGCTGTTTCTGTCGCTTTCTGTTTTCAGTTGCAGTACCAATCATTCCTCTGTGCTTTGTCCCTTTTGAGTGTGCTCACCCAAAAGTAGCTGAAACAACATGACCCCCAGTTGCCCTTTGTAGGGAGAAGTGAGGGCAAATGGCAATGATGAGATGGGAAAAGAAATATGTGAAAACACTGGATCTCATTGGGAAGTGTGAAGCCCTGGCAGCCGAGCAATACAGGCAGCAGGAAGAAGGAAGTGGTCAAGTTCAGGGTCCCTGTCAAAATGTTCTGTCTTTTTTCATTTAAACATTTTATTGGTCTACAAAGTCCAAAGTAAGAAGCCTAGAAATCCAAGTTACTTTTTAAAGGATAATTGAGGTTGCATTTAAAAATGCTTCTTCTACTTTATAGATGTAAATAAATAAGAGAGGAGTATAATAGAAACACATAACTTTACATCTACATACCAGTATCACAAGTGTTCCTTGAATTCTTGTCTTACCTTTATAGCATAGTTCCCCTATGAAGGAAACTGAATAGCTCGAGTAGGAGACCCAGAACCAAAGCAATCTCTGAGGCAATTCCTCTAAATTGGCATCTGATGGCACGTATTTGACCAAGAAAGTACACAAAGAGAGATTTTCAAAGCGGATACTTTTTCAGGGATAGGTCTGGCCACTTTGTCCATTGGAAAGTCTTTATATAGCTCAGTAAACAATCAAGGAGCAGCCTTATTCAGTGCCTGAATCAATAAACATTAATGCATTTCTGCCTCTCGTACAAACAGCTTGGCTGGAGCAACTTCCATTCAGAACTGCTTTGAATGCTTCCTCTCATTTCTGGTTTATACAAATTTCTCATCTCTTTTTGCATTTGAATGTTTATGTTCAATTCAAGGTTTTCTCCCATCTTTATCAGTAGAGTTTGATCTAAATTATAAGAAGGACCAGTATATAGTCTTAGGTCATTCAGAAAGTCTCATTAGCTTGTTCATTGTCTTCAGCATTTTTGAGAGAAGGTTTCATTACCATACAAATAGTAACAGCTTCTTTGTTCAGACAGACTAATATTTAGTGTTCTATGAATTACGCCATGCAACAATTAAACTCATCAAAAAGGTGTAGAGCAAATGAGATTCATATGTTACAGACTAGTTATTGCTCCCATAAAGGACAAGGAAATAGAAAATAAAAAATAAAAATCTTCAATGTCACCTCAATATCACTGTTTCTAGTAAAATGTAGCTAAAAAGCTCAAACTCAGGCCACACAAGAAAAAGAAAAAACAAAACTACTCCTTTTGGAAGAACTGCTTGCATGCTTTCCTTTCTCTGGAAGAATATATTTCACATTCTTTTAACAGCAATACACAAGGCACTCGCTCCTGATGTTTCTAGAAGATTGAACCATGATTCATTTTGGCCCTTGAGGAACAAAGGTCTGGACTAAGCTAGAAAAACAGAGAAGGGAACTGTCAATCCACTGAGAATTTACCAAAGCAGAGGAAAGATCAGCTGTCAAGTTGACACAGTCAGCTCCTAGCGTGGTATGATATTTACACAACCTACTTTATACAGACTGTAATTGGACTTTCCACTTACATGCTTTGAAATGCTGTGTTGACTCCTGTATTTTCATTGAGCATTTAGGGAGCACAGTCTTCTTATTTAGCTGGTTATATTATAGACCTTCTTCCCTTTAACAGTGATTAGCAAGACAGAAGAGAAAGAAAAGGGAAATTTTCCTGCTGCGTCACAGCAGGAAGGGTAAGCCCTTGCCCCCAAGTCTCACCCTCGGTTCAGCAGCTCAGTGGTTTTCCCAGGCTGTAGCTATCTCTGCACAGTCCCTCCAAGTTCCTGGGAAAATCTTCTCATTTTGTCACTCAGGGAACCCAGCTGCCTGTTTGCTGCCCGTTTTTAGCAGCCTGCTTGTGTCTGCGTGCTCGCCGAGGGGCTTGGCTCTCGCACCAACGCTCTTCACCCTTCCCTCCTCGGGGCACACTCCCTGGATGGGCTAGCTCCATCTCCCCATCCCTCAGGGGGGATTATCCAACTGGGGCTTTTCCTTTTTCTGGGACTACAGAAATGTACAGCATCATATGACATTACATATAAAGTATTTTGTTCACAGGGAAAAAAAAATAAAACAGAGATGAACCCTTCTTTAAAATATAATAAGTAATAAAGGACTCACAGCATGAACGGTAAGAAAATATCAATTTTCTCCTGATAGGTAAGTGTGAATATATGACAATCTCCAGGCAATACAGGGCTGTGACAGTTTGGGCATAAGACCTTTTTTAGGTCCTGGATAACTTCAAACAATCAATGCTGATCTCCCATATTGAGTAAAATGGACAGCTACCCAAGCAGTTTAGTCAGTCATTCAATTCTGCACTTATTTGATTACCAGAGGGATGCAGAGTGTTCTCCCAGACACACAACATTAACCTTCAATCAATAACCACTTTAATGGTAGATGGACTCCTTTCTTCAGGCCTCTTCCAGGTGCATTATTGTGGAACTGCTATTTGGGTAATGATTAACATGCTCAATACATCAAAGATTAATTGCTGTTTACACTGGAAGATGCTGCATTATGTATTTCCATATCACAGTCTCCATCTTCTAGCCATGGACCTTGATAATGACAGGATTTTGATTGCTTTCCAAATAGTCTCTATGAAGAATAGATGTTTCATACTCATGATAATCAATAAGGCTGGAAATGTTTAAAATTTTACCATTTGAAAGAACTTATATATTCTCTAAATATTGAGTTGCTGGAAACAGTGCAAGGGAGCTGAGGAGATGGAAAGAAGAAAAGGAGATGCTAAGTGTTTCTTCCTATTTTTTCTGTTTTTAATGTAACCAAGATTAACAGAGTAATTTAAAAGGGTGATGTTCCAGTAGAAATGCCAGTTTGTTCTTAGTTCATCTTTGTTGAAATATGGTGGAATTGCATAGTCAGCTACCTATTTGAGTGATTCAGTAAATAAATGACAGGTTCTTTAGAAATAAGACAGATTTAGAAACAATGATTAATATATGTGATCAAGAAGTTATACTAGCAAATTTAAGCTATAACAGGGACTAGTGAAACCCCTTTCCACTAAGACTTTGTGGGAGTAGGATCTGCTTGGCAAGTAACCTCATCTGCCCTCACTGTTAGAAACAAATTACAAATCAGGCTTAGCAATATTTTTTCTTATATTCATATAAAATTCAGATTAGCAATCGTAGTCATTAGACAAGTAATTAGGGTTTTTGAACACTCTAAGATTTGTATTTTTTCTTCTATTTAGAAATCAACAGGTAACCCATATTTAAAAATCACTTGTACTTAACTTAAATGTGATTAATAGTACATTTTAGGCTCATGTACTAATTATCCAACTCTCAAAGACATCAAAGGATATACTCTTCACTGCTAAATCGATTCAAGGGGATGCTCAGCCCTTCTGCCAGTGACATTACTCGTTTCAGCCCAGCCTTGTCTCACAGCTGAATAGAACTGGTTTGTTTTGAAATTTATTTTGAAAATCAACAGACTCAAATCCTCTTTAACTGAGAAAAAATAAGTTCCACAACCAAGAACTACCCCCCAAAAAACCCTCTTCTGCTTTCCTCTCTCACGAGAATCTCTCAGCCCCTCTGAGGGCATCTCGAGCCTTTCAGAGACGCCTCCAGCCAGAGAGCCAAGGGTCCTCCCTAGCCGTTAGTTCTTGCGAGAGAGGACTAACACAGCCAAGGCACAAATCATTAACTCTTTCAAGGGTCCATACTGACAATTACAGTTGCACTAAGATATTAGTTGAGATGCAGGTTTTACGTCAGTGTTTTGCTAAGATAGTAGAAACCTTCCCCACAGCCTGGTTTCCAAGAGGTGGACCATGTTGACAGCTGTACCTCTATCCAAAGTTTAGGATGCACATACTCAACTTCAGTGAAGTTATAAAAAGGAAGCTGTAAACGTGACTGTTTACCATAGTTTAAGATGTATTCATTCTTGCTAATGCAAACGGGAATTTTGCTGTTAGCTTTGGTGATACAAAGATTTCTTCCTAAGTGATTAAAACGTATCTCAGTCTTAGGAAGCTCATTGTAAAATAAGCTGTTTCTACCTTTGTTAAATTAGTTGTTTCTATCTTCTAGACTAATAAATAAATAAATACTAAAATTAAATCTAACTTTTTTTGCTAATTAGTTATCAAATACAATCTATAAAATTTGGAGTTTGGAAAACAGTTGGAAGCGTGTTTTTTTTTTTCTTCTTCTTTTTTTTTCATCTTAAATCCAAATCTAAATTGAGGATAGGGAGAAGGGAAAAAGGAAAAATTATTTTATCTCTATTTTTAAACATCGCTGTCCAAGGAGATGAGATCATGGCCACCATTCTTTTGTAAGAATATTCAGAAATAGGCTAAGTGAAGAAGAGTGGGCAAGAAACTGTAGGTAACAGTAAGATCATTCTTAGAAACTCTTTTCGTTCTGGCTTATTTAGGATCTACTGGAAAATAGTAGTTGGGCTTTTGTTTTCATAATAGCTTTGAGCTAAGAGGATGCAAAGAGGACTATATGCAAAACCTGCTTGTTTTTTCAAGGGATATCAGATATACAAACTAGATCAAATGTTCCATCCTCACATAAAGACAGATAATACAAATATAAGACTTAATAATGACTTTACAATCTGGCCCAATGTTAGTAAGAAAATATTCTACTTGCTTACCCTTACATGTTCCCTACCAAGTGTTTCTCTTTCTTTCTACCTTCTAATTCAGGTATGGTAATACCTTTATGTGTCATTCTTACTGAGCTCATTATAAGAGTTTTCAGGTGTCACTCAACATTTCAGTGGTGGCAAAAATATTCATTTATGATTTTAAAGCAATTGGGCTATTGCAGTGAAAAATAGTGCACGAATGAAGAATTATATTTATATTAATATTTATCACTAACTCCAAACTTGATTTAAATTTGCATACTTTCATGTTAACTGACACGGAGAGAACTTTGCTTAAAACTAAATTGAAACTGCATAAAAATGTAATAAGGTGAATATTTTTGTTAATATTTGCCAGACAATGAATACTCAAGATCAGTCTTTTCACTGATATCACAAATGCTTAAGTAGACATGACCTCAGTAAATCAAATCCAGACAGTGGCAACAGGCAATATTGGATGGCTTATATGATCATTTACGTAGCTTATTTTTATCATATATTTTGCTGAGAAATATGGAAATATGGAAAGAATCAAAGGAAAGAAGTGAGTAAGCCTGATCATAAATGAAGGTGGGCAACAGCTCAGATGCTAAGTGGCACAAGAAAAGGAAGTCAGACCAAGAGAAAAAAATAGTAACTGGACAGCAAATCAGTTTTGTATTTTACCATAAGAAATAAGGAACTACGAAGATGATCGGACTTTAGAGCATTACTCAATGTGGAAGCAGAACAAGTATGTGTACTTCTACCTCTTGACATGTATCAAACATGAATAATCCTTCCTGTCTTTATTAATGTAATGTTACAACCTACTTGTTGACACTTATCATACTTCTTCATACACAGCTAACCTCTAATGAAATAAAAGTGTTGTTTGCATGAAGACATTAAAGGTGAGTTTTACATGTAAAGTACTGGAGCAAAATGGTTAGACTGCTCTGATTAATACCCCATTAGTCTGAAGAGTGTTTGATAGTAATACAACAGCATTCTGAGTCTTTAATTTGCTAAACCATACATTCAAGATACTTTGTTAGAAAATGACTGCTATATTTTACCCTCACCACTTTTCCCTAATTGCACAATTCTACACCTCACAAGGTTTATACAGGAATAAAAAAAATGCACTTGGTAATAGTCTTGCAGGCAAGAGGCCAAAAATTTGTGAAACTGTAATTGATAATTGAGTTTTAATTTAAAAGTCTTTCCAGTCTAGTCATTACTTGTGAAGAAATATTTGACTTATTTAAAACCAGCTACTCCTAAATTGCTGTCTTTTCCAAGCACAAAAATTCTCTTTGAAGTTAACTATTTTCAAGCAATAGCTGTTGTAAATAGAAGGTGACATGTAATCAACTGTATCTTTTTTCATGTGCATTTGTCAGTGGAATTTATCATATTCATAGAGCATTTTGACTCTTTCCTTGATGCATGTGTGTCCATCACAGGAGGTTCATTGTTAGTATCAGTCCAGGGCCGTCCAGGCAGAGGCCACTACTGAAGAGCCAGCAAGGACACTGGCTGCACAAGGGAATCATCTACGGCAGTGCAGCACTACTTCGCTGTCGTTAGCACACGCAGGCGGTGCATTAATGAGATGAAAGAGAACTAATGGAGACAGATGAGAACTCTGTATGACAACTGCCTCAAGAGGCAGACTCAGCCAAACCAACTGGATGCAACCAATATTATGATCAGTAACACCTCCAAGGCTTACATATTCCATTAGGCACAAAACTTTGGTGGCCTTTTCTTTTTTTCTTTCTTTTTTTTTTTTTTTTTTTTATGAGTTTTGCAATTAGAACATTACAGACAAGCAGTGGTAAATAATTTTTACTGGATTCATTTTTGGAAGAAATCTCTCAGTGCCACATTTTGGGTGCATCCTCTGAAAACTTTCGCAGTACGGCAAGCCATATAAGGTGTTCTCATTCGTAATGCATGTCAACACATGTAATCCAGCTCAGTGAAGTCTATTAGTGCAGTGAAGATGATAACGAACATCTCCTGGATATGTCTGTGAAAGCATATGAACACTAAAAGTATTAAAATAGAAGTTTAATTGAAGTCACCAGGTCAAACCGCAGTTGAGGTAAACTGAATTAATTATACCAGCATCTAATAAAGTAAGTATTATGCAATGCTACATTGCAAAATGCAAGCTCTTACCTATTCTAGCAACAGTATTATTATTATCATCAAATGTCACATTAAATATAGCACTACTGATGTTTTGGAAACATCAGCAGTTTTAGTATATTAAAAATAAATCAGGAAAAAAATGTCATTCTGACCTATCAACAAGAGAGGAGAAAAAAAAAACAATTTTCAGATGAAGCCAACCGTTTACCTCATCTCAACATGCAACTTTTAATGTTATGTTCTTTGAGGTATAAAAAATAAATTTCAAATGAAAATGTCTTATGAGGAAATGTTTTCACTTTTTCAAAAATCTTTTTCTACATTAATTCCAAGAACATCTTGTTGACAATTAGGTGCACTTGTCAAACATTTTAATGCTGTTCCTCCTACACAGCTGACCAGAAAACTTCATGTCGCAGAAAGAGATTGACTTACAGCTTCTGTACCTCATTTCTCCTTTACCTTTTTTCAGATGAGTTGGGAATTCTTTGCTCATGTAATCAATCATAATTGATTAGAAGCACTGGTAAATAAAATAGTTTTCTGATCTGCTGTAAATGCATTCAGTTTCACACGATTTTCCTCCCAGTAAGTTCATAACAGAATTGCTCTATTCTCTTTTGCTATGTAGCCCAGTTATTGGATTGTGAAGGCTAAAAAAACCCTACTGAGATTAGTCAATTTTACAATCTATGTTAGGCTCAGATATGTAATGGAAAGTTGTCATGAAGATCAGTAATTAACCTGTTTATATTTGACCTGTGTATATCAACTGGTAGAGGTATAGCAAAGCAAAACAATCTTTTACAATCTTTAACTAGTATAGAAAGGTTCTAGAAATGGCATAAATAGATTTTTTTTTTCAGTTTTTGCAAGGACATTTTTTTTTTAATTTAGAACTGCATTTTAAATGGGAACTAACAATCAATTAAGTTGCTTATATTGAGTTTATGCCAGGCTAGAAACTTGCAATCTAATGTCGATTATAAGATCCTTAAAGATACACATTGTCATACCTTTAGTCTGAAAACATCATCCATAATGTCTGATCAACTGAATCAATTATAATATCTGAATTCAAATTTCTTTGCTGGCCTTCATCACCTATTATTTTGTCTCTGAAATAAAGAAACGTGATGGCTCTTCTCCTAATTCCTTGATGGGAAAAAGTAGACTTTACTTTCTTTAATTATTGAATCTTGGTAAAACTATGACAAAAACAACAGCAGTCTATGGCATTTTTGTCTCTCAGATTTCCTGGTTGCAGGATATGTAAAATGCTGATGTCTTCAATCTTTAATGGACAGGAAAATATAAACCCTTTTTTTTTTTCTCTCTCTCTTCTCAGCTTCCTTGAAGTATCCAGTACCACTTGTCTGGTAGTTAAATACCAAAATAAGAATTATAGCAGCACTTACTGTCTCTGCATTATTTTAACCTATGACAAGATTGCTAAGTTCAATGATAGTTCTCAAAATGTATTTTAAAATAAGAAATAATCTACTTGAAATATTTCTAACACGATATTGCAGGAAAAAAGCAAACAAAAAATAAACAATATTCGGAATACTTAGGGGCTACCAAGAAGAAAAGAGATCACTGATAACTGCAGATGACACAAAGTCAGTGGCATATTAATTCCAAGAGGAGGTCATTTCACAAAGAAATTGAGATTTTTTGGTAAATTAGGCACTTTTGATGAATGTACATTCACATTGTATATACAATATGCAGATATAAAGAATACATATGTGGGGGAAAAGACTGCTTAAAACTAACTCTGGGAAGGATGCAAGGGTGGATAACAAGATTGTTGCTTACAGTGTAAAGAAGTAATGAGAAAGTCAGAGAAGGTTTGATCTACAGGTACATGGTGTTAGACATATATTACTAATAAAAGTGCCATTAAATCAGTGGCTAAAAATATACAGAGAAATTAGCAGAAGCTGAAACTGGAAAAAATGAAGCTATAAATGAGATGATTCCTATTTCAACAATGAAGATAATTACACCCGCTTTTGACTTTAGCATCAGTGAGCTTTGAGCTGTTTGATTGATTCTTTCCTGAGTCTGAAAAGCGTTAACATATTTCTCCTCTCTCTTTTTCCCTATTCATTATTTGTTACTTAGTTTAAAAAATTATAATGACCTATACAGTCATGTAGTCAATTAAATAATATACTGGATTGTTTCTGTCACTGAATGAGATTTAGATATTAATAGCTACTATTTTTCTTATCTAGCATACTGTGGATGATTTAAGCATCATTAGGTTTTAATTTCTGTGGTTACACATCTCTCATTTTTTCCTTAATTGACTGATATCACCTTTATTACCTAGGCTGTAAAGAGCAGCTGGCTCTGAAGAAAATGCCAGGCCCTTCAAGAAATAGCCACAAATGTCAGGCATGAAATTTGGATCCGTGTATGAGCTTTTCTGCAGCTCAGAAGTATTTGGAAGAGGGTGTGGTTGAATTCCACATTAAGAAAAAGATCACTATGCAGCTACCAAATTATCCATAACGATAAAGGAAGATGGCTGCTGTCCGAGATGCAAGATACTCTGTAAGCAGTAAAATACTATTTACGTAAAACAATACAAACTTTAGAAAGGGTCTCGGCTCAAAACAAGGATGGAAACGGTTCAGTAGTTCTTCCTTCTTCCACCAAAGCAGTCAGTCCATGACCAAAACTGATAAAATTTTGGAAGAAATAGTGTGCTTCTCCTGCAGTGGACAGGTTGGAGAGCACAGCATCCAACAGCGTGTCACAGTCAACCCAGCTTTTCATCAACAACAAACAGCTATCCAGAGAATTTTACAGCTCTAAATTCCCAGCAGGACAGAAACCTGAGCGAGTAAATGGCAAAGATATAACCGTATACGTCTCCCAGGAGTCATCGTGAAGTCTGACCTTAATGGATCATTCACAAAACTGTTGATATTAAGTGCTCTCCAGTGGTTTCTATCAAAGCATGTAACACGTACCTAAGCGAAACATTGATTTCTAACCAGAGTGACTTTGAAGTTGTAAATGTCCTATCATTTTCTTTAACTCTGTACAGGGGCAACAATCACAGGTGAATAGTTACAGCCACCCACCTACAACTGATATTGTATTGAATACACCCAAAACATTCTGTATTCTCTTTGAACACAGTCACCTTCTGTGGAGAAGGTGATGAATGACTGGATTCCCTTTCTGCCTTGACAATCAGAACAGGCTTCTGACATGATCTGATAAACAAAACATCATCTTGCCACACAGTAATGACAGGAGAATGGGGTTTACTGTGCGGTTCATACTATAAACATCACTAGTATAAACAACAGTCTATCATGGACTATTTTAACAGTGAAATTTTGACAGATCAGTGGATTGTTAAACAGATTTATAAGATCCTGGAATGACTTTTTTGTGCGATATATAGAAACTAAAAAGAAAGAATTGTATATTTTAAGTTGGCAAAAAACTACTCTGTTGATTTTCTTTCCATAGTAATTCCCCCTCTCTGCAAAATAAAATATGCTAGGGAAACAGGGTCTTCATGAGTAAATGAGTCCTTCATGAAGACTGTTACCTATAGGACAGCAGGGCATGCAGGGCTGTAACACAACACTTTCACCTGAAATATGATAATAATAGTTAATACAATTGTCTCAAAGATTTGGAGGTAAAAATACTTGAGTGAAGTTCAGATAGCAAAAGGTCTTTGGCCTATCTCCACATGTATGACTCTCATAGTTATTTATGCTGTCCCATCACCAGATGTCTCCAAAACTGATAGTCAACTCCAGAGACAGGTATTGTATGTCAAGGTAGAGAAAAATAGCAGAAATATATACATATATAGATAGATAGATAGATTACTATCTATATAGAAATACATGCATATATATACACATATATATGTGTATATATATTTATATACATATTATATATATATGTATATACATATATACATATATATTTTAAGTACTTCTTGCTGTTGCCTTAGGAAAAATGGAGGGAGGAATATGCTTCCTTTTATGGTATTCTCTAAATTTCTTCGCTCAGACCATTTCCACTGTTACATCCTTGTTTTCAGAAAGAAGATTGTGCAAATAATGAGCTGTGTCTTGAAATCATGGGGTAAAAATATGACCTTTTTTTCTTAAATGTAAAGTTAAGGAACTACAGTTGTGGTTAAATTATCACTATTTCCTAATTTTGCTAAGAGCAACTGATATATTTCAGAAGACTTTTTCCATGCTTTCTTGTTCGCATGTGACAAGAAAGGTTGTTCTGAATTATTTTATTGTTGCTACTTTAAATTTGGAGTTTCTGACTTGAAATCTCCATCTTTTGCACTCATCAGTGAAAGTTTAGTTAGTCTTTATTCAAAAGAGAAAAAACATCTCATTTCTTAATGTAATACATTTTAAAGGGTTTTTTTTTAAGTTACAATCTAAGAAAGTGAAGTGCATCCTAACCACATATTTCACAAAAGTTCTCTCTTTTCATTAGTATTATTTTCTTTTTATGATTTCTATTGCTTCTTACTCATTTTTTGATGCATGAAGAAAGTACCTAGTTCACATTTGGTTTCCTTACCAAGTTTGAACTCTGCAAATCTTGTCGCCATGGAGAACAGGTTCACAGTTCTAATTTGCAACCTATTTAGCACTTCAGCCTCCACCCTATAACAGAACTTAGCAGTCCTTCATTTCCTAGTGCAGAGGTTGCTTTAGGGGTTATTTAAAGACTAGCTCGCAAGTGATAACATACCACTGCTTGAGCTTTTTTTTGATTGCTTTTTAAGTTTTAGTTAACTACTGGTAACATCTGTGAAAAATTGGTCTTACTGAAAGGAAGAGTTACTCTTTGTCATGCTCAGTTCTTTCATTCCACATTAAAGCATTAAACAAATCCATTGTGCTACAGGAGACAGTTTGAAAAGCATTTGGGAATGCCTGAAGAAAGATTTTGAGAGAGATGCATGAAGAAACCAATGAACTATGCACAATTGTAAATGAGAAAAATTTATCTTCAAGTAATTTGGAAACAAAACTTGGTGTCATACAAAAAGGGCAGCCTTTCACATCAGGGATTTAAAAGCATACAGCGCGAGCTCTGACATTCAGTTGAGGGCAGAGCCCTTGAAGGGATGGCCTAGGTAAGACTCACACTGCAGTTTGCAGATTTGCTCTGGATCCAAGCTAGCTCCATTATGCCACATCACACAAATTGCTAGAATTGCATAAGTGCTTTTGAGATATTATTTTTCCATGTAAGCTCATAGAGATATGACAACTATTCTCACCCTATGAAACAATCTCATGTTACACAGCACACAGAAAAGTTGAAGACCTGGTAGATGGCACTTGAAGAAATTAGCTCTAAAGACAAATAGCAGAAATACAACAATCAATCAGTGATCAAGTACCAAAGTGGTACTGAAACTCAGGTTTCAGTCTGCTGGAATTTTAAACAGAGTAAAAAACAAAAACTACAGGAGCACACAGCTAGAAGTGAATTATGTGGTGTCATGCATTGTGAAAAATAACCACTTGATGTCTTTTGCAAAAACAAAACAAACCAGCATTGATAGCAGGAATTAATATAGATAAAGTAAATAGATGTGATACGTTGGTAAGAACAAGAAAAAGCCTAAACACATTTATTTTTGAAAAGAAACAAGCATATTAATTTGTCTGTCTTACATTTAAGTGGCTGTAGCACACGAGTTTTCACTACTCAGTCATATGCTAGTCAAAGGAGAATGTCAGCCGTTTGCAGATGAGCAATCTTTTCCTAGAGACTGATTGAGTTTTTTTTTTCTTTTAATCTCTAATAATATATTTGTCTCACACAGTTTTGCAGAGCATCTATGTTATTTGTATTTGTACAGTAGAAGCACTAAATCTGAATAGCAGCTACTAAATAGCACTCCCAAACAATTTTCCAGGCTAACAGTTTTATTTCTGTGCTACAGTACAATTTTTGAGCCGAGTCCCTCGGTCTGAGACAGAGCATAGCTCTGACAAGCGTTTTCCCAAGGTTGCCCTTCTATCAGTGTTGCCACCTCCACCTCCTCCTCCCACCCTGGCCAGGTCTGCTGCCCCGCAGCGCCTACCGGACGGATCACGCGTGGAGTTCGCTATCTAGGCTCTGGATCTCCCCAGTCCTGAGCACTGATGTCGCACTAGCGAGACCTAACCCGTGCACTGACTCCAGGTCTAGCTTCAAGGATAGTCTCACCTTCAGCTACCTGGTTTGTCCATTAAAAAACCACCACCAACAACAACAAACAACTCAGAAAAAAGTGCATTGTATTCTCTCTTTTTTTCTTATATATTTGGTAAACAGACTATATTTTACAGTTGAATCTGTTAAACAGATACAGAATATGTTCAGGCAATGTTTTCTGTGTTCTTTTATTCAAAGATGTGGAATTTGCTAATTTGTTTACACAGCTTGGGCTACATAAGCAGTCACCTTAAGCACACAGCATTATTTCTGACCCTTTACTTTTTTAATCCTAAAATCCAATTTGTTCTCTGAACGCTCTCACAGAAGATGGAAGGGACATCCAGTGAGAAACAAAAGAATCTGCATAATTAAAAAAAAAAAAAAAAATCTGCCTTCTTGTTGTGACTGGAAACAAAAAAAACAAAAAACAAAAAACAAAAAGAAAAGAAAAGAAAAAAAAACAAGTATAGCTTTAAACATATTACAGCATTTAGAGGAATAGAAGTCTTTCTAGAAAAGAGAGAGAAAAAATATTTATCAGTTGTTTAGCATTCTTTTTATTCACATTTATTCATACAAATAGAAGAATGTTTCATACTAAAGCATGAACGTTCAGCTATTTTTGTCTCTCTTTTCAACAGCTGTCAAGTGCACAAGAACTTCTCTTTCTTGTCTTTTCTGATACACATAAAACTCTAGGCTAGATTTTCAGTAGATATTGATAGGCATGAATGCCCTAAAATTTTGATGCAGAGGTACTTATGCACTTAAGCTGTGAATCTGGACCATTTTCTATGCTAGCCCCATCCAAGAACAGATCCTCAAAACTAAATCTTACATATGGTTTTGGCAAATCCAAAGCACTGTTGTGCATCTTTTGATTACCTGCTCTACTTCCTTCAATAACACTCAGGCAAATTTAAGAATCTTGCTTGAAAAATGCATAACTAAAAAAAAACCCTACGTTTTTGCTGTTGCTGAACACATACAAAGATACAGAAGTATAAACTCCATATTGAAAATACAGCTAAGAGTACAGATGTTTTCTTTTGAGTGTTAAAAACGTTATGTGCAACAGAAATAATTTTATTATATAAACTCTTTCCTAAAGAATGAACAATATATATCTTAAGTTTAGTTACGAACAAGACATGCACCCAAGAAACACATGCACACCTTTTGCAGTTGATCAAGAAGGTTGTCTTTGGTGCTAACACTATTTCTTAACATTACTATTCTGGTCAAATTTCATTGTGTTTGGCACTTTGCAAACATGAAGAAAATGAAAGCTCCCAACACTAAAATTTAATAGTTAAAATACAACATAATAGATTAATGTTTTTAAGTTATTCATGGTTGGATTTTAAAACATACATTACCAATCTTTGAATTGCCCTGGAATATTGTTTTTAGCTTTACTTATTTTTTCTTTAGAAACATTAGTCCTGAAAGTGTTGATATGTTGTTGCAGTAAAAGTTAGTAAACTCATTCTGTTTACAGCTCCTTTGTAGCTGCTGTGTATTTACATAAAAATCACTGAAATAAAGAAGTAAGCATTAACGTGCTGCCTTTCTTCAGATGTGAGGCACAAGTAGTATAACTAGAGACATAAATGTGTGCTTAATGGAGTGTGAATACTATTTAGTATGGTCTCTAGATATGTTTTTTCCTACTTGCCAGTCTCATTCTATAACTTTAGGATTGCTGCATGTATCTAATTGTACAAAGCCGAATGTGTGTGCGTGCGTGTAGTGTAAAATTCATAGCATTTTTAAGCTGTGAAAAGGGTTCTTATGAAAGAATAAGCATTACCTCAGAGGATTTACAGCTCTAATTCTGCTTTAAGGTTAGTTACACCCAGTATGTTGTTTCTTTCAGAGCTACCACCTGCAACTATTTTACAACAGTTGCTATATAATTTATCTGTCACATTTGGACTTCAGGAATACTGAGAAATGAATACTGAGGAACATTCACTCTTCATTCTCTACTTATCTTGCAAAATGCAGTACTTTGAACCAGAAATCAGGTACCAGATTTAAACATTCTGTGATTAAACAGTAAAAGCTTACCTTCTACAGTGAACCCTAATAAAGTGATTCTCAAATTTGTGAAATACAACCACAGTTACAATTCAGAACAAACATGCGTCATTATAAACCATCCAACACCCTATACATCTTTCATGTGTAAAAAAATATCCTTTTTCTTTTTCGACTATTTAGTTCTCAAACTTCCTCTTTGCCTCTCCCCGCCACGCAATTATTTCTATGAACAAAACCAATATGAAATACGGATTATGGTTTTATTCAAATATTAAATAAAACAGTTTTGTGCTTTTCTTTATTGTCACCTGGATTTCACTTGAAACTTTTTTGTTTTCTTCCACATTGTAAAAATAAAAAGTGAACTCATCTTTAGGAGACTATAAAGACTACCCACTTAAAAAAAGATGGAGCAATTTCCCTTTTATATTAAAATGCATAATATGGATCTACTGTTTCACTTTATTCTCTACTTCCTATCTTTTTAACTAATTGCATATGTTTCTTTCACTGTGCATACACACGTGCGTATTTATAAGACACCCATGTTGTCTTTATACACACATATATGTATAAATACACATGATATAAATGTAAATATAATCATGTAAATATACATGATATAGATGACAAATATACATATATGTGTGTATAAAGCCAACATTTTCATCACCGGAATTGCACCTGAAGGCAAAAAAATTAAACTAGAATACATGAAAATGACTCCATCAAAGTAAGGGCTAATGCATAGAAAGTTAGACACTTCTAAGATGCTTGTAAGAGCCAGCAGAGGCTCTCTTACATATAGGTAGACTTCTGCACAAACTTTCTACTCTGCCATATTCTTGTTAAATATAACAATTAAAATTATCTAGTGTGGCCATATTAAGGGGCTAGAAAAACCATAACATAAGTGAGAAGAGCATTACATTTTTCTGCTTTTATGGGTTTGGAGGGTTTGTTGTTGTTTTCTCTTTATCTCACAGTTCTCTATTTCTCCTCGTTTGGGGGAATATTAATTAGCCCTGGATTCCCATAGAATGCAGTACAAGCTAGGAAGGCTCTCTCCTTGTCCTATAGGTGAATGGATGTAACTAATAAATGCTGACCTTTTAAAAGAAATACAACAGAAAGATCACCCAATTATCAAAAACAGATGATATTCGCTGAAGAGTTCAATAAGAACTCAAGGAAGGAGCAGATGAATACTAATGATGATGAATAACCTCCCACTTAACATTCGATACCTAAGGACTGGAAGGAGGCAAAATATGATACTAGTTTTCAGAAAAGTTTCAAAGAGGACTTGGGGAAGACTTGTTAACCTGCCATGAGCAATGAGCATATTAGAGATTACAGAGAATAATTAAAAAATAGAATCATTGGACATAGGGATGTCTACTTAGGAAGGGTCAAGAAAAGTGCTTCCTTTGAAAGCCGCCAACCTTGCAAGACTTTCAGAGTTATCTGAAGTTTCAACATATGCGGATAAGGCTGACCAGGTGTTAAATCTTTCTTGGATTTCCAAAAGACTTTTGATAGTTTTCTTAAAAGCCTGAGGCAAGAATCTCTAAGCAGCTACTGCATGGACAAATAATCATTTAAAGTTATGAATTAGAGTGCAGGAATAAATGGTTATTTCCCAGAATGAAGGGAGATTACCAATGGTATTCCCCCAGAGTCTGTGCTAGAAAAGTTCTGGGACTCTATGCTGTTTGATATATACATAAATCACCTGGACAAGAGTTGAGAAGTGAGGTGAGGTGCTTTGCTGATGAAGTTACTTAAGATTGTAAGGACACTGCAGTCTGTAAAGAATCACAGAAGGACTCTAGGGGATTAAATGACAGGAAAAACGGGCACACCAAATTCATTACAGGTTTCCATAATGTGAGATATAGGGAAAAAATAATCCTACTTCCAAAAATAAAATGATCAACACTGAGCTAACTGTCATTACTCAGGAAGGACAACTTGGTTTTAGGACAGAATTTCATATCACCACATATCAGTTTACTAGCAAAAACAAACAAACAAAAGCAAATCAGTGATCAAAAAACAGAGGGAAAATAGAGAGAGATCATAATCGCAGCATAGTAAAAACTTGTATTCTCTCATATCTAAAGCATGATGACCAGCTCTACTCCCTAATCTCAAAAAAAAAGTTCAAAGAATGACAAAAGTGGCTGAAGCATATAATGGCTTTCATAGAAGAAATGACAGAGAGCACTTGGACTCTTCAGCCTAGGAAAGAGAGGATTTAGAAGCCTAAATATAAGATGTGTTAAAGATGAGTGTCATGAAAAGAATAGATACAGATCAACTGTTCACTGTTCCTTCAAAGGACTAGTGGTCTTCAGTTAAGGTGTTAGAAGCCAAGCTCAAAACAAAAAGTAACACGCCATTCTTCCTACGACATTCGTTGCTGAAGATAAATATGAATGGAAGAGGGAATTTATGTTCAAGGATTCCTAAGCAGACAAATCAGATCAGTCGAACAACATCCCCCGCTGTCCAAAAATATTTGGAGGCTGGAGAAGTTACATACACTTGCCATTTTCTTGCGGTTCCTGAACCACCTGTTTACATCCATTGTTCAAAATATTGAGTCAACTAGACTTGCAGTCTCTCCAAGTGGAACACAGACACAGGGCAGTAAAAATTAAATAAAAATTACATTAATGTTGCACGTTATATGAATCATGAGAAGAAGTTTCTCTCTACAGCAGTAAATTTAAGACTTAAAAAAATATATATAGCGTAGATTTGTTGTATACCAGCCCAAATTTAAATTTTTCTTTTATGGTAGTACAGTACAAAAGCAATCAGTATGATACAATTAATCAAATATCAGCTTTCAATCCTGAAAAAAATTTGCAAAGATATTATAAAATAACAACTTTATTTTGAAATGGTTTGCTGCAGCAAAAAAAGAAACGGTTGGAGTATCATATGGATTTATGACTTAAAGTAGAAGATATTCTTTTACACATTCCTGTTTTCAGATATTTTAATAGTCAGCAGACTCTGCATAGAGCATACAAAGGTAATAACCATGAATTATTTGCAAGGAAATTACTTTCGCATTCACTCATTTTGCTTTCTGAAAAAAAATATATATTTTTTCCTATAAGCAAATGAAGTATTTCAAATCTGAACGCAAAGCACATATAAACTGAAAAATAAATCTGCAGATGAGAAACATTAAAAAAAAGACCCAGAAAAATAAAGGAAGGCTTTGAAATTACTGACTCATTATTTATTGGATTCTACTTTTCTACAAATTAATTTTTAATGGATTTTTCCTGAAGAGTATTTGCAGAAACTTTTGAGTTTGTTTTTTGCTCTTGCATCAGCCACATAGCTAACCTTGAACTATATTCTGATAACTTCTGATTTACACAGGCTTATTTCAAATACATTCTCTCACCCTTCACCTTTGCTCTTCTGTTTGGCACTCTCATTCAGACTAGAGTTGGCGAAACATTTTTAATGAAGATTTCATCCTACTGTTTGTCCAATTTTTGAATTGAGATTTTCTGTATGCTCAGATGAGGAAAAATAGCTATTCGGGGGAAATATTTTTATTTTAAATGACTCATTTCAGCTTCAAACAGAAAAAATAGCCTTGGGAAAAATTAAACTGTATGTAGCTGTGGAAGGGGAAATGGATATGAAAATCTTTCATGGAATACTAGAAAGGGAAAGGAAGATAAGGGAAAGGAGAAAAGTTAGCTTCACTGGGAAGATTAAACAAATTGATGCCTCCAGTACGCAAAAAAGAACATCAATAAAAGACACAGAAAATGGAACAGAGCAGTTCTCCAATTGTCTGAATTTGACCCAGGATGATATTGCATGATTTGTTGATTATTTAGCACCTATAAAATAGGTTGTTGTCTCTAGACAACCACATTGCACAGTAACAACGTTATATATCCTTGCCTATGTCCTCCTGCACATTTCATCAGATGATTAAGAAAGGAAATAGCATTTATTTAAAAGTATGTAACTAGCTACTGAATCGAAAAACAATGAGAATAAACAGTAGTCCTGGGAGACAATACAACTCTACAGAATAGTTCACAGATAAGAAACTAGTAGAGTGACTCAGCCGGAGATTATAAACTTGATCTATCTCGGACATGTGCAATTGCAGAATGGGGACTGAGGAGGAGGACAGGCTGGTGAAAGAGTGCCTCTCTAAGTAACAGTAGTTGCAGTGATAAAGCAAATTTGCAAGAGTGATAGACTTAAGACTCCTGAGTAAATTCAGACCTAGGCTCGTTGGGGGTAGGTAGGGAGCTGTAGATGCTTTTGTGATCAACTTTCCTCTCCATCAAGTGGTATCACACAGGCAGCCAGACTATGCAATTAAATTGTATCCGTAATCTGACAAACCAGCTATTCATTCAGATGTAGCTAGTGTGGTAACATAATCATCTCTCACCACCACGAGGTGGTGCATAAGCTTTAACGTAATGCACAGACAAGACCTTCTCTTTTCTGGGCCTTTATTCTCCTGTCAGGATTCCTCAAACAAAAGACAGAATACATTTGACATTTAGTGCACTGCAGTTTAATTAGTTCTGAGGATTTTTAACACAATGGAAAGTATTTATGTGACTTCAGTAAAATACATTACAAATAATCCCCTTTTGTCTCTGCATCAGGTACTTCATTGATTCTACTTTCAACCTTGGTTACAAACCATGTTTCAAAGTATAAACATCTTTGCATTACTGCGTTACAAATCCTGTAACAATAGCACCTACTATAAAATAAAAACAGACTAACAGAATTTCTACTAGAACCATGGTAGGAAATTGTAATTCTTTAAAACAAGTCTTTTATTCACTACCTTAATATACCACTGATTTGTGAATGTCAAACATTGTCTCTTCATGTTAATAAGATATTCGTTTTGTTCAATTGCTTTGATGTAGAGACCATGCAAAATAATCTTCTAGCTTGCATCTAGAGATGGGGGAAAATGTTTCTGCTAAATGGAACGGATGGATTTTTTTTTCCCACAATACTCCTTGAATGCCTGTATTGTGAGCTTTTGCTTAGTTTTAATTAAAACTTAAATATAATGATTTTTTTTCAATGAATAGGAACAAAAACATTGTGACACGAAAACATTTCCTCATCATTTCTATTAATCCTAAAAGTTTTCTGAAGAGTTAACATATTACTGGAGCAGTATTTGAAAAGCTGAAAAGAATTCAATCCAACAGCTTATCTAAGAAAAAATGAAGTATGTGTATGAAATAAAATATAGCACCGTGCTAAGAGCCTGCAGTGAAAAATGAGCGTGACACATTTGTCTACAAAGACTCATGCTTTTTTATAATGAAAATGCTGAATTACTTCCCTCCCCCCAGACAAATTTTCTGGTCAGCTATGCACTCACAAATTTACTGTTTCTGATGCTCCTTCATTTGTATGCTAGCCATTACCATCATTATTATTATTGCTGTATGGCTGAAGCGCCCTAGTTATGGTTCAGCACCACTGTGTTAATTAGATGCTGAACAAACACAGAAAACCACTATAGCATCACTTAGCAGGTTCTCTTTCTGAATCATTGAAGGTGCTCTTTGGTCTGGTTGCAAGTCACTGCCACCAAGGCTGAGCTATGACCTGTGCAGTATTTTCAGCAGGACTATTTATAGCTGTAAGGTTTTTTCTCAATAATAGCAATAGGTAGGAACATGCCTCAGGTGTCTCGTGGCAGCTCGACCAGCCAGCTGAAAAGACAAAAGGGAAAACTTGTCCCAGCTATGACATGCATGCTACAGACGACTCTCATTTGTACATACATTTTCTAAACATTAATTTTCAAGAGATCAGCAGGTCAAGTGAGCTGTTTTAATTTCTTACTGTAGCTTTGTGCCATTGAGCTTATTTTTTGATAAAATGATTATGCATTTAACTGTTATACTAGATGGTGCTAATTTTGATAAAAACACAATATTAATGAATGCATTTTTAATATAATTTTAATTAAAGCATGAAAGTTTCTTGAATAATTTCCTGGTTATCCATTAAGTATTTGTGAATGTTATTCATCTTCAAGAACAAGATGGTTATGGACTTGAGTAGATACACATTTACAACTAAGAGCTCATCACTAATAACTTGGAAAATTCTTTGTAGAGTTTTTGGTCACATATTATGAGAAACAGCACAAGAGTATCAACTACCCAATACAAGCAAGTGCATAGTTGTTTGTATATTTCTGTATTATTTACATAGTTCTTCTATGGTTTACATTGCACCACCACATACAGCCTTGTTCAGAGCTGTAATTGAATTGTATATGCATTTTTCCTACTGTTTATCCAACAATATATTTAACAATAGAGACAATGGCAAACAAAATGAATATTTAACTTGCAGCTGCCTCTATTACAACACAGCTTTTCTGAACAAGATTTTCCCCAGCTGCCACATAACTCCAGTGCCACCATACTAATGCACAATCCAAAGTTGCAGGTCCCTAAAACAAAATCATGTTAGATGGGTCTTAATCCTGCTATAACATCTCTGGATTTCTAAAAAATGGGAATTCCTGTTGTTTCCTTGAACACAGAGAGAACCAGAAGAGCTGAGGGCATTGCATATGAATATTATGTTACAGAGACAACAGACTGCAACTGCATTCTTCATATTTTAGAATACAGCACATCTATGTGCTGAGGGTGAATAACTTTATCATAGTAGTTTATCATGGTTTAAATAGAAGATTTTGGCCACTGAATGACCTAGGATCATCATTTTAAGAGTGCATATTAAATGTATTATTGAAATAAGTCTTTTAAAATGACCCTTTAAAAGGTCTGTCATGTTGATATTTATATTACCATTCCTGGTTTTCATTACATAACCTACTGAAATAAATGTGCAATTTGCAACTCAAAGTTCTTTTTGACTGCATACAGACTGAGAAAGAGAACGGTGCATCAATTCAGTCTACAGTTGTTGCATCACGGACCAGGAACTTACACAGGCAAGCATACTGGTTTAAACCTCAGTGCTACACCAGGTTGCAAGCAAGGGCTGACTTGCAAATATCACAGTAAAGCAACTACAGNAAAAAAAAAAAAAAAAAAAAAAAAAAAAAAAAAAAAGGCAGATTTTAAGATCCAAATCCACAAGGGTGGTTACAGCATAACTGTCACTAAGGTCAATGGCATTAGCCTGTTACTTTTTGGTTGTAGCTCTAAGTTCACCTGGAGCAATGCTCTATTCAGTTAATACTAACAACATCAAAAATGTTACTGACTAGAATGATCAGGAATCAAGACAAAATCAGCTTACTATGTTGTAAGCTTTTCAAGGTCTTTTTTGCAAACGTACATACATGCCTTTCAAGAAGGGAACCAGAAGGACCTGTAGTCTCAGTTTTGCTGCAAAATTACTTAGTTGCTTTGGAACAAATCTGAGCTTTATCGTAGTACAACTTCTCTTCTAAATAGGGTAATTATAAAACACCTGTAGATACACACATGTAAGTAAAATGCTTTGTTGAACAATTTTCTGCCTATATGAGGGAAAGATTAATTGGCTTTAAAAAGTGGGAGGAGGGCCACAGTAATTTACTGTCTGTGCTGCTACTGGGAAGGACATTCTGAATAAGCAACTCACCTGACATTAGTATGCCTATAATATCATAATTCACCAGATAATTTAAACACTTAGCACCACAAAATTATCTCCTTTAGGATTCTGTAGAGATAGTGCCAAATTTCCCCTAGCTCAACACATCCCTTAACACCTTAAGTCCACTATATTCTCCCAATGCCTAGAACATTACTAATAGGATTAAAAGTATTAGTCCTTAATATACAAACTGAAGTGCATATAGTATGTCACGTATCTGGCATTTATGGATACAATGTTAATCTTTATATTAATATAACAGAGACTGTAGTAAGAATAAATGCTAAAAAATGTATAAGCTTTCAATTGAAATCTACATGTGGCTCTACTAAAATAGATTGTTTTCTTCCCTTCCTAACCCTACCTGTCTTCATACCTTGCTTTTTTTCACCATGTTGTTTGTAGGTGAAGACACACTAATATACTTCTTGACCTTTTGCCTTAGTAGGAAGAGGCACATCATTCAAAAGATGGAGCATAGAATAAAATTTTAAGATTAAAGGTAGGGTTGTTCCACTTCTGTTTAGCTGCTTAACCTTGACCAGATCATTTCAACACCTTATGCTTTTTCTCCTCATGCCTGGTGTCTGTGTTTATAGGCTCAATTCATAAGGAGCACTTTAACAGATGGGGCAAATATTCATTTCAGAAGACTTGAACAAGCACAATGATAGTTTACCTGCACAAAGATACTTTCCTGCATTGAGTGTACACATCATAAACTCACTCAGACAGAAAAAATCTTAATATAAATACTATGCGTGAAGTTGCAATGGCAAATCTATAGTTTTACTTTCAATCTCATGAAATTCAGAGGATTTCCCCCCCGCCTTATTATAATGAAATGGTTGCATAACAATATCACCTTAAAAGAAGTATTAAATTATCAACTGCAGCACTACAGTTAGATTTTTTTTGAACAGTTAATTGAATGCTTGAAAATCTAAATTTTACATCCATAGCTGAAAGTGTAACAATCTCTAAACTGCTTTTTAGAGTCTATGTACAGTTTAATAATAAATACCTATACAATATGTATGTTTGTAACATCTATTACAATTTCCCTAATCTGTCGTATCATTTATAATTCTATTTCATGCCTTTTTAAGGCAGATTCACACTTCTGAGTTTATTTAAGCAGTAGCATATAGAGCTATACAGGGTTCTGATCTTGTTTATACATACAGAAATTCCAGTACTCTAAATTACTTTTATCCAAATATCCCATCCACAGGTTTTCCCATTCGTCAGGAGATGCATTTCTCATGGACTTCATTTATATTCTAATATTAAGGACATAATTCCATATGCAGACTACTGCACATAATTCTATAGAGTAGCACTGATAACCCCTGAACATAACTTGAGAACATCTAGAAGTTCCTAAGGATAGGAAACAGAGGAAAAAATGCAGAGGTAGGAATATGGCCTGAATTAGCCTCTAGTTCTGTATAAACCACAGTTTTTAAACAGATAGCAAGTTCTGAAATGAAGATAACCATATTAAGAGGCTATTTTTGAAAAAAAATATTGTAACTTATCCCAATTTCATATTCCCTTTTCCAGAATAGGCCTGAGACAGGTATTTGTGAAGATTAACTACCTTGAAATGGCCTGTACGAAGATTATCATCATCCATGTGGGACTTTGCTTTTATGAACAAAATATAATTCTTATATTGAAAATTAAATTTAATTTTTAATATTTTACCCTCTTTCTCTCTACCAGAATCAAGCTTAAAGAAATTCCATTACTATCTGATGTATGTAGGTAACAGCAACATTTTTGCAATATCTTGGCCTGCACAAAATAAGATCATTACCTTCACTGCTGTAATTATTACCTATATTATTAACTGCAGCCTAATCAATAGACTTAAATTCTTATCTGTTCCAGGTACTGCATCTTCAAATATGGAAGGTCCCCAATGGAAGATAGCTTTGCCACTGAAGGCTGAATTCCTTATAATTTAGTTCCATTTGCTGCCTCATCTTCTTAAGAAGATGAAAACATTTTCCAGCAATGAGATTATGCTGAGTTGCACTGGCACTGCACAACTCCATACAAGGTATCTTTGTCAGACTGCGCCAGCACACTTTTACCAGGCAGTTGCAGAAAACACCACCTCCAAAATCATACTGGAGAAGCAACTCCATACGGTTTGAGAAGGGAGACTGAGACAACAAATAGTACCATGTTGGATTTTTTGCATTGGGACTTTCTTGAAGATTTGTTGTGCTAATAAGCCAAAAACTACCTTTTAGACCAGTGGCTGCTGGTTCTCTTTCTCAGGCAAAGTTTTCTCCCAGCAGCACTGTCCTGAGGCTAGTGCCAGGGCAGTTTTCTCTCTCAATGCATCAAGCTCTTCTTTTCATTCCATATATCATTCTTTAAGCCTTGACTGTCCCTATCCTCATCTGTTGGAAAAATCTTACTTTCGCCTTCAAATTGGTAATGAATATATTGGCTCTGCAAGTTTCTCTCATCTAGAAATAAGTCTACATAACATAGCTCCTTTCTCATATATACAGTAGTTGCCAACTCTTAGAAGCCACAGGCTAGGCCTTCAGCCTACAAATGTAGCAGGTTATATAAACACATAGTGGGTTACACAAATAAGCACTCCCAAGTAATAATTACAGATAGAGATCTAAAAGCAGGAGTTGTAGCCCAAGAATGCAACAAGTTAAGATGATCACAAACATATTTAAGGGTTTTTAATTGATGGATGTCCTATTTCTTTATCAAAATGTCAGGACACTTGATTCAGGCCAATAAAATTAAATGCTGTTGGCTAAACAGATTAATTRTCACAGCTATTTTAAATAGATTTTTTTTTGAAAAACTTCTAGTCAGCTTGCTCTTATGTACTTTAAAATACTCATTTCAGAACATCTTACTGTTCTGAACGCACRTTTCCTGGAATTTTCTGCAAAGACATATGTTTCTCATATGACTTCATCAGAATTTACACAGCCCTTTTCTGTTCTATAAGCTCATTCATTTTCCAAGGTAGACTATATTTTAGGGCATGTATGAGCAAAGATATCTTCCCCCACCCTACCTGCCCAGAACTACAGAAAATCAGAGCAAGAATTGTACAAGCAATATTGTGGACATGAACCTCAAGGCATGGGCAGTGTATTAAGGAAGGCAGATGAGCTATGCTAATTAATAGTGGATAACAGACTAGTCCAAAAGTTCTCTTCTTGTTATTTCTTATTTTAGAGGAGAGAAAATTGATTATAATAAATACTTGAATAATATGAATTGATGATAAGCAGTCATTTATGCGACATGAAATGTCATGAAATATAACTGTAGACAAATCAGTGACAGAACAGTATTGAGGAACATTGAATCTAAATACAATTCAAGACAGAGCACGAGGGGAAAATGACAATTTTTCCTAAAAATAGAAGTAAAAGCCACAAAAAAATAGTTCTGTGATTTAAGATTTTGTTTAATAAACAAAGGCAAAAATTACAGAGAATAATATAATCCTGAATATTCATTGTTTTCAAACTTATAATATATATATAATATAAACATAAATATATAAACATATATATATATATATAGATGTATAAATAGCCTCAACTCTATATAGTTTTAACTGGCAAAAGGAGACACACTGTAATTCAAAGATGGTTTAAGGAATCTGGTTTTTCTTACCTGACTTTGATCACCTTAAAAGAAAATATAAATGAAACTTGTCTTCTTAAGTGTCTTACCAATTAAGTAGGAAAAAAGGGAACGTAGTAATTCCCCAAATATTATAAGTTAAAGTAATACAAGTTCTAAAGATATCAAGTATGTCAATAACAAACATCTCTATTCAGTATACTTATATCATTATGAGTTAAGGTATGAAAGATTCAAGAACATTTTGGTCTTACATAGCATATATATTACTCACGTAGGACCCTTCAAAGATGTCTATCTTTATATAAAATATATATATATATTAATGCTTATTAAACTATCCAGCTCCCATCTTTTGATACATTATCAAAGGAAGACATTTTCCTTCCCTTTCCCTTGAAAATCATTTTACTTATGTGATGCCCAGTGTCTTGTTTGTAGGAATGCATAGATGCATGCATACTCTCAAACACATATACACATCACTTAGTGAGTGGGTCACTGGCTTACACGTTGACCGTGTAAATTGTGCAAGAAGGAAGGAGAAAGTAGCACTGTGAAGAGGTGTGTTGATTTAGGTTTCTGAAAGAATGAGAAGCATGAAACAGTTTAAACTCTTGGATGACATGGCTTTAGCCACTGAAGTCACACACTCTTAACAGCTGAATAAATGTAAGCAGACTAGGAACAATTATTTGCCTTTGACACCCTCCCTCATTGCTGCACAATGAGCTAAAACAAAACAGATATGAGAAGGTAAGGGATTGAGTGTTCAAACTCTTTATAAAATTTTACTAGATAAAGTAAAAAGTTGACTACAAAGTATTTATAAATGAAATAAAGAAGTGTAAAGGACATTTGCAGGGAACTTGCAAGGAAAAAACCTACAGAGAAATATGTAAATGTATTTGTTTGTCTAAGACAGTTCTCATTCCTGATTTAGAGCTAATCTTTAACATTCAGCACAACTTTTTAGTTATCAAAATAATAAAATAAATGAACTTTAGCTGCATAGCAGATGACATTCCAATGATTTTTGTAATATACCAATGTTCATTGTAAAACACCTACAGTACCCTGAAAAGGTTTCCAACCAGCTAATCCACTTTTCTGCTTTAACATAAGGAGTACATTCAGTTCCTATAATATTCCATAGCTTCTTCATTCTGGATATAGTAATAGCAAAAGTAGGCTGGAAAATTGATACTTTTCCATCCTATTTTTGCAGAAGAATGTCCTCAAGAATATTCTTACCTTCAGTAAGGCAAACAGTTACATAGAGGGTCTCTGGCAAGACCACAGCAGCATTTTAGCTATTCTGACATAGCTCATGGATTAGCACAGTGTTACCAGTTGGACATGGATTTATTGTCAGGCAAGAATCAGAAAAAAATAGACTATAAGTCATTAACATAGTTCAATACAGTGTGTATACACCACACTGTGTGGCTTACACAGATTTAGCTCCAGCACATCATATGGCTATTGTGAACACTTATCTTCCTGAGAAGTATCAACACAGTTAAAAGAATCTATAATTAAAACTTTCCAGAAACACGCTTGTTTCTATTCCTGTATAAGTGTRTGTGACCTCAGTGGTCCCTTCTAGCTTTAAATCTGTGAATCAAATTGCTGCAGAAAGATCTGAATAATGAGATTTTGGGGATGTGATTAGAAAAAGGTCTGTACAACTCTTCACTCTCAGAAGTTGTGCCCTCATATATTAATTCAATGCAAACAATACCTAGTAGCTGTATATAATCATTTTCATTTCCATGGAAAATACTTCACTGCAGTATTATGATAAATTGTCACTCAAACCTGAATCTGTTTTAGAGTGTATTTCTGATATGGAAAATACCACTTTGCTTTCTAGCATTTAACATATCCAAATAAATATTCAGCGAAATGTGAATACGGACAATTMTTTTGTACTGTAATCTATTGAATGAGCTGTTTCACCAGAGCATAAACTTAAAGTTGAAGATCTTGAGTGTAAACCCAAACAAACAATGTTAAAGCACATCACAACATCCTAGGGAGGAGCTTGTGACAGGATTACACACCAAGCAACAGAATCCTTTCCCATATAGTTCTTCACACTAAGAGCCTGTAGTCTCTACGCTATCACTTCAAGTGACTGCTATCACCGCAGACAGCTAGCTATATGTTGATCAACAGAGAGTACTGAGCAGGGCGCCTTCATCTTTGCCCTAACTGCCTTTTTACAGATTCCAGACAAATGTGGAGGAGGTCAAAGAGCAATTTCCTGTGCAGCTTGAAGTTGCAGTGCACTCCTCTTATTTATACCTTCTTTGAGTGATGCATTTGCTTACAAGTGCACTGCTTGTATTAGCATAAGTGTTTCAGAATAATAAAGCACTTAGTTCACAGGGGAAAAATCATAACAAAATGGTTGACTTACTGCAGATCCATGACTACTGTCACTGCTTGTAGTTATTATGCTGTCTTATAGTATTTTAAATCATTTGGCAATGCAGTTGATTGTAGAGAACAAACAGGTTTCCATGACAGACCCAAATCTTACTTTCAGTGTCATCTGAAACTGCTTAAAGAACAATGGAAGAGAAAGTGTATTCATAGAATTTAATTAAAAATTTTGGCTCTACTGAGTTTTGCCAGGAATTTCTGCTGGCTTGAAGGAAACAGAAGCTGTCAGCAAAGCTGAAGGGGGTATCAGAGCTTATGAGCCAGGAACAACAAAAGTTGCTCTTACTCACATGTGAGTGAACTGAAATCTGCCAATCTGGCATCTTTCAAGCTATTAGGTTATAATAGCTGGGTATTATTTTAAGTGGATGTAACCAACCAATAACCCCTGTAATGAAAGGCAGCTCAGAGGAGATGAACACATGCAAGATGCTCTTCAAGCTCAGGAAGATGCAACCTAGTAATCACAACTGTTGCATGACTTTATCGTAACACAAAGGGGGCCAGAGGGTGACCTTTGTTTTAGATAAGTAGACAAAAATTTGGTGAAGAAAAAAGGGTGTTTCCTTCGGAGTTGAACAAAAGGTGTGGATGTCTCTCGGAGATTAGCCAGACCAGCATGGGGGAAGTGAATATTTGGCTCAGCCCAACATAGAGTATAAAACCTGAACAACTAACAAAGGAATGTTTGAAGAGAGCAATGGGCTGSAGCTGGCTTCCACCAGGTATTCCTTCCCGGCGACTGGGGATGCCCAGCGTCGTGATGGTGAGCATATTATAGAGACCGGTAATAGCAATTGCACCTGTACTGTGATTTCAGTATATTACTGTATCACTCTGCTAAATAAAAAATCCTGTGTAATATCAACTATCTTCAAATTAAACTTTTACATTAAATATTGCACTCTCCGTATGTGTAGAATATCTAAAAGAACCTGGTCAGAGAGTATTGGACTCTTGACAGTGGGATTCAGTGTTGCTCTTCCTCATCATTCTTATCTTAATTCATCCTTCCTTGTGTTAGATATATCTAAACTTCAGTTTTCTGAAGAAGGTCAAAATTCTCATAGCTAGGGACCATAAAGAGTCCTCACTGTGAATTTTCGAATAGAAATTTCTTACTTCTGCAAGGGAGTCCATGTATTTTGAATTTGAATTTTGAATCATTCTTCCAAATTAGACAGTGATTCATATTTACCCTGAACAAATTGAGCTGAACAGCTTTTAGATAAGAACCAGAGACTGCAGTAGAAAACCTGCCAAGGATCTACAGCAGCAGTGCGTCAGTCATTACAAATATACAACATCCCTACCAATAATGCCTATTTTAATGCTGCTGATAGAGGCAGTTTGATCACAAGGTTGTTTAAAGAATATTAGATATAACAGTCTGCTTCCTTTTGCCAGTTACTTGTGACTTGGAACAAAACTGCTTTGCTAAATAGATGTGGCTTGAAGCACAGAGAAAATTTTGCTCTTGCAGTTGTAATTCTATCAATCTTCATACCTGTTTTCCTAGGAATTTATCCTGTGCTCGATAGCAAGAAGCTTGGGCAAAATTCAAATTGAAAAATAAACAATATTCCTCCAAACAACTACATTTCTTTTCTATCCCAATATCTAAATTTCTGCATGACTGAGTCTTTCACATTTTAATTTAACCTTTCATGAATGTCTTTTCTCCTTCCTTCTGAAGGTCTTCCATCTGCCCTTCTCATGCTTTATTCTTCTCTACTTTATTACCTGATCTGAAAGGACAGCTGGAATCTGGTAAATGTTAGAAATGTTAGGCTGGAAGATGAAAATAACTCAGGACATGCTGAAGGGGAGACTCCTATTCTGTATTCACCAGAAACCTGAACTCTGTCTTTGGGAATGTAAACTCTGCTTACCTTTATTCTCAGAGGTTCTTCAACCTCTGAGATAGAGCATTATCATAAGCTATGATATACATACAAATTCCCAAGTAGCTTAAAGGTTAGTGGAAAACTTAACAGCTTCAAATTTGGTTGCTCAGTTATCTATAAAATACATCCTCAGAAGCTCAAAAGCAAATTTTCCTTTTCTAGAAGCTTTATCTTCACAGTATGTCATTGATTTTTTTTTGTCTGTTTCTTGTAAAGAAAGTCAACAAAACTTTGCTTCATTTATGCTCTTACTACTGCCATCATGAACAACATGCTTCGTTTTTTCCGTTATATTTTATGCCAACAGATCAACATCTTGTGATATTAAGACAGCAACTTCTTTAACTTTTATGCAGAGGTGATTAAATATCCAAAGACAACATCCACAATATCCAAAGTGCGGATGTACATATAGAGACAACACATGTATGTGTGTATAGGTATATTTAAGGAGATAAACACTAGCAAAGATCAGTGAAATAGCCAGTCAGCTTAGGGATACAGCTTACGACCCATTTGTTCAACTACTTTTCTCAGTTCATCTCTAAGTGTGCTTTATCTGATCTTTTCTTGGTCTCTCTACACGTGCATCCAAAGCTACCTGAAAAGACCTGTTTAAGCTAAAATTATTCCCTGTAAGCAGACTTTTTAGTATTACATCTACATTATTAAATCTAACAGTAGATAAAATACTTTATACTCATTTAGCTCTGCTCTTTCTGAAATCAGCAGAATATTTGCCAATTTAATTTGTTTTCATTTTTTTCAAAAACACTATTCAATATGAAGTGTGTATGTTTTACTGAACTCTGAAAACTAACAGTTAAAACAGCATCCCTGGCATCTTTATTGATCACCTTTAACAACAGATTTCGCCAATAAAATCTGAATTTGTTAAAATGTCCTGCTAACGATCTATCTCCACTGTCCCAAAGTTGTGGGTTGGCACTGCAGTGCTAGAAGGCAAGCCATAAATATTACAAAAATGTTCAGTCAGTAATTAAGCCAATTCCTTATATACATAAATCTGTTAAGTAAGACAAAGCCATTTTACTCTACTACTTTTCATGATAGCACTGCACAATATAGCCTCTAGGGAGATGTTTCTATTTCAGTGTGCAATTTCATTTTCAGCATAATTTGTCATATGATTTTATCTTTAAATTTAGTCAATTCATTCATTTGTTTACATAATCAATTCTGATTTATTTTTAAACTCTTTTGTTTTTTTTTGTTTATAATTTGCTGAAGATTAGATTAGATTTTGAAATCTTTTGGAAATTGCTTGGACCCTACATACCTTATAGAACCAAGAAGTTCTTTTCCTTCGATAAAGCAACAAGTTGCAATTTCATTTAATGCTTTGATAAGAACAATGATGTTCAGGAATTCYAGACTGCCACTTACCATGTAAAAAGCTTAATCCCTTTGGTGACTGTGGGCTGAATATACACTTGATGAAAAAGACCAGCTAAAACGTAAATCCCATATTTAACTAACTTTGGGGTTTCTGTACGCAATAATGATGCACCAAGCTGAACAGCTTCACAATGAGTTTAAAGACATCCATGTGCTACCTCAATGTGCATCACTTATGATTCAGATGATCACCCAGGGTTTTCCCCAGCCATTGCATCTGTTAACTGCTCTAGCTACCTTTCATTTTAGACTGCTTGCTGACCCTAGCAAGACTAGAGAGGGCTACCAAYTGGTTGATTTATTCTTATGTATAACACCAATTGAAGCTTTGACCAGCTTACGAGTAGTAGAAAGAACACTTAGTGGCCCATAAATAGGTTTATTCATATCTCAACTTCCCTTATTTTCTTACCATAATCAGTGAAAAAAAGATAAGAAACACAGATTGCGGAGTTTCTGCTTGTCAATAATTCACTAAGTTCTCCTTACTCACTGTGTACCACAACTGAACAGCACAGACCACCTTCCTTTTGGACTAAATTGAACTAACAATGGTACGATGGGGAATGCCTGCATGCAAAGGATGGATTTTTCCGTTCCTTTTTGGGGGGCTATATGGCAGTTACTAGCTTCATATGTCATCTGGTAGGATATCTGGATATGCAAAGTTTGAAAGACCACCTCTGACTGTACCTGTATTCCATAGTATGGAAAGTCTGCCATTATGGAAGTTACTTCAGGCTGAAAGACTGTCAAGTTTCTGGGAGACCTACAACTGTGCACTAAAACTCTCTCACATCTATGCTAACTTAGCTCTACAGGTACATGCAAAGGCTACAAAGCTTTCTTCCTTTCTTAATCCAAATTTTCACCATTGCCAAGTTTTTATTTGTGCATACATTCCTTTTTTTTTGAGAGCAGAAGGCTACATTATTTTATTTTTGCCAATTTCCCCTAAGGYTTTTCAGGAAACCACAGGCTTACTTCTGTCTGAAGAAAGTTAATGATCCCTTAGTGACAAGTTCAAGGAACTCAATCCCGAATATATTTTGCAGTGTATCATGGCAATTCAAATAAAATAAATATGAGTAGTTATGGGATGGCAGAGTACAGGACTGAATAATTTGAACATAATATTTGGCTAAGAACATGGCAGTTATAATTTCCCCAATAAAGACAGTAAATGGATTTTTGCTTGCTAATAARATAAAACATGCAGAATCATCAGATCAGTGTCATGCCAACATGCATGTCCTTACAGCAAAACAGGAAGTGGGCTCCAATAACAGCTTATAGCTATATTTGACAACTTATAACCATAGAAGAATACAGCATACCAGACAATTCAACACACTTTTAGTCACAAATAAGCATCTGGGAATCATTGCAGTAAGCGAAAGTCTCTTTGGCAGATGCTAAACTAAACCCCATATAAAATGATTGACAAAGATAATAAAGGTACTTCTTGCAGTCACATCCTTCATTTTCATTTTCCTCCACATACATTATTGCTGAGATCCTTAACTACATGGACACATAGCAGTGATGGGAATAACAGAGAACTCGAGCAATGGGGGACCACTGCCAAGCTTCACCAAAAAAAAAAAAAAAAAATTAAGAACCAATATGACATTTATAAAGAATTCAGGTCCCACAATCTTATCCTCAAATCCAAGCGTAAGCCCATAAACACTCTAAGTCAGAAAGCATGTGCATTTTTATCCATTAGAGTTCCCTGAGTGCCCCTGCCCTCATTTAGACTTGCCTCAATTGCTCTGGGGCACTTAGTGTCTCTCTTCATCCCAAAGCTCCCTCAGGTGGTTGTAGATGTACTCACATTTAGAGGCTGAGCTCTGCACAGATATAGCAGTGATGCCAACTTTCATTTAGAAACATTATCAGAAGTGTGTGTGTGTGGGGGGGGGAGTGGAATAGTGTTGCCTTTCTATATGCTAGGCTAATGGATAAAAAAAAGTGTGAGAAACATAGGACACAAGGCTTTACTACCTTCTGCTCGAGAGGTTTCARTCCAGTAGACTGTCTCATACCTAGGCTATTAAATATATTGTAAGAAGAACTTCCAAATATCAAACTTTRTATTCTACAAAATAATGTAATTTTATTTATCTATTAAGGGAGGAACATARAACAAGCAAGACTTAACATAGCACTTAGCAATACTAAAGATCTGTCTTCTGATATATGCTCTAGGGCTGTTTATCTGGTGACTAACTTAAAATATTTGGTGACATAACTGGACTTAAGCATATATTGGAATACCTACCTTAAATTTTCTAAGCTTCCTTAAGAATTAGCAAAAAAAATTCTCAGAAAGGAGAAAAAAAAAGTCAGATTGTCTATGCAATTGTAGCTGAAATAATACCAGTTACTTTTCTGAAAATGCTTTCATGCAAAAACTGTATCAAGTAAAAATTCAATTTAAAATTGTATTACTGATTAATTGCACATGATTTTATTTCTGGATTTTCATTACTCAGTAAAGTCTCCTTAGGCCTACTCTTGCTCACCAAGCCTCAGAATAATTTTCTTTGATATTGGATTTTGAAAACTAAAAGAGCTGTTCTCAGATAAGTTAGCAATACACACACAGAATATCTGCCTCCTTTAACTGCCACTCCGTATTTTCCTCAGAGAGGGAAGTTACTAAATAGCATTGAGCTTTCGCCGAATCTTTATTATTATTATTACAGCATACAACATAACACACAGGTTTCAAAAATAGAAAGGTCCTTTTATATTTCCCCTTTCCTCCCCTAGCTTTTCCCCTGTCTAGCATATGAGTGCTCAGAATTTGAGAAGTCTTTAATCATTTAACAGAGTAACTTCTTTTTCCTCTATCCAGGGCACATATCCAGGTCACGGCTCAATCTTGAACTTAAGACAGAATTAAAATGATAGTGAAGTTGCACAAACATGTGCTTCAGTAGGAGCATGGACTTATGTAGTACCTTGGACCCCCTACCCCTTAAGAAATGCTTCCTGCACTCATCCATGCCAACTTATCTGCTCTCTTCTTTTTCCCTCTTCTCTGCTTTATGTTATAGTATCCCATATTACTTTTGCTGCTAAGTATGAGCAAAAAGGGGTGGGGGACTGGAGAACTTTTGCAGAACAACATAAAGCAGCATAACTACCAAAGCAAAGWTGAAGAACAGATTTATCTAAGGCTGCACTAAATAAAATAAATATAAAATCATAAATATGACCGCATATTTTATTCTTCCTATGTACTCTAGGTATCTGTCTTGCAATTGTAACCAACACAGGGAAGGTGGCACGAGGCAAAATTTTTGGCTAGATCCACCATTAAGTACATGGACAGTGTTTGTTGCACAGAGACAACGTTATATGTTAAATGGAAAGATTCTGTGAGTACTATGTGCAGATCATGCCTTTGAAACATGTATCAATCCATGATTAGCAGAGTCAGGTTGTCTATGTATGGAAGCCTTATCAAGCCTTTCCAGAAATTTTCATCTAGGCTCAATAAACACTACATAAAGCAGGATTTTTGTCTTTTCTATGCTGTGCCATTGGTGTTTTCTAAGCTATTGAGGAAATTGTAGAGGATATTTTCAGACTCATACAATGAAATAAGAAAGAAAGTATTTCCCTTGGAACTCATAACAGAATGAGGGTTTCAGAGAAAAGCAGATTATCCAGAAAATGATGAGAAAAGTCTCCTTTGGATATTACAGAAGATTCTACATTTAAAGAATATGGAAATAATGAGAAAGAGGAAAAAAAAAGATATCATTGAGTGAATCTGAGCCAGTTTTGCTGAACATTTCCATTTTGCCCCGGTACCTTTAATATCCAGAATTAGATCCCATGTACCTGCAACCTAGGTAGAACTGGACATATCCTACAAAATGACACTTGGCTCAATGGCTGATGCTATTAGGGCTTTAACTTATGCAATTACAGGATCTTCTTCAAGGAAGGAGGAATGCTAGGGAGAGAGAGAAAGAGGTCATATCATGGCAAGTCAAACTGTTTTTTGCCAAACTCACTAATGCCTGTGAGGGCATCAGTAAGTGGGGCATACAGGTAAGTGGGGGTAGACAAGGAAGGCCACAYGTGGCGACAGAGGTGGTTCTCACAGCATCTCTGAAAACACAGGGCATCCCAGAGACGGCAGTGCCCATCTGACTGCCCATACACTAACCTGCACAAGTAAGCAGCAAGCAAAAGGAACCAGAAATAGCTGCAGAGTTACGTCCTCACTGAAGCTGCGTTTCACAGAGCTGCAAAGCTGCAGTGGATAGAGCGAGGCTTGAGAGGAAGCACTTAAGTGAAAGAAGAGACAGCTGAATAGGAATACAAAAGCATTACCTGGGCATGTAAGGTAGATATTAGGAGAGCCAGAGTTTCATGGAAATCAAATTGGCAAGGAATGGGAAAATATTTTAACATATATTTATATGTTAAATATATATATATAAATATATATTAAAATATATATGTGTATATATATATATATAAAAACAAGATGGGCTTCCACAGGTGCATCAACAGAAAAAGGGAAAATGCAGGCATTCTGCTGACTCAGGCTGATGACCTAGCAAGGAAGGAACTGGAAAACAAAATATGAGGTACATAGCATCTTGTTTACTTCAAATATTACTGGTCAGTCCGAAGTCTCCAAGATATACTCAATGGTAGAGTCTTTGGGGAGATAATTAATAACTTCAGTAGAAAAATCAAGATAGAGATTAATTAGATAAACTGGACACGCATAAATCCCTGAGACAGGGTGGATAAGATGCTCTCAAGGGAGTTGAGGGTGGTATTCCAGGTCACGGTGAAGCTGCACTCGATCATCTTTGTGAAAGACAATCACCTTGGCCAGTAACCAAAACTTTTCAAAGAAATGACTAGCTTTATGGAGCCAAGAAGAAAGCAGCAATATTATTTGCCTTAACTTTATCAAGACTTTCAATATGGACTCTATTGCATCCTTTGAAGTTAGCCCTGCTTTGAGCAGGAGGTTGGACTAGGTGGCCTCCAGAGGCTTCTTCCCACCTTGATCTTTCTATTTCTAATCTATGATCTCAAACAAGAGTAAATTTACATTTCATGCAGATGTAAACTCAAGCCATGTGGTTCTACATGTAYAGATAAGTCTCAGCTGCTGATTAAATACAAAAGGCAGATTGGAACTATACTTCCAAGACTCTTTAYGAAAGTACTCTCTATAATCAGTCTTTTAGTAATTAACTGTCYCTGAGCAAAGACTGCTTGATCCTGTGTATTTAGCAGCTGCATATTCTGGAACCCACCGTCACTGTATACCACAGGCATGTACAGTGATCGTGATCTAGGTATGACCTTTGGAGTTTCAGTACACCAAGGTCTCTTTCTCACCAGGAGTCATGACAATGGCTATCATGGTAATATTCAAAGTGATGGAAAGGGAGAAAAATCTTTGTGCTTTATAGGTTCAATAGGGAAATGATTTGCATTAAGTAGCTTTTCAACTCCTTACAGTGGRCTGACTAGTGTGAAAAGTTTTAAAAAAGTAAACACAACAGATCATRTAAAAACTTCTACAGCTTTAAGAAACTAGGATAGATTTAAGAAACMTTTGAAAATACTATTAGAGCATGAAATATAGAGAACAACCTTGCTGCTACAGAAACAGTGGAAGTACAGCATGAWAACATCCATACTTATTATCCATCCTATATAGACCACTGTACAACTTTGTCACAAAATAATGTATCAGCCATGAACAAAGTTTTTGTTCAACCAAGAAACATTACGTTCCTTTCCAAACAAGGAAATAATTAAAAACTTTGTTGAAAGAGACATTTTTCCGTAGCCTCTGCCTCCCGAAATCATGAAGATGTCAAACAATTTCTGGTGGTTGCTTGTTACTACACAGCAAAAAGACAGCTTTTATTGTCTACTTGATTATTTTCAGGGTGATACTGGAATTGCATTTCCAGATGAACACTACGTGTATATGATTTGAATTCTGACAACATGTAATCACTTACAACCGTTAATGTAAGTGTTAATTTATGGAGACRTCACTTTGCCAGCAAAATTAATAGAAAATGAAAATAAATATTTGCTTCTAGTTAATTCCCTAGTTCATTTATTAGATAGGACAGCAAAGTACAACATAGATTAGAGAAAACCATAAAGCCATGTTTTATGACTTTAGTCTGAAGCTGAAAGGAGTTGTTTACATATAATAGTTGAAGAATGCCCAGCTGCAACTTCTAAGTCCTTTAAAGATAGTAAAGATGACGGTGTCAGCCTTGAGGCCCCCAACCCCCAGCCTTGTTGGTCCCTGCCACTCCCCCTCCGAAGCTCCCCCCTTCCCAGTTCAGAGCTGCCAGTTGCTGCCCCATTGTGCTGCAATGGGGCTGGCTCCAGCCCCACCAGTGCCTGGTGCCCGCGGGTCTGGGGCTGCCCTAGCACCCTGCTCCCTTGGGGTGGGGGGACGGGCCCCGCTGGCAGCCCCCAGCACCCTGCCAGATGGAGACATCAGCCATCAATTATTCACCCATCACAGTGTTAAAAGCAAAAGCTCACCATCAACTATGTGGAAAAGTCTGACATGATACAGAAGGACCAGCTATAACAAAGAATTGATAAATTGCTTGATGAGAAATGTAGCTTGTCTAAAAAACATCATAGCAAAAACAAAAACAGAAAGAGATTTCACTCAGCAGTAGTATAAGCTGTCAAAATTGCATYTCACAGTTTGATTTCCAGGAACAAGATTATCTTAATTTAAAAATTTCCTTCAAAAAATTTTTCAAGAAACCAGAGACTTTCTGTAAAGTTTGAAAATAAGTGTTCTATACAGATCATTTGCAAAAGAAATACTGCATACTGATTCAGTGAAATATGCRTACAAGCCTCAAATCTAGTATAATGAAGTCACATGACACATATCCTCAAATCCCAGCTCTCTCAATTTTTATAAAATTGTGTAAATTATATCTGTTCCAACCACAAGYCAATCTAACAAAAATAATTTATTTRCATTAAAAGRTTAACAGTCTGTAAAAGATTTATAAAATTTAGAAGTYTGTGAAAAAGGAAACTGAGGTATATCAAAATTTATCATAAGCTCAGCTTCAAATAATACATTGACTCTATTGACTTTATTTCTATGTGGGGGAGGGGTTAACAAAAAGAATATGTTTGAGAGAAAAATGCATAATACTGTAAAAGCAATGCTGCTTCTCTAAAATTTATGATAAAGCCTTGCTTTTGCAGGCTGTTGTATCCCCGAACTTTCACACATTCAGCCCGTCATTTCCGCAGGAGATGGGTTCCTCCTGCTCATACCTAAGACCAAAGCCAACACTGTATCCTGCAAGAAGGCACCGTTTTTCCTAAAGCTCACAAACAATTTTGTTCCCCAAACATTTTAAGCTTCTTACTAATCCYGAAAGAGATCCGAAACCAGCATCAACTGTATTACCTATTCACGACCTGCTTTTTTCATTCAGCTTTCTGCATAAGGCTTCCCTGTCAGGGTATTAGGGCTTTCATACGATTCAGTATTTTACCTTATTTAGCCCGCTCCTTTCCTCATCCACAGAGTTTTTTCACACCTCAAAAATGATTGTGGCAAGACAGTGCTTTGTATCTTGCTACAAGTGCATCCCTCGCTGCCAGCTAAGGAAGTGCCAGAATAACCACATGCTGCTGTAGCACACAGCACTTCCATATTCTGCTCTGCAGCACAAGTTTCTCATCCTTCATTTGTTCCAGAATCATTCATTACATTATTGCACAAGTGTCCCTGAAGGATCAGGGCATTGCAGAGACATATATGACTCGGCATAGACACCACAAACATGAATTTTCCAGCTGTGACAATTTTGATTTACTCAGATAACCCCTGCCAGTCTGATCTGCAATCCTGGAATTTTTGTATTATTTTCAGTTCTAAAAAACCTACTTCCCCAAATTCAAGATATTTTTTATTATTCTAAATTGACCGTTTGCACAAAGTATTTCCACCCAAGTACAGAGTTTCAATATTCCTTTTCTTCCTTTTTCTTCAAATGAAGGAATATACGAAGCTTTCAGGTAGGCCTATTTGAGCTTCCTATTTGAAACTGGAATCAGAACCAAGGGTAGTAACAGAAATTCCACTCACTAATAATACCCAGAAACCTCACCAAGAGGTTATCCTTCAGTTCTCGGAAAGACCTGTAGCTGCTGCAAGCGCACACTTCACTCAGCATGATAGAGATATTTCAGCTTTCAGAAAGAAACACCACACCAAAGTCACAGAAAAAATGGCAAACCATATGAGGAAACATTTTACTAATAAAGCAAATGCCTAGGTCTGCACAGAAGCATATGCAAATTGCCAGGTGAAGCTAGGTGAGCTTCAGCTAATAACATTTCATTGTATTCCACTTGTCTTGCTCCTAAAGTCAACAAGTCCATGCGAGTTGAATGCGCTGAGGGGATGCAAAGTGAACTGATGACTTTAATTCTGATTATAACCCTACCTGCTAAGAACTTTTCAATCTGAACTAACACCTTTATTTACCAGTTAATCTTATCAATTTCCTCTAACATTACTACAGTAACAAATTGTTACCACAATATCAATGATCTTAGCTATAATATCCACAAAGAGCATAATATCATACTCTAATATACAGTCTAATAATACATAATACAGGTACATGTACAGAGCCACTACCCTGTTTATTAGTAAATATAAAATCAATGCAGAAATGTTACCCAATTCAAACAAGTGATAGAGTCTGATTTGTAGCACAAACTCATCATCTATTAATATATGCCAGAAAAGAGAATTAGTACAAGAGACATCAAGGGGAATTTCTTAGAGATAACAAGATTTTCAAAGGTGCTAAAGGGACATCCTTCATGATAATTTAAACAGAAGGGGTCTGGGAARTGGAAAATGGTCCTTTATACACAACTGTTTTGAAATACAGAGCTCTCCCTCCCGATGGTATACACATAATACTCTCTATGGCAACAGGCAAAACCTCAGACAGCAGGATCTTGTATGAGTCATAGCTTTAAGTACAATCATGCCACTTTGAATAATAATAGAGTCAATCAAAACACATTTATCTTCTAGTGTCATCAGACATTAAGCATATGGAGCCACTGTCTCACAGGCAGCGTTCCCAAGGGCAGTTTTGAGAAAAGTGGCAGCTGTCCATTAGCATGTAAATATTTAAGCGTTCTCTTAKCACAGACTAATGAGAACCGCCAACCTCACCTCACTTCCACACAGGCTGACCAGTGGTCAGCCCTAAACTCCTCTCTCCAGCTGCTCTGCCTTCCAGCACAAACAAAATAAGCGGCAGGGGTTTCCACTCCCATTATCCATTGGTCTGCCTGCATGGTGGAAAGTGAGCAGCTACAACGGTGAGGTATGCAAAATCAAAAGGACACCTCATCTCGAGTCAGTCACAAACTGACCTCTCAGTCCTCACGAGGGAGTAGGCACCTCCTAAAATCTCAATTCCTGCATAAAGTTCCCAGTGTAACACACAGCCATCAAGAGAAAGAACAAATAATGTCAAACTTTTTCCTTAATCACAAAGGAAAAAGTATTGTCTTGTCTCAGTCAACCTCGTTCTCAACATAACAGCTGACATAGCAGAGAAGAACACAGCAGCTTAGATTGCCTGGATTTTCATATACCTGTTAGGTAAATTCAATGTGCTTATGCGGCAGAAGTAGCTAACTGAACTATTTTTTGAAAGATTAGCTGCAGCAAAACATCCTAGAGATGAGCAGCCAAAAATAGAGATGCACACAATAATTATTCACTTGCAAGTTATGGATAACACTACTTTTCTTTAAAATTATTTTTTAAAAAATATACTTGTTTCTATGGAGAATAGGCTTTTGAGACATTTTATTACATGACTGACTATTTCAGTCTAAAAAATTTCAAGGCAATTAAAACATATTTTGGCTGGATCTTCACATTCAGATGCCTTATTCTATGATTTATATCAGTTAAACTTTATACTTAGATCAGAAAATACCTACTTCCCCCAGATGCATTGAAAATGGAAATCCCACACTACTACCTTTTTTTTTTTTTTTTCATTAAACAACTCTGGATTTAAGAACAAGTCATGCATAGTGCACTAAAAGCATGTTATAGTCTTTATATGTTTAATTTCCCCGTATCATGAAAAGTTTTTTCAAAGATAATACAGATGACAGATATTCCTGATCTCGTACAATAAGCACTTGATAATTTTACAGCATTTTGCACGTCTATTTTTCCCCCATAAAGTTTGATTGCAATTTTTATAGCACGCTGTACATATCCAATGGATCGTAGCAATCTGAATTTTCATAATAACCCATYCTGGAACATACTTAAGTAATTCTTAAAAAGATATGAAGTGTTATAATTGAAAACCTCAGCTCCATATTTTCCAGAACTTCTCCTCCTGTGAATAATCCCACTAAGCACTGTGAGAACACGTGTCAGGTTTATCAATGCAAATAAATGCAGGGGCTCCCATGTGCATGTGSCCAATAGCAACACTGGATAGATAAAAGCAGCTTTGTCTTCCATAATAAGACAAATTCCCTAGACAGAAAAGAGTTTCCAGCAATTTTTTGCTGGAAACACCTTTCATACAACTGTTACAGRCTCTCATACACCCAAGATAATAGGTGGTTAAAATAGTCTTGTTACCCTTGAAAACTCTACAGTTGACAATTATCTTTAGATTATTGCATTAAAAAAAATTGCAAGTCTATGGCAGTTCATGGACATGTACTAGCTGAACCTAGAAGCTGACAGCACTGAGGAGTGGAAGGAACTATTTAAACTGATCTCTGTTGACTTCCATGATTTATTATCAATTCCATGGTCACAGCTTATGCAGCCATCACAACAAAGCAATTCTACTAGTAAACATTACTCCTTTACCACCTACCAAACCAGGACAATATTTTGACAGTGCAMATAGGAAAAAATCTACATGAGCACAGCTTCTGATTAATGATAGTCTGCTCAGAGAGGCCAAGATTGCAGGTGCAAAACGGACACTGAACTACTACTACATTCGTGATGGCGTACATCTAAATTTAGGATTAATTCAAGACTGGGAAGAACCTGCTYTAATTGTGACTGCACTAAGTGTTGAGTTAAACAAACATTTCCCAATTGCAACTGATTTACAAATCAGTTGCAATTTTTCTAGACAATTTCCATTGATTTTTTCAATTCCTTTCAAAGATAGGGGGCTTGACATTTTGGCTCTTATCACTGTTGGGATCTCGTACTTTGGTACTGTAAATCTCACTGCTGTTTTTATAAGTTTCTCCTTCACACTTCTTTGTTTCTTAGGGCATACTTGCTGCAGTGAGTGGTATGCAAGCTAATGTTCACATAATGCAGTACAGCAGTATATAAGGACACTAAATAAGAACTGGAAGAACTGTTATGACAGCCCAGTGCTGCCCCATTGCTATTATATCTTCTCATCAAAATTAATTAGTTTAGGCATGGTGCTGTACTGATAAGATGGTAGTATAAATTGCTTCCAAGTGTGGCAGCTCATGAGCACCCTGTATCATAAACCACTCTGAAATAGTTGTACCTTTAGAGAGATTTTAGTTTTCTACTCCAACTTTTCATTAAAAAAAAAAAAAATAGGTTTTTATTTTACTAAGATCTTACCATTCAGCCCAGGGTTTAAAAGACACCAGCACTTTTCACATATATTGAGAATACCAAGATTTGGTAGTAGTATGATCATTTTTATACAATTTGATGTTAAAAGAAAAAAATAAACTTTTTCTAACTTAAACTTTACTCTTACAACAARATTCAACTCCAGAATATTCTATTTTCCTTGCAAGCATTTATAAGCAATTTTTTGAAGTAGTTATTTTATTTAACGTCGTAGAAATTGAAAATTTGACCATTTGTTTATTGTTAACTGTTTCAGGGGGGTGGATGTATTACATAAGTCTAGTTGAAATTTAATTATTTCATTTAAACCACATGAAGCAGATTTGAAATTTCCTCAGAATCTTTTCTTGGATTAGTTTTGATGTAAAACAGCAAAACATGAATATGTTTTGGAAGTCACAATTCAATTAGATATAGTTTTTAGAGTCTGAATATTTATTTAGTCAGCTTGTTAAAAAGGGTAARGAAAACCTGAGCCACACTAAGAAAATTGCTATCTTTTAAAATTATCTCAAGGTGAAAATTTGGATCTCATGAAAATTTGAAGACTGAAAATGCAAACCACTAACCAGTTTTGAAATGTGCATGTGTTTGTGCATAAGCAGATTATAAAAGTCTCAGTCTTAGTTATGCAGCTATAACAAGCACCTGATCACAGTTACAGAATTAACACAATATGTTCTATTTTTATACATATCACAATTTTATTTATAGATGCCTATTTCAAAAAGATTGAGAAGACGTTACATTACATCTGGCCAAATTAAAACACTTAAATAAAGAACAGTTTCTGACAATTCACTGAAGAGACATTTGTTTCCTTTACTGTTTTACTTTAATTAAGCCCACGGTTTTCATGAATCATGGCCTCTTAACTAGTGATTGATTCCATTTAGCAATATTAATCACAGTRATGAAGGATTTGAGGGTAGTAGGAAGTGTTTTATTAAGATGAAAAACTGTGCATGTAGCCCACACTTACGGTATGAAAAGAGAGTAATGATAGGAAAAATCTTTCTTTCTATGATTTCAGGTAAATTTGAAAAGTCCATATACAAATAGCATCTGAGCCAGTATTTAGTTTCATAGCAATATACCATTCTTGCCTTGCATACTAGGTAGATGAGCAAATTCTGTCTCCCTGCATCCACCATTTTATCAGCTAGATTTCCAGAGCAATAAACTTCCCAAAAGGTTGAATATTAGGTATCAAATGAATTTTCACTTATTCAAAGAAAACAAAGGTCTGATGAAAACACACACAATAGTGCCCAGCAAGACATTTCCAATACAAACTTAATGAGCTAATATCAGAGGACATAGCTATCCTGAAGAGATGACAAAAAGTCTTGCCTGAGGCCTCTAACGCTTTACAGTTTGTTTTTTTTTTAATAAATAACTATCAAATAGACTAGGGTACAACAATTGACAAACCATTATCATCATCATTTACCAGTGCTTAGAAAATCATCTCTGAAAAAGATGATCTATAATGACTGAACATGAAAATTGTAATGAGATCTGTCTGCACCTGTAGACAACCCCAAGGTTTGAATTATCCCTTATAAGTACCAGAAGCCTCAAACTATACATGCACATTTTTCATTTTTGATACTTTCAGAACAAAAATATGGCACTCACAATGTGAATCAACTTCATCATTCACCTCAAGTTAGCTGTGTGCTGTAAGATAGCAATGAATGCACRTCTAAAGAACATACAAGGTGAAAACAGCTTTTTGAAGGATTCCTGACTGGGTCATCATTCTTCAGCATTACAGCATTTCTATTCAATTTTAAAGCTGATCAGTAAATACTAAGGTATTTTGTGGCCTGACTTTTTGCAGTAAATAGAGGATTGGAAGAGCAAAGTCTTCTGTCTCACGATAAGAGAAGAACTGCTTCAGCAATAGAATTCTTTTCAGAAAGACCTTTTCTACTCACTTACCTGATGTCGTTAGAAGTGTTTTGCCAGACTACAAGGGTGCAGTCAGTGAAATAAACACGAATGAAACAGAATATACCACGATTTGAAAATAGAATCAGTAAAAAACAGAACTCAAAAATCTAGGGGATAGTTAGGGGAGAACCACACTACTTACCAAAGAAAATTTCAGTATTTACATTCCAGCTAGGTCTGAAAATAGCCCTGAGAGCTATTTTGCCATAGCTAGGTATGGGTACTTTTTTCAAACCTGACAGATACAAAATCTCAAGATTTTTAAAAGCTAGACCACTTTAAGGTGCTTTAAGAACTTAGTCAGATGCTCAAAACACTGAAYCTTATTAGAATACTGTTGAGTCTACAAAGTTAGACCAGAGACTAATTTGATTCATAAAAAAATCACGATTTTTTAAAAAAAATAAGAATACATAAATGAGACTGTCCATAAACATTTGAAAGCTAAGATGAAATACTAAGACTTTTGAAAATYAGCCTCACTTTCCTTAAAATCGTGACTCATTGGTCTCAAAGGAATGACACTTACAGTCTGCTTAGTCACCTTTTTCAATAGCATTATTTAAAAAAAGGATGATTCACTTACAGTCAAAGGGCAGGATTTAAGGAAAACCAGAATTCTAAGGGCTTTAAGCCGCAGGAGTATTCTGGAACAATAATGAAATGGACTTGCRAATAAATAATTAGTTTCCTAATTATGTGTACGTGTGTACGTACCTGACCCTCCCTAAACACAGGTCAGAACCTGGAAACAACTGCCAGCAGAATAAAAATTTAGAATTAAGGGCATGAAACAGTCAGCTTCAAAGGCCGCAGGTTTATTAAAGGCTTTCTTAAAAGCATCCAAAAGAAACAAGGAGCAATGGTCCCAGAATACCTCAGTTATGCATAACAGGGAAATAACGGCACTTTTTGGAATAAAAGCTGAAATTTATAGAAATACTGCCATGTTAAGGACAATGACAGTACAGTTTGATCTAAAGGAAGTGGAACTACTGAAAAGATACAAGTAAATGAGATTACACTTGGTATATGATCTTTGTCCAATAGGTTAAAAGACAAATTCAATAAGCATACTTCCTATTCTGTTAACTAGCACATTAGAACTTGGTACTCAAAAAACCCTTATATTCAGATCGCTCCACATTGATAACTGTTGTCCATGTACAGTTTTCCCATCACTTCTGCACACACTGTATATAGTTTTGTTTAGATCATACTATGTAATACTTTATGAGAAATCTTACAGTATGGCAGATGATATCTATTTTGCCATAGCCACAAGCCCAAACAAGTCCTATTGTGAAAGGATGCAGTTTTTCCTGACAAATCTACATTTAATGTAACTCTTATTTTATGCCTCATAGATCACAAATAGTTATTTTTTCCTCGGGAATTACTGTTAAACTGATTATTTTATAATTCTCCGTCTCCTCTGTTTACCTCCTGTAACTTTATTTGCTCTTCTCATATCTTCCAGAATTTCACCCATTCTGCTCATGTTCTATGAAACATCTGAGATAAGTTGAGATTGATTCAATTGATTCTTGAAGCAACCTGTAATAAGTCTTCATCACATTCCAACAAAATGAAAATAATTTGGACAAGTGCTCTTTCTGAGATCTCATGCCATTKTCACTGGTATTAGCTGATGTCCACCTAATTACAGCTGATGCAAAAGACTGAAGAAAATAAAAACAGTAAACATTTCTAATGATAGCCTTTCTTCTCCTCATCACTTTCTTACTGTAAAAAGCTCTTATTCAAAAAAAAATACATACATATACACACACAAACATATATAAAAACTTCCTTGGGACCTGCAGAATTCCTTGGAAGCTACTTTCAGGAATGCATTGTTTTAATTTTACCATTTTCCTTCTCCTCCAGAATTTTATCATTTCATGAACAGCCTCACCAAAGTTACCTTCCACTTGCACATTCTCCTCTGATTCTTCTCCATTAGTTTTAATCAAATAAATCTACAAGGGCCTTCGCTCTTGCTTTTTTCCCTCAGTTGTATCAAAAGCTGATTATTGTCACTGATGCAGTACAAGACTGTGAAATAGTGTTTTGCTGTACTCCTTTTCCATTGAAAGGTCAAAGATTGAGAACCATATTGTCAGAAAGAGATAAAGTATGCTATGTATTGAAACCAAGGATTACATAAATCCCCCAATTTTCTCAGTTTGCTGGACTATTAAAGCAGCTCATCATAACATTACTCACATTCTTTTCCCCTTTGAAAGTTTTCAGAGTCTAAACTCTAAACTCTGCCCTTTGCACATGGAAGCATAACATTTTGAATACCTTGGTGGATAAATTATAAGGTATTTTCAAAAATACTGGCAGCTTACATGTCACAATTCAGAATTCAAGACTTCTATGCTTTCATCTCAGATAGCAGGAACATTTTTGCTCTTAAGCCTAATATTTTCAAAGTAGATGGACAAATTCAGACTTTAGAGCGCTTGTTAAGCAGGCTGAATCTGTGGTCTGGTTTTTAGTACAAAGTTACTCTTTAATGGTGATGAACTGTCATAATGCTCATCATACTTGGAAAAGAGGCAGAAGTCAAGCACGGCAAAGARTGGTTCAGGACTTCAGTTCCACAACAGGCAAAGTAAATTACTTGTTGCGTTACCTATGCTACGCAAAAATTTCAAACATAAGTATTAATGGTAAAACCAAATCAGGGCTTAGAAACAAACCATAATTTTAAAAAGGACTCTCATCTAAAAGTCACTATCCTTTTCGTCCCTCCTTTTTTAATATTCTTTTAATAAATATTCTTTTAGTAGGTAGAAATTCTCTTCAAATCAGTTTTAACCGTTTTTCCTCCTCTCTTCTCAAAATGTAGATGCTATGGTTAATTGAGAGAAGCCTTTAAAAAAGATGACACCCTTTATCCCTGAACAAAGATTACATGCACAGTAAGTTGTAATCCTTGGCTTTGCGATATTGCTTTACGAGGTTAAGAAGATGAATGTTCATTGCTTTTAATCCTTACCATGATTTACAAGGCTCTGGGTATCCTTTCCCCAGAGCATCTACAACTGTGCGGTTGTTCTGCCTGCTGCTTAAATTACAGAGACATCTGCAAAGTAAATTATGGATTGTTGTCCCACAACCAAGCTGCCTCTGCATCTCTCCTGCAGTATTTCTTTGATAACAACAAAGACATTCTTACTCCCCCCCACCTTGTTTATCATTCTTGTTGTTTTGACAGACTAGGTGATACTATGATGACCTAGATTATTGCCTGCCATGTTTTCAGACAACATATTCAGMTGTAAAAACCCACAGTGAAAAAGAGAGGATGGAGCAGGCTGTGATGGGATAGAGCAGACAGTTAAATAATGTTTGCTTTAAGATCTTCAGCATTCACAAATCCAGAGCTGATTTTCCTTATTTTAAAAGAAATTAACATAAAGATAGTACTCAAGCAACTAAATGCATTGTGAATATATAACTTACTGTTGCTCTAATAGCTTCCTACATCTATATACTGATTTCTGCTTATAGAAAACCCATATACTAATATAAACATAAACCCATACAGACTAACCTAACCTATGCAGAAAGCCAAGCTCCTGCAGTGCCTAGATATAGGCTTGAGCATCTAAAATAGTGGTGTAATTTATGAAGACTGTGCTGTAACATTGACTATAAGATCACTTATAAATCATTAGGTTAGATTTTCAATGTGCTTAATTTTATTTCATTTACTCCGATCTGCATGTAAATAGGGATAGTCTAAAAACCTTAAAACACAGCAGAGGCATTCATATAGAGTCAACCGGTCAGTATAGTGCATCAAGTATTTTTGTGTAGATACCCAGAAAATATACTAGATTGATTTCTCCACCTCTCTTTCACAAACCTAAAATTAGCTTGTGCTTAATAAAACAAAATTTTTAAAAATGAATAAAAATAAGAACTAAATCTATTAGTTTTAATAGAATGAGTTGACTGTAATTAATATTTTTCTTAAAGATGATGGAGAAATCTACAGAATTAAAAAAAAAAAATCTACCTGTGAATATGATGCCATATCCTTCGAGATCTTAGAATAGTGATGTTCAGACCTCGGCTGGCCTCATCCACCACAATCTTCAACTGACTGGGTCACTAAAGTCTGTAAAAATACACAAAAGGGAAAAACATCAAGTTGAGAGTTGTTTCTCATGAATATTAGTGAGACAAAACTAAAAGAAACAGTATGTTACTAGGGAACTCAAGCATCAAAAGAAAAAAAAGAAAGAAAGAAAGAAAACATCCCACCTATATCATGCACTTTTTCTTTGGCTCTTACATGAATTTATGGTGAAAATGGCAAGGTCGGACATAGGGCACACAAGTCCCTTCAAGCAGATGGATCCATCCCTCCCTCCCCCAAGAAAACTTTCAGAGGAACTAAACTGCTCGTGTTCCTCATAGCTGCCTAAAACTCATGGGATTTTTATTGCTAGGAGGCATTACTAGAGAACATTATATTATGGCTCTGATTTCTATGCACTGCCATGGCTGAGTTTGCTTCATGTCAGCTATCRTTCATCACAGCATGAGAATAAACAGGCAAAGATTTCTCAGAAAAGGACGGCATAGTGATAATATGAGCCAGTGACATTGCATACAATGTTTTGTTCTTCTCACAATGGTTTTGCAGTCCATTTTGTCACTACCATAATGGTTTAAACCAGTATCACATATGGTTTCTCCTCCTCTCCCCTTCAAGCACAAGGTGTATAAATCATAGCAGCAACTTCCATAATGAACCCAGCCTGAATTGGTACCTACTCCAACTCTGAGATAGATTCTTATCTGAACCTTGATCTAATGTTAGTTTTGCTTGGGGTGGGAGGGGGGGGGAAGAGGGGAAGAATACCAGAAATGTTTTCAAAGACCTAAATAGTACTAGGATTTGGGATTTTGTTTGGTGTTTTCATTTTTTGTTCAATTGTTTGTATATTGGAATTTCTGAAAGCAAATGGAAAAAAAAATGAAGAGGAAAAAAAAGAAAAAGGAAATTAAAAAACAAGAGAGTCCAGCCTAAGGAAATTCAGGTAAAGATAGTATGCAGGCATAAAACTGTAAAAACAGAAAATTCCAAAACACAAAAGTCTTAGATGTTACATACACAAAGGTCAAGACAGGGAACAAGCCACTAGCACAGAYGTTGATAATCCAGATCTCCATACTTCAATTAAACATTGCCACAAAAGCTAATAATAAAATACAACACAAATTGTATTTACAGACATAACTTGTTTTGCAGTACTTTAACACATTTATGTCTTCCCCCCCAACCTAACACTTCTGCTTTTTCTTTTTAAGACTTAGTTGTAGTCTTTATATTAAAATGTGAATACACCTACAGAAAAAGCATTAGAGAATACCAACACAGAACAAGCTTTCTCCATCTCAGAAACTATCAAAAATCACCTTTGATAGAAAACAAAAATAAATAAGCCCCACACAAATCCAAACCCTACAATTTTCCTCGTAAATAAGAAAAGCATTTCACTTTTACCTATGTTCATAGAATCATAGAATCAGTAAGTATGTTCAGAAGTTAAAACYTTCTCCCAACAAGCTTATAGAGTAATGTTACTAAATTGCTCTTTTTCAGCATTAATATTTCAAGTTATTGGAGTTGATAGCAACAATATTAGCCTCATGGACTGATAATACTTGAAATAATTTGAAAATAGAAGTTGAAGCATTCTTCTAGAGCCACATATACTGTAGGAGTCTAGAGTAAGTTGATGTAAAAAAAAAAATAAGGATAATTTTAAATTAATATTGGAAAAGCCAAGGGGAAAAAAAACCCAGCTGTTTAGTATTAGCCCTACAAGTGGTTGTTTGTTTTAAAATATTCTTAACTTGCAATGCATAGCCCTATTTGTTTATTGCTTGGAACCTCTCTCCAAAAAGCACTGTCAACTCCAAAGAGATTAGAGGGCCTCTTATCGCAAAGAAAGACTGGAGTGGTTCTGTAAACCTGATCTACTTTTTTGATCAAGTTGCAYTGATCAATTTTGAAAAATCTTCTCTGTAAATATCCAGTTTACTTAGCTGGAGGAGAAGTACAGCACAAGTAGTATAATGTATGGTTTGGTTTAAGTCATTTAGCCTGGGGAGACCGACTTGGGAATATTGTGCCATTTGTGTACTGTGGAAAATACTCATGTAGCACAAACAAGTTTTTGAACGCATTTACAAAACAAAGTTAAAGCTGTCAGAATTGTTATCATCCATGAAATTGCAGCAAGTACCAAATGACACAGAACCTGCATATTTGGTGAAATACTATTCAGTTTGAAGTACAGATGTTTTTCTAAACAGAACAGTTAACTGGTAGTCATCCTGCTACATGAAATTACTGCTTGTACTACATGAAACTGCAGTTCTTTATTTTTATTTTTACACCTGGGCTGCAATTTAGAGGTATCATCTGTTCACCCCCCCCCCCCGCCCCCATTCCTTACCTCCCCCAGCCACAAGAAGCAGGTTAAATGTGGGCACTCACAAGGTAACAGCTCCTCTTACAGGGCATTTTTGATTCCTCCACTGCTCCATGTCAGCCTCTCTACTTACAGGAGTGGGCCAACATGCAAGAGATACATTGAAGGAAAAAAGAAATAAAGAAAGAAGAGTAACACCAAAAGACCCCACACCTATTCTTACAAGGTTTTAATTGCAGGACAATGAAAAATCCCCATTAGACCATCTAATTTTGGTGCGCTCCCAGCAAGTTTCAGTCCCAAGGCTGGTGGCACCTGTGGTCTCTCCCCACTCACCCAGGGATGAGGAGTCACTCCTCTGCTCCCTGGGAACAGCCATGCCGCAGGCTGGCAGAAGAGGGAAGYGGGCGCTGGAGGAGGCTGCGTGCCCAGAAGCCCAGCACCCCCCTCGGGGAGGCGACGCTCCTGTTCTCGCTCTCGAGTATTGTGTTTGAAAGCGCTGGACCAACAGCCGGGGATTTGCAAGCGYGCTCACGGGGACCAGGGGGGCCTCGGACGAGGAGGGAAGCCGGCTTTCTGCACCGCGTGGTCACGCACAGCGACAAGCCAGAGGGTCAGGCAAGTGTTCCCAGCCCAGATATTCSCAAGCACAGAGTACTTCCCAGCTTACGTCACCCAACCCAAATTAGATAACTGCTTCGTGCCTCCTTCTCCCCAAAAGGGCAAAGCCATGTTGTCAGTCCCAAACATGGACTATTTCATAACAGAGAAATGCCAAGGGTCCCTCCTGCTCTTGAAAGAAGGAAAGTGACAGGCGCACATTGGTGTAAGATGCCTTCAAAAKGGCTCTTTTGAATTCTGGGCTATTTCAGGTTCTTTTTGATCAGAAGTGACACCAAAATTTTTTTCTGACTTTGCAGAACATCTTAGCTCAGAAGTGAATAGCAGCTACTTTATGGCCTAGAGGCCTAGTATGACTCATCCAGCAACACCTCAAAATTGGTCTAGCTGGATAAATATACAGCATGGTTTCTGGAAGAAAAAGAAACAACTTAAAACTAAGCTCCAATGAGGGTAAACCATAATTTTCATGTTCAACACATCTTYAAAATCAACCTGGAGTGGTTTTTTTCCCCACTTAATGGCTAGATAATGTCACCGTATTATATTCTGCAGTAAAAGAAAACAAATTAAAAATCAACTGAATATAAAAAGACAACCAGCTTACTGCTAGTCTTGACCTTTTCTTATTTAGCAGCATGTTAAAATAGACTGTACAATGTGACTTGAACCATATGACAGAYGCATAAGCTGGATCTTTATGAACTATGATACACAGCTTATTCATTTCCACTTTCTCAGTCACTTGGTACAAAAACCACACACACATCCTGTTTTAACCAAGTTAAAAGGGAAAAGGAAGTTCTAAAGTGTAAAATTAAAGGATGCACAATCAATCAACCAACCACATTCTTATAGAAGCTTAGAAGATGAACAGGATAGTTAAGATTTAGGAAAAAAAAAATCAGGTAGTTATTAGTTTAAAATACAAATACCAGCTTAAAAGAATCTTGTATTATTTTATTATAGGTACACATTTGGTGCTGAGTTTGGGTTATTTATTGATTGAGATATTCACTTTTCTACCTTTTAAATGCACTCAGTCCTATCCTACTATTTATGAAGCTGACACCCCAGCCTGCTTTTCCCTTTATATTTGTTCTTCATAAACAAAAGACTTTCATGCAAGACACAAATTGTCTTTTGGGCCTGCCACACACATGCAAAATCTTTTAGAAAGAATCTGATCACATTTGAAAGGTTTTATRTTCCCATTTTCTTCCCTTTTCAATATTATCATTTTGACATTTTACTGCATTTGCATGTTTACGGAAGTATGGCAGTCAAGCACACCAGAAAAACAGGAATAGCATGTAATCTTTATCYGCGCTTCAAAAATTATAATAGCCAATATTGTAAAGAACAACATTTCCATCAGGGCTTTTTTTAATAAATATGCTCTCTAACATAAATACACAACAAGTCACAGCTAATAATACTGTTAGTACTGCTTGTTTTAATACTGATTTGTGAATGAGTAAACCTAACTCTTTTGCTGAAGCCTGAGATCCCTATGATATAATTCGATAATAAAGCTTCCACTAACTATAGGGACACAGGATAAGTCTTTGCATGCCCAGCACAGCCTCCTTCTCTCTCTCTCTCTCTCTTTTTTTTCCTCCTATTTCATCTGTCAGCAGTAGATGGAAGCTGTTTCCTGTCACTGCCWGCAGTCCAACGGAAATGTTCTGGCTGAACTAAAACAACTAACAGCATATGTCATAGAATAACCACATTTGTTCACCTTTTCAGTACCCAATATTTTATAAAGACACGTCTGAAAAGATTATACTCAAAAGGTCTGATACAATACAAATCCAATGTATTTCTAAAGCAGCTTTCTCTCCATGGAACAAGCAATACAGCAACCTCTGAATAAAACCCTCTCTCAGTATGGAGAAGCTTCTAATAGCATGAGCATTTCTTAAGTTTTAAAAAGCCCAATATTATTTCTGTTCTCTCATGTTTTGTCCACTGCAGAACCAGGTAGTACRTTTTAACAAGCTATATTAGCTATAGAGTTGAAGGATATAGCAGTTATACTTTAAATACTGGCTTTCTTTTTAAAGAAAATAACCTTTTACAGTGACAACACATAGCAGACAGGGTCAGTCAAAAATGATCATTTAAAGTCATTAAAAAAAGAAAAATAGTGAATTAGGTAAGAATTGATACACTATTCAGTTAAGCACAAACCGCACAAATTACAGCAACATGAGCATGCTAAAGCACAGACTATCCCTCRCTTAGTTTAAAAAACAAATCAAACAAAGAAAACCCTCAGAATAGATGAAGATACTACTACAACAAGAAATGGACAGGAGCTATACCTGCAAGAGTAACATTGCCAGAGTCTCTTCAGATACAAGTCAAAAGAACGAAAGGAAACAAATGGGCAAGGGGATGATAAATAAAGCCAGGTTTCATTCAGAAGAATAACAAGAGGACAAATGTAACCCTCAATCATTTCAGTGTACCTCTTTGTGGTTCTGAGATTACCAGGAGAACAAATGGCTTCTTACATGATTAAATTATATTGGTTTCAGGTGGCATTAATTATTAAACTCAGGTCATCCAATTAAGGAGGGAAAAACACAATGCAACACAGACAAGCAGCTGTAAATCTTTAGTAGCTCATTCCTGATATGAATCATCCATTGACTCAAAACAGTTTGAGCACAATTCCAAGGTCACAGATTCATACAAAGTTCTTGCTGAGCAGTTTTCAGAGAATTGCAGATTGGCAAAAAGTCACTGTTCCTTCACATTTTTCCAACTGAAAACAGTAAATATAATCCAATTTATTATTAACACAAAACATCATTAAGATCATTAGAATCTGGCTATACGTAAAGTCTATGCTCTTACTGTCAATGAAGTGTGTCATATGAACAAAGGAGAAAACTACAATTCTTTGTTGCTTACTAGGAGCCTAATGGCAGCTGTGATGATTTCTATGTGTCATCAGGCAATGGACTGCAGGTGCTTCCTCCTACCCCAACCTTCTAAAATACTTCAGAGGACTAACAGGTGAAGAACTTCCACTGTCCTTTCCGTCTTTAAATGCTGTGTTAAAACCCTGTCAATGAGACTGGTTATTTTTGCGATGAGTAGCCCAGTTTGCTAGAAACTGCAATGAAACCAATCACCCATTTCACATGGCAATTGCACTGCTTTCAGAGAGTAACGATTTTCAGTCACTACTGCCTTGGCTTAAGTCTGAACTACCAGCCCAAAGGTCAAAAGCTTTCTAACCAATTATCAATCTCCTGGTCCATCCAGCCCCCTCTATTATCTTGATTTCCTCTGCAAGATTAATGGTGTTGCCACAGTTTAATCAAATAAGCTTTTGGATCTGACATTTACTTCATCCTACAGCTGCTTCCTCCCAGAGATGAGATAAGAGAACCATAATCAAATAACTACTGTAAATACCGCTTAAAAATTAAATACTGACTGTTCAAGATTTATTTAAGAATTAAGACAAAGAACTGTCACTACACTGAATATTATTTTACAGTGCCTTAAACATCTAAATCACTTTTGTCTGAATTTTCAGAAGGATTTCCATCCCAGTTCAAAGACCTGTAGGAGCCAACGTGGCACAAGTCTGAGGCATTTAGGTTTACTGAATACATATCCAGTATTTTCAATGAACAATTGGAATAAATGTAAAGAATCTATAGCTGGTCTTCCTTCCCCCCCCCCCCTTTTTTAAAAAAAGACACACTATCTGCATTGCATCTCCTACCTCCATAAAGAGAACATCTAGTACAAGAATAAGGATCGTAGAATTGTGTAGGATGGAAAATTTGTTCTGGACAGGTAACGAAACCAGCCAGCAGTTTATTGCTTTCTCTAAAAAATCCAGAATATCATGGTTTACTTAAATGGTTTTGAATCTTCTTCATCCCTTTTCAGATCACATATATGCAAATGAGAAAAGAGAAGTTCCTTTTAAAATTGTACTCAAAAAGGAAATTTAAGATAAGTTCCTAATGTATCTATCTTATTTCTCAGGATAAATCACTACCTCTCAAAATATTTTGCTTTTGGAACAGCTCACAAGAAACTTATACTAAATGCATTTTTTCAGAAGCAACATGGCACTGGTGAAAAATTTACTCTACACAGATTCCCTTTTGAAGTGATGCTGTATGCCTGCTTGGTTAATAGCTGTAGGAACATAATTTGTTTCAGTGGAAAAACAAATGAGTATTTCCCTAGTCCCTCACCATTTCCTCTCTATGCATGTACTCACACACATAAGTACACAGGCGCATATCATTTATTTTGTACTAGATAGATTTTTTATACATATTCAGCATATTTATAGTTGCCATTTTTGCTTTACCTTCTAGTAATTATAATTGATTTGATAAAAGAATTACAAAAATATCTGAAAGAAAGTAGACAAGGAGATATCATCTCTCCTTTTACTCAAATAGTACTTTTGTTGAGCACATGGGCTATGTAAGCTATAGAATAGCTTTGAGAAAAATGTAATATACTGAAGCCATCTGTTCTCATTCCATATGAGACATTACTGCATGTTTGATAGTCCTATCACTGTAATAYAGAGGATTCAAGCTGAATTCATGAGGTAGTCGTTACCTAACATTCTAAAAAAAAAAAAAAAAATTATTATTTTCATAGCAAACTATGTTACATATATTCCTCTTGTAAATAATCAATTTTGGATTTGTATACACTGGAAAAAATGTTATTAAAGTCCCTAAAACAATTTATTCATAATTACATTTTGCATTATAGTTAATGCTCTGAATTAAATAAATATTGTTCATATAAATTGAATTACATAAATATTGTTTACATAAATAGGTTTAGCCTTTTCATAGTCACATTAGGGGAAATTCAATACCATCCTCAGAATTATTCAACAAGAGTTTAAATGAATAAAAACAGTCTGCTGCAGCCTCAGAGGGATGGCTGAAGTTGTGATGGTCATGTAGAAGAACAAGCTATTTGAACAGAAGATGAATACTTTGTTTTATATTTTGTGAACTTATCAGTATTTGAGATAATTTTTATTACCACATTTCAGTTTGAGAACACCAAATTAGCTTTCTTATTTCTGAAATCATCAACAAAAATATTAGATTTTTTTTCAGTGCATCACATTTAGTTTTTATTTCTTGTAAGCACTAGAATTTGGCATCTCTGGAGCACAAGGTTTTCCTAACATGCTTGAATCTTTCCCTAAGTGTTCCAAAGCACAGAAATATTTTGTCCAGGTGTAGATTTTGGACTGGGTTTTGGTATTGATAATTAAATTAGTAGTGGAATCTTCAGCAAAGCTATAGCCACAGGTAGCAGGAACAAACAACAACCTGGGCTCACTAAAAATTTATTTTTCACAAGAACTTTTGAGATTATCATACCTATTGTTTGTCTCTGTCGCTACAATCCTAACAGGTACATGGAAAAGCATAATCAGTTAATCAGTTAACGCAAGTACTCGATCATTTACACATGACTAATTTTAAATGTTTGGTACATCCAGTGGCTCCATGAGACTCAGAATAATAATATTGACACAGCGTTAGTCATGAAAAACCACCATTCACTGATTTCCTTAGATTTTTTGCCCTGTCTTTAAAATTAGAAACTGTTCTAACAGTGTACTGACTCTTACGTAGTATCTCTTACATACATTTTTATAACATTATATAACATTTTGTAACATATTAAATAGTTTACTTTTCAAACCTGGCAATAACTTCATTTCTCAATGATAATTCTGTATGCAATGAAATATGTTGATGTTACCGGTACACAAAGACATCTGAAAGTTTATTTTAAAATTAAAAAAAATAGATGTTCAAAGTTGTTGGTTGTCACTTATGTCTGACAACTAGGTTTAGTTGCTTTCTTTCATCTCTCAGGTGAGAACGGCTTCGGCAATTCTACAGAAATATAATGACAGGGTTAATGGTGTGTTAATTGGCAGTTATACACACAACTTCTTTGGCTATGCCTGTTCCTGTGGGTGCTAGGCTTCATTTTTGTACAAGTCTTTCCCTAATGGAAAAATCTAACCTAAAAATTTTAAGTGGCTGTAATTGGCAAGCAGAATTTTGAACAAGGTTATATATTTTTGGTAAACTTCTGAAACTAATTCAGGAGATWAAAAAAAAACACAATAGAAACTAGCTGGTGATGCTCTGGAATTCTTATTTGGCCTCTGACTGCAGCATCTCATAGAAATGATATTGTGCTACTTCAGATTGAAAGCTAAGACAAAAAAAAAAAAAAACCCTCACATATGCAGTAAAATTGTTAAAACAAAGTGATTCTATAGTTAAAGCTCAAATTTTCCAACAAAGAACTACAGATTCTCAAAGGAATAAGCTTAATGCTTTATTGTAGTTGCTCTGGGACTGCAGTCTTTTGAACATCATGAAATTAAGTATGAAGAAAGTACTGTGCTTGCCAACCAGAACAGATAAACAGTTGCAGACATTATAACTAACAACTGTGATTTGTAAGTTATGAGAAAAAATTTTGCTGCTCAGAAAATTATGAAATCATACATATAAGACAGAGAATCTCAAAGCATTTTAAGTTTTGACAATTAATATTGGCATCATTTAAAAGAAAAAAAAAATACATTACTAACTTCCATAGTTTGAAATCCCATATTCACAAGTAAAATGCACCTTATCTGTTGAGTCAGTCATTCACAGCCTGGTCTAAGAGATTCACTTCATGGTTTAGGCACTCGATGTTTTACGGATAAGTATTGTAGTAATTGAATATAACAAGGTATAATGCAATATAACAAGGTATAATACAATTGTGGTACAATTCTGAGAAGACCTTATTTTGAAAGCTGGTACACTTAAATTCTGAAGTGCTGCCAAAATCCTTCAAACTTATGCAGACTCAGTACCTAAACTTGGTCTCCAAAGTCATTACTGAACTTCAGAAACTGAAATAGTGACTATAGGAAGGACATCAGTAGTTAACCACACATTTCCATACTCCGTTCTTAGCAGATCATGAACATGTATATACACATGTAGGGGAAAAAAAGGGAGAAAGAACACCAATTCATTTTTCACACTTAGAAAATGGTAATATCACAAGGGTTTTCTTCCTAGGATGTATATATTAAAAAAAAAAAAAAAAAGTCTTATGATTGCAATTCCTTAAGAAATTGCAAATGACATGCAGGATTTGTACAAGTGTGATAAGGTGATAATCACCAGGCCTGCAAACTGCACAATTAAAAATCAGGTTCACAGTATTGCCCCTACTATTAGCTAACAATATAGAGAAAAATTAACATATGCTCCCAAAACATGCAGTGCTTAAGCAGACTAATAGAAATCAGCCAAAAGAGTACACCCAAACCATTGCTCATTTCTTTCAAACAAGTTCCTTGTAGTCTAGATTTTATTAAATGCAACATTTCTTTAAAAGATTATCTGTGAAGTTAAATTTTACAAGACCATCCCTACAAGAAAATGAGCCTTGGGAGGTATAGAGCAGCAGAATGAAGAAGAGCAGCCCACGTCCTCTAGAGAATCTGGACACATGGCAGGAGAAGTCCAAATAACTACGATGCCAACAGCCACAACTACGCAAGTGTAGCAGAGGGGGAATGGGTACAATACAAAAATATAACCCCTTTTGCCTACCTTCTTCTTCCAACAGTATTAAAGATAGTGGCAGTAAAGGGCTTTCTGCAGATCTGTGTGAAGGGAACTTCACCCTTGATGACAATTTAGCACTGAAATATTAACAGAGAAAAATGGAAATGCAAGTACTTGGTTTTATCAGTCTGAAAAACTTTATGTAAACCACTTTCTCCAAGGGCAAAAAGTTATTGACATTTTTCATTATTCCCTTTCTTGAAACGTATAACTCAAATAGTCTAATTATAGGCTATTATTATTTATACTCATAGGGAAATAACTAAGCAGCCAGAAATTATGTTCAACAATATAATAGCTTTGCTTAGAATTTTATAGGATTTTTCTATTAGTATCAACTATAAAAGATCTTATTACTTGCTTATAAATTTGCCATTTTAATCCATAAAGTTCATGGAGCTTTATCTATCATCTCTATTCCTATGCTTTATATATTTTCACATTAAACTACTATCATATAAAATGATGCAAACGTTACTTGCATCATGTAACTTGCATCAATGATGCAAGTTAGAAACTGGTATCTATCTCCTTCCTACCAAAYGCTTTTCCCAGATAGTGAGATTAGCAAACAGAGTAAAAGATATGCCACTAGCACATCACCTTGTTATTGCCTATTCAAGAGCACACCTGGATATTCAGATACTTGAGAAAAAGTCCACAGCTGCAGTAAGAGCTGTGCCCTATTACAATTTCATGACAAGCATAGTAGTTTTACATATGAATATACTCACTGCAGAGCATGAAAACTTTACGATTCACTTAACTACCAATCACTGGAGGAACGCAATATGCATAGAGGGAAAAAAGAGAGATGCTGGAGTGGAGGTAATGTTCCTGTTTCTCATCACAGTAAGAACCACAGTCCTTTTGTGTCAGCAGCAAGTCACTGAGATGAGAATAATTTAGCTTAATCCAGCTGGAACAGTAGCACAAGCAAACAAAGCAAACCACGCTAGCCTATGTGTGCTGTTTCATAGCTCGCTGAAGCAAGCATCACTGCCAGTAACAGCATAGTGAGGCCAGGAAGTCAAAGCAAAGTGTCTGATGAGACATGAGGCATATCTTGCAGGTCTATCGAAAAGTAGCTACCGACCCCAGCCGCCTCCCTGGCTCCCAAGGAATGGTGTGCCCAAGGGAGCCAAGGTGCTCCCGCTTTCTGGTTTATGGCGCAGTCTGCCCAAGCGACACCAATGATGCTCTCAGCATCCTTGAACAGTGGAAGCAGGCGATAGTCCTTTAACTTTTTCACCCTCAGGAGTTTGGGTCTGAGACTAAACAAGGAACTGGAGAATAGCCATATTTCTGATTCCTTTCTCTTCTTCCAGCTGCATAATACTAACATGTTCTGCCAAATCAACCCTTCTCTCACCCAAACTGAGAGCTCTGCCTGAACATGAGGGGGAATTTCTTCCCTGTGAGAGTGACGGAGCACTGGACCAGGTTGCCCAGAGAGGCTGTGGAGTCTCCTTCTCTGGAGATATTCAAGGCCTGCCTGGATGCAACCCTGTCTAACATGCTCTAGGTGACCCTGCTGAGCAGGGAGGTTGGACTAGATGATCTCCAGAGGTCCCTTCCAACCTTACTGATTCTATGATTCCATGATCTCTCTGACACCAAGACCGGTAACTGAGTTATTCAGTAATGATGGAGAACATATCACTAGCCAAGAATCGGTATGTTTTGGCAAGCATTGGCTAGATAGTTGTTAATTATCTGGRAACATGGTTTAGGTTTCTAGCTATTTTCCTGAACAGGGAGCTGTCTTTCACATCAGATGAACATGTAACAGAACACATGAGCCTTATGCAGCTAATGCCATAGCTAACCAAATGATTCGCCTAGAGCACAGTGGTGACTGAGGACCCAGTGGTTCCTCTCTACAGGCTCTTTCTTCATGCATTCAGGTAATTCCACAGATCCGGGACTATACTTTTTTACTAATAACTCTCATTGAATAGTGAACATGTTCTGTTTTTCTTCAATTATCTACTTGTCAGTCTAATAATCTTGTTCTTAATGTATGCCTAGGCTAAATTTGTAGTAACATAACCACAGGACACACACATGAAACTCCTTCTGACCCTTTTTTCACATTCTAATAACAGAAAAAGCCACATTTGCGCATTCATTATAAGTCTTTGCAGCCTCAGAGATTCAATGGTAGGACAGACTCATCAGTATTACCAAGGTTTGGTCCTAAACACCCAAATTTACATACTTGTGTCACACTGTAGCAGTTGTTCACTGAGGCTGCTTATGCCATAGGGCACCTAGTTGATAAACCAGCCAGAAGGCCTAGTGAGTAGGGCTGGAATAGTATCTGCTAAACAGAAGTATCAACCACCTCGCAATCAGAAAGAAGGCTAGAGGCCTAGATTCAGACCCAAATACTGTTATCTTAATATACTGTTGTTGTATTATAGCCTCCTGATGGGAGTTATTATTTGAGAAAATTGTTAATACCTATGATAGACGTTATAGGAGATGAACTTTGGGAATAAAACTCTATTTTCCTGTCACTTGGAGGAACGAAAGTCTACTCTAAACCCACAAATCCTGTAGAAGTCACCTGGATCTTTGTTTGCTTTGTTTAAAAATAAATCCTTTCAGTGTTAATTATGTAAGGGATTTTTAGAATTGCATTATAGGATTACCACATCATACAGTCATTTTTTATTGGTATTTTTACTAAATGCAAAGAGAAAGTGATAGCTAGTGTTTCATTTGCTAGAAAACTATTTTGCGTTAGCAAAGATTTAATTTAGACGCAATAATAGATCTTTTCCATCTATCTGATTAAGTGATTTCTTCTCCTATTTTAGTTCACAGGCAGGATGTTAACAAATACGCGACACTGGTTGAAGCCTCTGCCATTGCACAGAAAGAAACTGAAACACCAGCACGGCCAGACAGAGCCACAGCTGCTTTGGGAAGATCCTGCTGCCACAATACTCTGACCACATGTGGAAGAAGCATTGTAGAAAAAAAGACAATTAAATGTTGTCGTATCATTTCATTTTGGAAAACTTTGACATTTGTAACTGCTAACATACAGATTACCTGTTTTATCTTTTCTTATTTTACCAGAAATTGTTATCAGTTTCAGGCAAACAAATTATGCAGAAAACCTGCTAGAAAAAATTGCATAAATGCTTCCTTATTAAAAAACAAACAAGCAAACAAACAAAAACTTTTTACTTACTGAAAGAACTATGTTATTTCCAAAAAAAATGCTTTGCATTAATTTTTAAAGCTTTACATATTGAAAACATTGTTTGCAAATTGATAATGGAAGAGCAGTCACCCAGTAATAAAAACCAAAGATAGGTAAGTTTTTAGATGTGCTTGTCCAAGGAACCACTTCTCAAAGCTCAGCTGCAACTAAAAGAAGGAAAAAAAAAACAACGTAGAAGCAGCCACAGCACAGTCCCTCATTGCTATTCCAAAGGAAAGCTTTACTGACAGGACGTTACAGCAGCTACCACCGTCACAGGCCAAGGGAGTAAATTAAAAACAGCATGATAGCTGTCTTCACATTTTACAAGCCAAGCGACATGATACTTGAGACTGGGTTCTGCTTTGGCAACACATTTCTATAAGCCTGACATGGTGATTAAACTGAGTTGCTACTCAAGGCGAGAATCACATATAGAGCTTAGTCCCTGAAGATTTTCAATTACAACAGGAGCCCACAAAATTTTCCCATATTATAAAGAGTTTTTCCAGAGAGGTTTAAAGGCTGGTTTTATGATAGTTCTTCAATGACTTTCTTCCACTACTTCTCTCATAATGACTAGTTTCTTTAAAACTACATTAGGCTATTTTACCTAAAAGGATGAAATATGGCTACCACACCTAACCTTCTCTTGTCATGGAAAATACACTTTAAGATAAAGAAGGTTTTGAAGTAAGTAGACCTGAATRGGAATATAGTAAAAATACAATGTATTTAAGCTGGAGAGACCAATTTACAAGCACTCTGTTCTCTTTTCACTGCATTATTTGTTACAGGAGACTCTTAAACCTAATCAACTATATTTTACTAAGAGAAGAACTATTTTTTCTTACTTTGGTAAACAGAAAAATGTAAGCAATTATATGAATTACAGATATGTACAATATCGGTAGACAGCTAATATGCCTTGACTAGATATTGATAATAAAACATTATAGTTCTTTTTCTGTTCCTTGTAATTAAGGAGCTTTGTCTCTGTGCTCAGCTCCCTCACAAATAAGATTATAACCCATATGTTTCCCTGCATACTCTTAAGTATTTCAGTTGTTGCAGGAAAGCTAGTGAGGAAGATGAAAAAACATCTGTACACTTCTACACATGAGCATTTTGCTGCTGAAGATAAAACTATAGTAGAAGTTGAAATGAAAAATTTTCACCATCACAGTTAGGGTCTCAAATCAGCATCATCTGCTGATTTGCTGCTAAATCTTCCAGGTTTCTTTTTTCTTTTCTTCTTCTT
>NW_028186668.1:1987741-1999874 GCF_003343005.1 Rhea americana
AAAATGGCAATGGTAACCTAACAGATATATTAGTAAGATACATGATAAAGTGGAGAAAGTGAAATGCTGSATCACTTTAAGACAGATTACCAAGTGATCTGCCAAGACATAGGACAGAGAGTTAATCTAAAACTCCTGATTCCTCATGCAATATAATGAAGTTACCTCCTTAAAAAGACAGAAAACATTTGTTTACTTTATGATCCTAGTATACAGCAATATGAGAGAGGATAACCTGCCACAGTTCCCAAGGGATGCACAAAGTTGTTCCTTAGGAACACAGYTATAGGAAACACTGTTTGTGTCTACATTCCATCACAGTATCCAACCGGTATGAAATGAATAGCAAAAGAGCATTAAACAAACAAACAAAAAGCCTAAAAATAAACACATGCCTAATTACTATATAATTTTGAGATATATATGCACATAGGAGGGGAGCACTTTAACAAATTTGGGCTAAATTTGAATTACGTCCTTGAAATGAATCAAACATAAAAGGACTCCGATAAGAAAAGGATCATACAAATTTCTTGTACACTTGTGCCACCTACTGGATATTGCTGAAAGAAGAAAGAAATTAGAAACTAATAGGACCTTCAGCTTGTTGGGAGAATTCCAACAGAAGCCAGTTGCTGCATATTCTTGGATAAACTCAAAACTGACATATTAAAAAGACAGCTGAGTGTTCAAGCCCCTAGAAACTATTCAACCCACAAGGATAGATCTTCTTGTGCTTCAAAGCTTGGAAGAAAGTTYATCAAGCTCTCTTGAACAGCTTCTCCAGTCCACCAGAGCCAGATTCTTGAGAAGAGTTTTACCAAAACTGGTAAACTGAGGAATCCATATGCTACCATTGCTTGAACTAGCTGCATTGCAATCTGCCACATCTACAGATGAGCAGKAGTGAGATTTTAAGAGACTATTTCTCCTTCCATAGTTAAAATTCATGAACAGAAGTTCCAGAAGTTCATTGGCAAGTCTCCTGTCTGGAGAAATATCCTGTAGTGAAATGAGTACATGGATTTTACCTCAAAACTATTATAAAAAGTTTATCYTCATGAATCCCCTCATCCCCTTTTAGTTGCCACAACTTCATCTTAAAAAGRAAAAAAGAAAAAAAARCACAACTTTTCAAAAGTGAGCTTAAGAAGTGGTAAATTAAAGCTTAGGTTTACAGAAAAGACTGTAACAAACCAGTACAGTCTGCATGCTCTGGGACGCATACCAAAGCAGAGGCCACGGGCCTGTGCACATTCACATTTGCTTCGTTCAGCCTTGAAATCCACACCAGCCACTAAAGAGCTCTGTTAACCTCTAGGAAACCTAAGCTCTTTCTTCATGGAACCCTTCGTTATATAAGATTAAGCTAACAATTGCAATACCCAGCAGCAGTCACAAGAAAGATGTAGCTGAACAGACAGAGATAAGCACCTTAAGTGATTGATCATCTGATCTGCCTCCAGGTTCAAAGGAACAGCACAGAATTAAGTCCAGGTTAATAGTATTTGGCTATCTTGGAAATCTTTAAGTAAAATAAYGATAGAAGCACATACATACAACAAAAGCATTCAGTAATTCTTCGTTGCTAGTAACATATTTTGTTATAGCAGCTAATCTATGTGGAAGATCTTGTAAACGTGTATGTACAAATGCATTTTTATAAATAAATATACACTGAAAGTGAACAGTTGTAATAAGGTGAAAAGACTATAACCAATCAAATACAAAATGACAACRCATATTTCATACTTTTGATTGTTGGCCTCAGGGCTTGCCATGAGTGGGGAGAAAAAGCTAAAGAAAGGTGCTCAAAAAACTTACTTGGACAAAAGTCTGGGATTCAGCATCTCTTTACTCTTCTGAAGAAGCATAAAGAGAAGAGGAATTTACTGACAGATTTTAATGATCATCTACACCATAAAATGGAAAAACAAAGAGAAAATGAAAATCTAATTTATTCAGTATATACAGTATTAAAATGATGTAGGCCAACAATATAAGTTTTGGATAAGATTTCTTGAAATGATTCACAGCAGACTTAAAGGAAGTGGGTACATCTTCTGTGAAAGGGGTCAAGAGTACCAGACAGATTCACTTTGCAGAAGTGGTTCATTTCAGCTGAGAAGTCTTCTAGAATTAACATTAAAAGTGGGGTTTGTTCCATCTTTTGAAATTTGGAAGACTATGAGAAGTTAAATACACCTTTCTCAGGGTCTAGTTAACCTATAACCACTCTCATAAGTGTTTAAGGTAAGCCATAGTAAACAACATATTAGTTTTGTCATTAGGACTATTCATTATGGACATGAAAATTCCAACTTGGCTAAAGTGAGGTTTTGGAGAACATCATGTACCTCTTGGTCTTATAAGCATCTTCCTAAAAATTTGCTGAGCAAGTGATTACAAAAAACTCATTTCTGCCCTTACAAAAGATGATGAATTCACTCCTAACCAGTTGTATATTGCATCTGGATGCACCTATCGATGAACTGATTTTATTTCTTATGAGAAAAGGCCATTGTAAGGGGAATGAACTGACTTGAAATGACTGAATATAGCACTCGATCATTCCTGCAAGGAATAAAATAYATCTTCCTACTATTAACCCTGACAAACAAAGACAGTTTTGTAACAGCTGAAGATACGATAACTTCACCCATCTAAAACCACAGAAGTAAAGTTAGACAAGAATGGTTAAGACTCCATACTTCTACTGCCTGTAACAATGACAATAATGAATTCATCAGACATAGAATTTCTGTCCAACAAATATGCAGAAGCCTCGCACTGCAGTCAAATGTAAAAGCTTTATACTCTTTTACAACAAGATGGTAAGATATTGTTCTAATACCATAAAAATAGAAAAAYTGGAAAACCAGATAGCAGATAATATAATTCAATATATTTATATTGAGAAGTTTTGAGGAGATCAAATAAATTTGAAAATCAGCTTCCACCTACACCATCAACACTTACTCGAAAGGAGACCTTCTCCTTAAAATTGAATTTACCCCAATAAAAAATGGAAGGAAAAGAATCTTTGACTTTAAACCCTGGAAAAGAGCAAGGTATTGTATTGTTTTAAGAAGTCAAATGAAAAGTTTGATTTTTTTTTTTTTTTTTTTTTTGGTCTTGGTTCTTCCTGTTTTAAAAGTGATTCCCAATTCTAACACACCTTGGTGTCAAGAATTCAAATAGTATTCCAAAGGAATAAATGATTAACTGTGAATAGAAGTCTTTCCCAAGATTTGAAAAGTACTGTAGCTCATTTTGGAAGAGAAATTAAGGAAAAAAAAAAAAACTTAAGGGTCTAAGAAGAGAAGGATTTTTCTGTCTACTTTTTAAGTGTTGAGAATTCTCAATTCTCTGGAGCAGTTTTTAACTAAATTTCTGAGACTACTCAGGAAAAGCATATATTACTATAAGATTTGATACATGTAGCAACGCATTAAATGGTGAAATTTCCTTGGTGAAAGAAGACCTTCCTCAGACAAAGTCAGCACAATTTTAATTTTAGTACTGTAAGAATCCACCTATTCATCTTGGGTGCTATCCCTCATGGGAGTAAAAGTAGTTGTACTGCACTTGTAGGCTTAATTCCTTGCTTTGCTCATATTATATTTTAAAGAGTGGGCATTATAGAATTTAGTGAGTCAGGAAGGATTCTGTCTTTATTGTTTTATRCCATTTCTACAGATCTGCACAGAAGAATAGACCTTTACTTTGTTTAAATTGCAATTGGAGCTCTTCAAAAAGATCTGCTTATTAAGAAATTACAGGTGACCGTCAGTGATTATGTATGTCAAAGCTCAATGAGGGAAAAAGAGAAAGGATTTTAAAACAAAAAAACAAAAAGAYGGTGTTGGCAAGTATCTAATGTCATTAATTCAATATTGTGAAAAGGCCGTAAATAATGTCTTGGATATTTACTTCCTCCAGATTTCATCTCCCTCTAAATAAGAATGTTGTTACTACTGCTTTGACAGTACACTTGCACTCAGCTTTCTGTAAATTTTTCTGCTATTAGTTTAAAAGTAACTAATCTTCCTTCRTTTGCCCTGTGGAGTCGCAGGCCGATAAAGCATTGTGATGGATATACGGCTGTTGGTTAGTTCCCTTGAGGGCCTGCTGGGATGCAGGAAYCTAGTGATCACTCTAAAAAGCGTTGGCCGGCTGGCAGGCCCATGATGCTTCCCTTTAGCGTGTTTGGGTGGGAAACAAGCCCAAACATCCAAATGACTCTTTTCATAGGGTCACAGACTCTTCTTACYACTATTTTCTGCCCTAATAAATAAAAAGGGCCACGAACAGGTCTATGGGCTGGCAACCGGGCAGGAATGTCTACACTAGTCAAAGGTAGCACCCCCCACCACTCTCCCCCAGTAGATCTGTCCTGCTGTCCCCTATCTGGAGGTGTCTGAAACAGATCTAGAAAGCAAGGTAACAAGTAAGCAGTGTAGACAATTGGGGGTCCAATGCCCAACTTTCTTTCCCAAATCTATTTTTACCACTAAAGTTAGCATACACCTGAAAGGAAATGACAGCTGCTACTAGGGAGTAAGGCACTTACACAAACAAGTGCACAGAGGAGCTATTTCTGCAGGAACTGGGGTCCGAGAGAGGGTGGAGAGCCTCTCTTGGATCAGGGAAAATCGGTTCCAGCCAGAAATGGCATAATCATCCCTCAGATTGGGAACTGACAACCAGATCCTTTACAGGGAGCTAGGTACCAGAATACTCCAGGAGTCGACACCTGAATTTAAAAAGAACAGAGCTGATTTTGAAGGGGAATGAATGATAAATCATCAGGAGTTCTCCTGGGGGGAGACAGACATTGACAGAGCTTATCTGTGRTGGCAGAGTTCTGTGGAGAAACTGTGTCTTCCCCAGATTTGACAAGGACCAGATATCAGGGAATGGCAGATATGTTGATGGAGCGGTTTATTGGTTTAAGCTTTACTTTCTTTGGAGTTATTTTACTTACCATAAATATATAAATACACCGATATTCAATAACTGGAAGTTATTTCACAGATTAGGGGACATTAAATGGAAACTTTAATTTCTATTTTCTTTCATAATCTACTGAGATTCTTGAATATAAACATAGCTGAGCCTAATATCTAAATGTTAACTATTTTTTATTCATTCACTCATTGAAAAAATACACATAAAAATAAGTAGAATTTTCCTATTCTGTAAGAAAATGAATAACTAAACTGCATATGTCTCTAAAATCTCACTTCTCATTCGTAAATATTTCTTGTACTCAGAATTTTTTATGTTGTATGCTATATAAACATGTCTATGTTTCTACATGTAAGCACAGCCTCTTATCTGATAACTTTTCTAAAATTGCTAATACAAAAAAAACCTAACAGTATMATAAAAGTTAAACAAATTTGGTGTGAGGAAGGAAAAAAKAAAAAAAAAAAAGACTACTTTCATGTTTGTCTCAAATCACGTTTTCACCTGTTGGTGGAATGCTTCAGTACAGGCCATAAGAAGTGTATGGAGATAATTCTCAGAGGTTACTTTTAGTGTAGAGAAGCTAATGAATGGTAGGAGAGAAGATGTTTTAGAGGTTGCTTCAGCACAGAAACCTYGCCTGAGAGGTTCTAATTGACTTCTGGAGCAGAATCTTAGGGAAGAGTGGTACAGTTAGCTTTGGTGAATTAAAGTACTTCTTAAAATGAGTGATAACCAATTTCTGTTGTGAAGTATGTGAAGTAGTGAGGAGCTTAGGATGATTACATAATAGGACATTTTCTACTTATTTTCTTTTATGATTATAAGTGAACTAGCAGTAAGACACTACAGTATATAAGTGGGAGTCTGCGCCTCATTAAGCCTCAAACTGAGCTAGGTATCTGTCTGCAAAGCTATTGTAGAAAGTGAAATCAAAAAAAAAAATCAATGCTTATTGCAAAAACAGCTGAAGAAAATGACTTTTCAGAATCTTCTTCCCAAATAACTGTACTACATGTAGCAAGATCTGAGCTGCTCATAAACAGGCAAATAATAGAGGAGGCCTGTTTCAGCGGATAAACCATATCCCTTTGTTAATTTTTCATAAGTGAACGAATTTACTTAAATAGAAGAGACCAGACTGCTAAGGGAGCTAGCCAGGGGAAGAAATTCATGAGAGCTGTTGAAGGAAAGTGATTTAATTCCACCTATTGTGGAATAATGTAACTTTTGTACAAACTATTGTCTTAGAGAAACACTTTCATGTTCCACCTACTTTTATGAGCAAACCCAGGATGATTTCTTTTTATAAAAATATTGGCACAACCAGGTAAAGATGTTGGTATTTAACAGCGGTAACATTTATTACACCTGCAGCTGCTTTCCAAGACAGAGAGGACAGTAACAAAACAAGAAAGTATCTTGATATTTCTTGAACAAAACAAATATGAGCTGTTCATGTGTGATAGATCATGCCAGGAACAAGGGAACTTTTGTTACTGCCGATGAAAATAGTAACTGCACAATCTTAAGAGAAAAAAGAATAACAAAAATATCATTAAATGTCACTTATGCTGGAAAACCTCGGTCTGACTAGATCTAGGTCTAACACTAGAAAATACTCAAGAATTCAAAGAGGAATAGTTATGTGACAGACACATCAGCAGTACAGAAATTTCATCAGACAACAGTGATGCATCTGTGAAAGAAGCAGCTGAATAAAATCTATAGTTTATGAACAGTGACATTTAGAAGTTAGAAGACTAGGAAAAAAGAATGGAAAATGTAGAGGACCAGGCAAAGTGTGAAGGGCAACACATCTGATGAATGAAGAAAAGAGAAAATATTTTTACAACAGTATATAGGTTACTTAATAGGTGGAAATATCTACATAAGATCCATATTCTTAGCTGACCAGCAAACTCACCAATGCACATATATAAAATCAATCATTTGAATTTTAATATTGATAACAGTGCAGCAACTGAGAATTGGGGATGGTTGTCTGTAAAGACTGAATCTAATTCTACATGGTGTTAATATTTTTACAGAACGTATCTGTGGTCATTTCCTTGAGAAGGAAAGAAAGGAGAAAATGTTATTCACAAATTATATATCATTATTATTCTATAATATACAAGTTCTAAAATTGTTAGGCAGCAACATTACATTTATTAGAGAATGAGTGACAAAAGCAGTCTCTAGAGAAGAATCCACATATCCACAGGCTAAAGAAAATTTCAGGGGAGCACTTTGCACAATTCAACAACATTATGTGCAAAGAATGATGTTTCCCATAGGTGGTTATACATCAAATTCATCATATTACCTTTTACTATCATCATAATATTCCTATTCATATTACCTTTTTTCCTCTTTGCTGAAGCGCATGTCACTTAAGCTTGCCTTGAATAGATGGCCCTACTCTGAACAAGAAGCAAAATTTTTAAAGTAGATAATAGTTAAGAGAGGAATTCAGTTAGACTTAGAAAAATGAAAGCTTTTTTAAGCTTATCCAATTCCTTACACATTTCAGCTTCTAAAAGTTTCCTGGGAGTAACAAATCAATTTGAAATTATTCCTAAAGTTCAATCCCCAAAAATAAAGCCAGATAAGATAGTTGTGACTGTTAAAGCACACAGATAAAGGAAAACTCTCATCAACAAAACTCATTGGATAAAGAGGAGAAAAATACTGACATTTTTGCATGCATTACCCTTTTTCATCATGGTGGATGTCTCTTTGCAATCTCTTACAGGAAGCTTGGAAGAAATCTATTGCTTTTCATGAAGCAATCTTACAGAAACTGAGCTATATTACACCCCAYTTAGAAAGGCAAACATTACAAACCTTGAGTCTGCCAATACCTCAGCATGGCTTTGTTGAACTTGTTTTTTTAAAAATAAAAACAAACCACAAGTTCTCAACAGCATCAAGTGTTCAAATACACTTGATGATCATCTACCATAACTATATTTTTCTTTCTTTTACTTTGTCTTCTGCGATTTTCTCGCAATATTGAATTATACTTGTGAAAATATCCTGATCTCCAGTCRTTACCTATAATCCCAATCAAGCAGTCACCAATATAAGAAAAGGCTTGAAGAAAGGTCTACATAAACCATCTCCTGGCCTTGTTCCCAGTACCTGCCAGTCATCTTCAGGAATTATAAATGAACAGCTACAAGATGTCCATTGCCAGAGCTTGATTCACTACTGCCACAGGGGGTAAGGCTGGGGGAGTCATCTTACAGCAAGCCTTCTACCCAGCTCGCAGGCCCCTGACAGCCTGTTTCTGAAGAAGAACGCATCTGGTACTGGGAAAAAAAAAAAAAAAAGAAAGAAAAAAAAAAGTGTTGTGTAAATTCCTTGAGGGACTCCAATGCATAAAAAGGTACAGACAACTAGCCTACAAAGATTGTTTTGCATATTTAAGTCTTTGTCAAGTTAACCACAAAATTCTACAATGTTAAAAAAAACAGCTAACTAGTCATCCCTCCTTTCAGAATTGGCAGTCAATGGTAAGACAACCCCATATCCCACGTGAATAGCATTAAAATGTATTAACTTAGGCATGTAAACCTTAAGCATTTGTTTCTCATTACAGCAAACAGATAGAGAATGAGACACCTCCAAGAAGGCATTTATTTCCTCCAGCAGTCTCTAAAGTGAACTCCCTTCAGTAAGTATGTCTATTTCTCTACTGATTTAAAAAGAGACTATAGCAATTAATTCATATTTATATGTTTATCTTCTTCAGATGTAAAGACATGAATCTTACCCCATGTTATTTCTTCAGGTATCTTGATGTAGTCTGGAAAGCAAATTAGATGCCGACCTTTAGCATTGTGATGGATCACATGATGAAGATCTACTTGTATCCAGTTAAAATAAATATATGATTTTATTTTTATATATATTTTAATACTTCATTATAAAGAGCAGAACAGAAGAAGGTTTCCTGGTCTTTCCAATCCTGTGTACGATTCCAACAGAATAGCTTTTCAAAAGCAAAAATGATAAAAAAAAAAAAATCTTAGAGTATTAATTTACAGCCCTAAAAAGACCACTTTTCCCACTATGGAGGGAACAATGTAGTCTGATATTTTAAAATTTTGAGTATTTTACTGAAATATAAATAAATTTTGAGAAAAAATTAGACGTTGAAAATATTTTGCAGTAATGCAGCTTATCTCATTTAACAAAAGGTAGTTTATCTTAATTCTCTCTTTTTTTTATTCTAAATATTAGCTTAAAGTATCATAAAAGAGATTAAAATGCTAATATAGTAAAAAAAATCAAATATAGGAATTATATATTTATGTATTCCTTTATGAGTCTTCCTTTTATCTGTATTATTATTCTAATTTTAAACATATAATCAATTGATATTTTCATTTTYAGAAGAGTGAGGTACCAATGTAGAATTAGAGAAATCATACAGATTTTCTTTTGCTCTCTTTTATTTTGGCACAGGTAAAGTGCTAGAAACAATACACACCGAAGAGTAATAATAAATCACAGAAAAAGATATCCCAATGTACAGATGTGACTGAAGAGACTTTTTATCTTATCTTCGCTTAAAAAGAATGTAACTAGTGAAACAGTACTTAAAATCAGACTAGTATGCTGTAATAACACTGGGAATGGAGGAAGGCAAGCAACCAATCTAGCAATTTTCACCTGCCTGGTTAGTGTACGTGCTCTGTAGAGATCCATGTTGACAACAAATTCAAAATTGTTTTCTAAATGTTTTCCCAAGGCGACAGTGATGAGTCACATAGAGCTCCAGCATGTTGCCACTATCCTTCATCTAGTATAAACTGCCAAAGATTTGAGGAAAGGAGATGAAAAGAAAGGCCATTGTTTCAGTAATGCCTCTTTGAAGTGAGCAGAAACTACTTATGTATTTCTGTACCTGGGAGGAGTGATCTGAAAGAGCACAGGTTTCCTCGGCATCCAGTCTTTCCCAGCAAGAGCTGCTTGTGCTTCTCACCRTCAGACAAGATCAAAAAAAGGAAAACTTTCAGTGTCAGAAGCAGAATAGTTACAATCGTACTAGTTATAGCTTTGTGCTTTTATTTCAGGTATTTACGTAAAGCAAGATCATGTTTTGCTGAATGATTGCTGAAAATAAAAGTGGATACAAAGGTTTTTAGGAGCCATAAGGATTTTTCTAGAAAGCCACCAAGCTCCTGGTTTCCATACTGCAAAACAGGATGATACTAGATAGATAAGTAGTACCTCTACCAAAACAGAAAGAATKAGCACAATAGAAGGAATGCCTGGCTCTCCTGCGCTTCCTCTAAATACAGAAAACTTTCATTAGAGAGAAGACTCAGATTAGCACTAACAGCTGTCAGTCACCCAGTGAAGGGYGATACAGCTGATTTCTTTGGAGCAGAAAGCTGAGCTGCTGTGCTGAGCTGCCCTTTTGTATTGCATAAATACTTGGAAATTATTTGCTGAGCTGGGTTGTCTATCAGCTGATCAACCAATTAAGCAATGAATCCCAGCTCTCTTAAGTGAACGGTGCAAGTGTGTCAGCTGAGGAGTAGTCTGGGTGGTCTGGAGGTGGTGGCAGCTGTGTGAGAAATAGATAGGACAAGCTTGAGCAAAGTAGCCAGGTAAATGAGTACCATGGTGAAACACTAGCCTGGGTAGCATAATGAAAGAGGTTCATAAAGCACTGAAGATAGCACAAGTAGGGAATTTACGGCTATTTATTCTGTATCACAGAGATGGAGATGACCACACACAACAGCACAAAAATGTAATCAAAAGAAAACCTATTCTCTTTCTATTTCAGCAATCCAGATAGAAATGTGCAATATAACGACCATCTAGTAATAATGACCAACAAGATCTATATCATGTAATTTCTGTATAAYTTAAAATAAAGCATCTTTTTAGCAAGTACAGTAACAAAATATGGACTGGTCTCCTATGTTTCTGGTTGGAGTATAAAATGCCTTTTTCCCTTGTGCCTAAATATTCCTTYCTAACCATTTGCTTCTTTAGAAATGTGGATAGCTGGTCTCCTCTGAAGATGCTGTGCAACCTCTTTTAGCGGCTAATAGGACAGGTGGATTAATAATGTTTGTGCTGAAACTGTTAGGAGTTTGAAACAGTTATTAATGGCTGTCTCTACTCGCAAACTGTCCTTGCATATAGCAGTTTGAGTTTGCTGCACTTAATCACACACTTTGTTATCTTGGCACTCTTTCCCGCTGTGAATAGGGCACTGCAAGTATATTTGTACGGTTGAACTTTCCTTCCTTCTTTCAACTTTCTAAGACACATCTTGTATTGAATCCATAATACTCTCAGTGCTGCTTAGATAAGGAACAAAAAATATGATTGTAAAAGAGATCCTCCTTTTAATTGTTTTGCCAGGGGCACAATTTCTGGCTGAAAAAATAGAGAACCTGTCACAATATGAGAGTCATTGAATTACTGCTTCTTTTCTTGGAATCCCCAGGGACTTAATAGCTGCTTTTCTCTCTCTATCTCCTTTCTCTCCTTCTACCAAGAAGTATTTCCCCCTAACTAAGGATTTCATCGATCTTCTTCATGAATTCTTCAGTGGGAGAGTAGTATACAGGGCCACAGTAGGGGTGAGGCAAAGCACTGTCAAATAACTGTACAGACAGTGCAGTCCTCTGGCTCCTGTCAGCCAGGCGGAGAGGCTGCAGGTTGCTGCAGTAACAGGCAAAGTTACCAGCATGCGAGGGAAGGGAGAGGGGTGGACGGAGCAGACGGGAAAAGAGAGGAGACAGGCAGCCAAAGCGTCAAAAACGCTTCCCTGCGGTTCCAGGCATGTACTCAAGCTTTCCRTTTTTCCCAGCTGCTATTTCCCGGGCCTTAACATGAGCATATATATATATGCTCATATATATGTATATGTTTATGTATATGGATGGATGTGTGTGTGTGTGTATGAGTGTATGTATATTACTCCTTCTTTTGAATTATTCTTATCTGCTATGCTTTGTTTTGGTTTGGATATTTTTGTTTTGTTTTGTTTTGTTTTACTCTTTCCCCCCCAAGCGGAGATGGAGGCAGCATAACTAGGAAAGAAAAATATTTTAAATAAATAAATAGAGTTCTACTCCATGAACTCTAAAATCTAGTATAATGAGTTTTTTTTTTTTTTTTTAAT
>NW_028186668.1:2000250-2038287 GCF_003343005.1 Rhea americana
CTTATAGAATATGTTACTAAGTTGCTGAAAAACTTCTTAACAATAGGGGTTTTTTGGGGGGTGAGGGAAGGGTTTTTTTTTTTTTTTTTTTTTTTTTTTCTTATAAAGCTGTCTATTTCCTTGAAAAGTTTTGATTTTGATAAATGATATTTCTGGAAGGGAAGAAAAAGAAAAGGAAAATTCCTAATAATCTTGGATCTAGGTGAAAGAAAATCAAAGAAAATTTGAACGAGCAGTTGAATTTTTGGTTTCTTAAATTAACTTCTGAATCTTTTCAGAMACACTTACCAGTAACTAAAGCAGTGTCAGAAGTTACAGAGAAATATAAATATGAACTGAAATCAATAAATTATTAAGAAAACTACAACTGGATTCCTCTTTGCTTTTTCATAGTATAAATATTTCCCTAAAGAAATATTTCTCCTTTCTGTGCCCTGCATTAACTTTTATAGCAAATGAGAACACTTTCCARAAAAGATAAAATTAAAACTAGCAACATGGCTAAAAATCCTCACAAATATACCTTTAAGGTACAGCATTATCTAACCAATGACAAACGAAGAAAACTCATCTGCAAACACTGGTTCTCACCATTRCTATCTTTTCTTTTTTAAGCTTTCAAACTCTCGTTGTTATAAATAAATAAATAGATAGATATTTATGCTAGATAAATATATGAATGAAATATAATGATGGAAAAAAAGAGATTTTTTACTGATGGTAGTAGAATAACAAAAACTTTCAGTTATGATTGCTGGAAGCTAGGAATATAAATTCAGGACTAGCTGCTCAAAGTGCTAAGCACCTGCAATTCCCCACAGGCCTCATTTTCAGAAAGTTTGAATCACTTTTATTAGCACGGTTAAATATGGATTTAGAAACTAGATTTTAAAGAAAGTATCACTATTTTGCCTGTCTTTTTTTTCCTTCCTCCCTTTCTCCCTGCTTTCTTTTCTTTCTTTTTCTTCACACATACACRCACACACACACACACAYRAGGTTTTAAAATCTAAGTGACAGTTCTAGTATGACCTAGCACTTTGTCCAATAATGTTAATTATGTCTAGGATAGGTAGACCTAGGTATTGCTAGAATGAGATTCAAACTGGCAAAAGATAGAATATGTATGACACTAGACGTACAATGGATTTAAGTTTAATTAACACTCGTATTAATTTCTAACACTCTGGTTCTTCTCCTAACTCGCCTACGTAGTAAATAATGAAGCTGTTAACAACGCAAGCCTGCTCATCCTCTGAGCGAGTGCAGAGGGAGTCGCAGATAACAACCAGGAGAGAATTTTGTGATAAAATAGTGCAGTCTTTTCATTGCAATTCACAAAAAAGAGCCTATGCACTGCCATTTTACGCCTGCTGTCTGTACAGTAATTTGCAACACCTTAGAATAAAAAACAATAAAGAAATCTAATTTCTTTTCGGTACTAGGAGTTTAAATTAGACAACCTATACTACTAATAGAAAGCAGAAAAGAATAGATATACAGATAAAAGCAAAAGAGGGAAGTTTGGTTTATCGATTAAAGCACAAAAAAACTATKCCTTGGACATAACATGAGATCAAAACTCTCTTATATTCACCTTTCTTTCACTGAAAGGAAGCCATTCAGGAAAGTTCAAACATTTTCTGCCAAACACTTACCTAATTTAATTCTATAGAAAAACTCCAATTAACCTCAGGGCAACTCGATTTGACCTCTAGTCTGGCCACTAGGTAGAGCTTGTTTGTTTATTAATCTGGCAGATTTAAGATATGTCGGAATTCATTATATTAAGATAATTGTAATAGTCACTTATATTACAGAAAGGCAATTACACTTTATTTGATGAATGACACAGTCCTTTCAGGCATTAGTAGGGAAGATTAAGCTGCTTCCTGTACAGCTATTGGCATGGCTACCTGAGCACGGTACCTCTATTGTGYGCATGTCGGACTTCTTAAGCTAGTCATCACTTTTCAGGAGCCCAAATTCATTTAAAACGCTCCTATCAGTATCAATAAATGAAAGAAAGCAGATATCTGATGTGTCTCTCATTGCACTGACAGGCGCGACACACAGTGCTAAGACCCCTCCTGTTTTGCTAGGGGCCCAGCTTTTGGGTGTCCATAAACAAGGTTTGATGGACTGCCATACAAAAGAGGTGCGTGGCCTTTGGCCTTTCTAGGATGGGCCGGTTTTGGAAGGCTTTGTTGGAAATAAGCCGTTGCACAACAGTCTCTTGAGTTAACTGGCACAAGTCTAATTTCCCTGACATGAATACATGCGTCAGRTAAATCTCTTCCAGTTTGGTTAAATTAAATAGAATATTATTGCGTATTTTTTTTCTGTATATATTCATCAAAACAAGGCATCTCGAATAGATTGTACCCTTAGTTAGCCATTGAATAAAGTACAGATTTGGAAATTGTTCTATAGACAGGTGCGTTTAKTAAGACTTGCTTTAGAATAATTCCAAAGAATGTATTTTCTAAATATATTATCCTACAAATTATTTTTCCTAAATATTGCTTCTATAATATTTCCTGATTTGTAGAAATATATTTCTTATAAATGCTTTTTTCTTTCTCCTATAGYTCTGTCCTATTTAAAAAATGAAAATAACCATGCTATGTCAGGCCAAGGATCATCTAGCTCAATATGCTACCACTAGCAATGGTCATAAGCAAATACCTAAGGAGAAATAGGAACAAACAAAATARGAATACATGATACTTTGAACATTCTCCCAGCCTCTGGATTTGCTTAACTGCCTGTGGTTTCTGTGTATTTATTAACTTTAAATGKCATTATCTTGTACACACTTTTTTTCCTCTCTTAAGTCTATATAAGCTTTTAATTTCAAGGATAGCTTTTGACAATTTCACAGGTCCACTGTTTATTTTGTTTATTTTGAGCCTAGACACTACTAACCTCATTCAAACTTAGTTCTCCTTTAGGAAGATAGAGAAAATCAACCTAATCCACTTTCTCTATAATACTCATGTTAAGTGKGGCCTGGAAATGACATTGCCCAGGTCCCTCAGCAGGTGTGCGTGCTTATTCATTGGTTGCTCATATAGAATCTAGTCCATGTGCTAGCTAACTTAATCTACTTTTCCTCCCTTTTTAGATTTCCTTCCAACTCTTTTCTTTAAATCTTCCTTTCAGGTCCTGTTTTCTGCTGTCTTTCTATGATGATTCATGTCTCCATGATACCTCTTGTTACACTTTCACTTCATATCTTTTCAGCTAACCTACTAAATTAAGCAAACATTTCCCTGCCCCAGTTTTTGYTCGCCTCTTTCTCTTCACAAGGACTCCCACTGTTCAGATTTTTTCCCATTACACTGCTGGTACATCCCTTTATCACATACTCATTTCTCACTCCTACAAACTGCCATTACATTTCCTCCTACCTGCTGCTTCTAGCATTTCTCCATTGTCCAAGGAAGGGAGGAGTAGGGAATGGGAAGCTCTGTGAATCTCTCAAAAACTTCTCGATGGAAGGTGTAGGAGCTGCAGCAACTGATACTTCTTCTGCCAGACATAGMCTTGGAAAAGAGTGTTGGTCAGATAAACGCAGTAGATGTGGGATTCATTTAATCAGACATTAGACATCTATGCAGTTGATAGATCTAAAGTGGTTATCTGAACAGGCTGTTTGTAATTGCTGGGAAGGAAATATGGATGGTCTGTTTAAACATGTCCCGTACTACAGAGTAAGTCTACTCTACAGCATGCAAAAGAAGGGAGACCTTCTTTTCCCCCACTTTCCCTATCAGATCATCAAAATTGCCAGGTACTTCAMCATGAAAAATCATAACTTTTGCTTATCTGGTAGATTTTTGCATGTAGAATATAACTTTTTGTTCTGCATCTGTCTATCCTTGCCTATCAGCCCTGATTCTACACATACTAGTTCAAAAGAGCAGTCTATTAAAAGAGATTTTTACCATTTTGTATACTTGCCTTGGTAGTTGTTAGCTCAAGGGACAACTAAGAGACAACAGAAGCAACAAATGGAGTTATGAGGTTTTCCAGCTGAAGAAGTAGGGAACTTGCATAGAAAAACCTTTTGATCACAAGAGTAAAATCTGCTTTGTTCTCCAGAGATTACTTTTCTCTTTGGTACCGTGTTCTCTAATCACCAAATAATCACTCAAAGTTTTTCAAATCCTCAACTGAGAGGAATTCTCATTTCAAAGTTACTCAATCACCCAAAATTCTCAAAGTTATTTTTTTTTCCCAAATGATAAACATATAATTATTAAGTGGTTTCCAAAGAATTAAGCTGAAATTAATTTTTGCTTTTTTAAAGAAAGTCATATATTAGCAGAGTTGTTTTGGGCTTTGAGAGTTCAGAATCTTTAAGTAGCTACTAGAAGTAGGTAGAAGAAGACAAGTAATTCTCTAGGTGGGCTGAAATGACACTTTTCCTCTCATAATGTTAACATAATTAGTAGGTAATTGTAATATTTCTTTCTAGTGGAGCGAATGAAGCAATGGCTCATGTATAACATGGAAAGTGATTCTGATGTTCAGACGATGCTGTGTATTTCTGTACTAAAAATTCATTAYCCATTCTTGCTAAAATGTTATGGCTTCATTAGCAGAAAAATTTTGAAATGTACAAGTAATGTTTGCTTTTTGAAATATGCATGCTCAAAAACAATTATAATTAACTGGAACATGCAATCTGTCCAGTTACATGATTACTGCTGAATATCTAGCAAATTTTATGCACACAGTTATAAATAATTCATCAGATTCATTAATTTTCAGGATTAAATATATATTTTTGGAGCAATGTGACTATATTGTAATAGTTTTATGGCAGCCATGGGGGTGATGAAGGTTTTTGTGTGCCCAAAGCTTTTTTTGTGCATCGGTTGATCTATTAAAAGATACTCCCTTTTCCTTAAAATCAATATCTTTTTGTAACTCTGTTTCTGTCTACATGTTGATTTGAGGCAGAACTTTAGCTCACACTAGTTAATACCATAGCAGTATAATATTAAGGAGGGATATATGACATCTGAGGGAAGCACACTGTGATGTTTTCCCAAGATTTTTCCTTCAGTTGCAGAAGTTAAAAATTCTGTGATACTTCTGTACTTCTTTTCTAGGAGAACGAAATGCTGGTCCTGATAGCTGTCAGGCTGAATATTATTCTGTCTCGCCAAAGACTGATTTCTTAAAAAAAGCAGTGGTTTTGGAAGCCTCCACAACTCCTCCTCRATAGTCAGTGACGGCTGTGCTGTGATGCTGGGAGGAAAGCTATAGCCTTTTCTTGTGCCTACATCAATATACTACTAAGATAGTACTACTACCTATGTGGGAAGGAAGGTGGTGAGAAAGAAAACAAAAATGCCAACGAAGAGAGAAAATGGAAAATCCCTGCTGAGAGGCATGTCATGACAAACAAATGAAGGCAGAGTGTGGAAAAAAGAAACAGAATAACATGAACCCTGCATTGTTTGGAAGAAGTGGGTTTCAGAAAGTCCCAAAGCTATAGAAGCTTTTTCACCTAACAAAAGCTACTTCTGAAAGGCTAAGTAAATAAATATTTTCTCTGACCTCTCTTCTTGGTAGGAGGTGCCAGAAGAACTTAAGAGCAGACTTTATAAACTGTGGGGTCCCTGATATTYATCCACAGAAGCAGCAACAGCCACAACAAAACTGATAATATTTTTACATTACAGCAAACACCACATTAGTGCTGTTTCCCTAGAATTAACACCAGAATAGGCAGACCCTGAAACAGTTTTTCTTGCTTTCCACTCTTTTCATCCAAAACATCACACTGACATTCAAATGCAAACAAGTCTACAAAAAGCCTATCATAAAGCAATAGTCATATGTAGCCAGATCTCACCACTTTTTTGTCTATAATGTATGAGATTTCAGGGATGGTAAYATTCATGTTACTATACACAGATGTACAATTCAGACCCCTGTTTTTAAGGTAAATGTCTTGGTACCTTTCGTGGTCAGTGGAGAGAAACAGGCATCTCTGATACACTACTCATTTAAACTACTTAGAGATAAATGTAAAGATGAGATGACTGGTGGTGTAAAAGGACTCATTACTCTGCATTTACTAACATAGACATCTGAAATTAAGATGCCTGAATCCTACTCCATATGCTGGGTCACTTGACAAGAGTACAAACGTGCTTCTGCCTCGTGTGATGGAGAAGGGCCAGCCAGGAATGTCCCTTCTGTCAGGGCTGCTTTGTGTCCAAACCACACCTTGGCCACAAAACAATGAGATTTTTGTGGCAGCACAGGCTGTAGCTGGCAAATAAGTCATATACAGGAGACCCACCTGCCCACAGCCATCTAGAAACTTATCTTAATCATCAGCACAATCCAAACTCTTTGGATTACATATAGACCTTAAACAAAATTGATGAAACTTCTTGCCATTTAAGTTAATGAATATATTTCTATTAAATTCAGTCAGGCCAAGATTTCATTCCATTCTTTCTCTCTCTTTCCTTTTTTTCTCTTTTCTTTTTTTCCATAATTCATAGAATCATAGAATCACAGAATCAGTAAGGTTGGAAGGGACCTCTGGAGATCATCTAGTCCAACCTCCCTGCTCAGCAGGGTCACCTAGAGCATGTCAGACAGGGTTGCATCCAGGCRGGCCTTGAAKATCTCCASAGAAGGAGACTCCACAACCTCTCTGGGCAACCTGTGCCAGTGCTCTGTCACTCTCACAGGGAAGAAATTCMCCCTCACGGTCAGGCGGARCTTCCTGTGCTTCAGTTTCTGCYGATTGCCTCTTGTGCTGCCACATGGAGCAACTGAAAAGAGTTCCTTCATACCTTTCACCAGACAGAAATTTTTCATCCAAAATGGCAGGTAAAGCTGTAGAATAGAGAGGCATGTCAAATATCTTTCATTTAAATGGAGTAGATYACAGTAATGAAATCAGACAAAAGAAAAGTCCTTAGCATCATATCCCACAATTGGTTGTACATGCATGATCCCTTGAACTCGTTATAGGTTGCCTAGTGCGAGCAAGGTCTGAGGTCATGTCATGCTACAATACATCAGTTTTGCACAAAAAACAATTTGCAGCATTGCATAGCAAAGCGACATTTCTAAGACAAAAAAGATTGAAATATGGGACTTCAGGGATGTGGAAACACTAGCAATAAAATGCTGAAATAGCTAACATTAAGGTGAATATGGGTTAAGAATAGCACGCATTCTGTTAACAACATCTGAATCATTTGCTGCTGAATAGATTCACACAACATTCAATTTATATGATGCCTTTTTAAGAGATGTCAAAGCTTCTTATAGTSATTAGAAATTTTCCTTAAAAAATAACTGTAAATGTAATCTACCAAGGCCTATTCAAAGAGTTTTTATGCCATGTAACTGGAGACAAAAATATAGTCTGTAGCAATTCAAAATTAAGTACCTTTTAAATATATCCAGTGGAACCATTTTCAAGAATGAGGAGGAATATATACTTCTAAATATACTTCTGAGTAAAGTGATTAGTATGATGACTTCTGTATAGCCAGAACAAATTTGCTTAAAGCAAGAAACCATTGAACTGTAGTTCTGATTTTAAGTACCTTTTTAGCTTGGTCTTGGAGAATAGGCAGATATTAAAGCATACTTGTACATATTTCTCTTTAAAATTTGTTTACACAACATTTACAACTACCGTTTTTCAAGCATTTATAACAATTAGCTGAATTTTCCTATTCTTACTGCACACCCAAGGTAGATCCATTAGAATTCTCGTCATCTGAAGGAAAGGTGACCTGAAATGACAGCACTCACAAAATCCTCTTATAAAATATATATATATATATACATATATATATATATATGCACACACATATATATGCATGAAGGTGTGTATACACACACACACACACACACACACACACACACACACCATCTTTAAGTGGTTGGTACATACACAAAATAAGGAAGAATACTTGGGTAAAAAAAGTAGTTTGTTTATAAAAGTGATTTGCTTTGGAAGACAGACACTCTTATATACCACAAACGACACTGTAAATCACTATATACTCATCACTTTGTAAGGTGTCAAGTGCATTCCTATTGCAGTAACAATTAATGTTCTTATTCTGAAGCAGTGTGTTACAATCTTTCATTAAAAACAAGAAGAAAAAATAGCAGCTGAACAGACTTACTAGTGTTTCCACCTCACTTGTAGAAGTGAGGAAGAAAGTAAACGAAATTAAATTGAACTTTGACAGACTTAAAAGACAATATAATCTAATGTAAAAGCAATCACTTAATCTTATCAATTATTTTGGCTCCCTGAATTATTTGAAGATTTATTATATATTGAATAGTTAGTATATGCCTAGGTAAATGAACCTTGAACGAATCTCAGCAGGTTAGTATCTTACTCTGTACATCCAAATGTTCCCGCCACATTTGCCAGAATCACAGAAGGAAAATAAAATAAAATAAAATAAAAAAGCTAAAATCATTAGTTGTGCGCAGTCCAGCAGTCAGCATAATTTAACTGGAGGGGCAAAAAGAGTTCATTATGAATAATAAGCCAATAATTCTAATTAATAGAACTACATGTTAAATTTCAGCTTTTATATATGTATGAAAAAAGAGAGAGAGCTTTGATTGAATAAAATAAAATATACAACATGTCTTGATCTCAAAGTACTTCTAAGCAAAATGAGCTTAATTCCACGGCATTTACTTTCTACCTCTCTGCTTACTTATGTGGCCAGCTCTCTGACCGGTGAGGATGAGGCGGACGACTATTTCTTGCACTGATAGGAGACAYTGTATGTAGAACGCTATTATTTTTCTCATTCATCTCATATCTAATCTAAGATAATCCTTCAGGCTTCCTGAGTGGAAGATGAATCACCCTCTGAAAAGATCTGTATCCTCCCATCTCCTGTATAAAGTCCTTCATTGGTTAGCTCAGACTTGACACCTAAAGTTCTAGCTGGATGTAATTCCAAGATATAGTTGATATAGGCATATCTTTGCTTTACACGGTCATTCAGTTGGCCAGCTGGGTTGTCAGTGTGTAAACTGGTATCATAGGCCAGAATTTCAGAGAAGGATGTGATAGTGGGAGCAGCACATGTGAGAGGTATTCAGGGAGCTGCATGGGAGAAGTTTAACTTTTAAAAAATAATAGCAGGAGTGAAGCAAAGGAATAACTTTCAGAAAAGCATCTGGTTTAATGTAGTAGAAATAGATACTACTGCAATAAGGAGGCAACACTGTGCATGAAGAATTCCTTCAGCACATTAAATGTATACTAAACTGGGAAATACTAATACACTAAAGCTGCATTCCTCTGGCTTCCCAGTAAAACAACTTCCAGTTGTAATCTTTCATTGCTTTGACCACTTCCTAGGCTCTCTGGGTTAGATTTTAACTACAAGTTCTATAGGAGCAGAAAGAGATTCCTCCGTAAAGTCTCTTCACGCACCAAGTAAAGACCTCAGATACGGCCCAGTAATGTCATAGACATGCTATCCTCTTCCAATGAAAAAAGTCTTCATTCAGTAAAAAAGGCAATACTATTTCATTGTGGAGTTTATTCAACAACACTTTTAAAATACTTCTTACTTTAATTTGTAAAACTACTTTCACACAATCAGCTCAGTACATAAAAAATATTTTGTGTGAATGTTTCCCACAAACAATGGGACAAACATGAGATAAATTACTTTTCTCAACTCATTAGTGACAGAGAATCAAGCCTTTAGATTTTATTCTCCTCTGTCAGAATAAATCCTGTTTTGACCTCAGAGATAGAATCCTCTCTCCTCAGAGGGAGGTTTTCTAGAAAAGCCAGAATCAGCTATACCAATCCTGATGGGATATGGTATGCATACAACAGCAGACAGAAAACTATWGTTCAACTGTAGCACTGTAACAGTAGCTGGCACTGCAAAAAATTTAAACCAAATCCAAGACACCATTAAATTGTGCACTATCCTTTTCCCATTTCTCTAGAAACTGCATTTTTTATGCTGTAGAAACACAAAGGCCACTGAATTTTCCCTATAACTTCTAAGAACCTGAGGCAAAAAAAACTAAATGTCTTCTTTCTCCCCTCCCCATTTCTTTTATTTTCTGGTAAGATGTTAACATCTTGACAGACTACTCTTGACTCCATGCATAAAGCTGGAATGCCAACMCATGATACTTTAGAGTTTTTGTTGTCAGATTTGATGATGTCAGAGAGAGGTCAGTGATAGAAGCTGAATTCTAGGAACATTGTAACAGTGTTAGTAAGTAGATGAAAAAAGAAAGCTCATTGGCACTATCCACAGCAATACTAATGACAAAGGTGGCAGTACTGTCAGCAATGACTTAGGCAGATGGAGGATGAGCATTGCTGGAAGGTGAAMGTGACCTTGGCAGATGAAGCTTTGGTACTACCAGGTATCTTGGATGAGATTCTTCTAGGTGATGACTGTGGCCAATCAGTCCATGAAGAATAGATCATTAGCAATGATCTTGGCACCTGCACATACCTCACAGCCACAACCTGTTGAATCAAGGCACTGAGCGTATGTGAAATAAACTATGTAGCAGTTTAGGATTGTCTAGGTTTTTTTTCCTGTTACTGTCTGTCCTGTATTTACCATTGCATCAAGACCCGCTTCAGCTACAGCCTTATCTTGAGATTTTGAAAGCAAAAAGATTACTGCAGATTAATAAAATGYAGTAAAACTGAGAAAAGAATAAATTTATGTGATGCCAATCCTCAGTGTAAGGCTTCTCATGTATGTCACTAGCAGTTATGCTTACACTTTGCCACCACAGTATATGTGCATTTATGCCAATGGCAGAGTTCCAGCAAAGATATAACCCACCCTTAATTCCTCCAGAATGACTACAGCCTGTATTTTCAGCCAATGCACAGTAATGAAGAAAAGAATGTAGGATTAATTCGGCCTAAAATATAGACAGAGCAAGCACGGAAAGGATTCCAGTCCCTTCAGAGTCAAGGAATTACCTGGGAGGAATGATCTGGATTTCTCAAATGTTCCCCAATGACTGTTTACATATTTTATACTTATCAGTTAAAGCACTATCAAGATCAGAATTTCAAAAGGATCTTGTGTTCCACTAAAGTCCCATCTATGCTACTAAATTGTTATTGCTTTTAATCTGGTAAATACTATCTCTACACTGCTGGAATAACACACAAAGCTGATTTTATCCTCCTGGTCCTGTATTTGATACTTTTTGTCAGCTGCTACTGCTCAGAAAAAGTTTGTTTTTCTCCACTTAATTAGGCTTTTAAGACCCTTAAAACAGGCATCCAGACCAATCCAAGTGCTATTCTAATCTGGATTAGAGAATGAGGTCAAATTTACCATCCATTTCTACCATAAAGGTAAAGATGACTATTTCTAGTCATCTAGAGAGAAAAGCCTCTTTCATGTCTTCATTACTACAAAAAAGACTTTAACAATATGAAATAGTTTAGTGTTTAACCATTTGTGACTCAATTGAATGCAACAAAATATTATACTATTTTAAAATATTGGTTATAAAGGAGTAGTTTTTCAGAAGACTAAAAGAGAATATGTTGATTTAAACAGTTAAATACAGGTCAAAACTGTTTTTTTTTCAGTATCACATTTGCACACTTCATAAATATAGCATAATACAAAAAGTCTTTAGAGAGCAAAAATGTGAACGATATAAAAAAGAGTAATTTAATATCATGTTAACTCATTCTATATGATACCAGTTAATACTGCATCATGACAAAGACATGGTGTAAAGTATTCCCATATGATTTTATAACCCTTTATACAAGAATTTCATATTTTATAACATCAACAAACCAGATGAACTTCATTCACATGAAGTATAGAACAGTGGAAAGAACAAATGTCTTGTGAGGAGTGGAAATACGAACAATGTGTCTGAGGTTAAACTGTGGAAACAAATTATGGACGCCATGCATGAAGTAATTATTTCTGCAGTAGGGTTTTGCTGTTCCTGCATTTAGTCTATAAGCATGTCAGGGCAAACAATCCAGACCTGTTTCAAAAAAAAAAAAAAAAAATCTTTCAATTTATTTGACATGTGAATAAAGTCAAAGTGAACACAAAGACTCTTTAAAAAAATCTTTTGAAGATGGAGGATTTTTAAGAGAATAAAAGAAAGAAATTTATTTCATTTAAAATATATAGTGTTTCTAGCCTGAAAGAATTCTACTTCTGGGCCTCAGATGGGTTTTCCAAAACCATACGATATCTGAAACATAGTCAAGGGCATATCAGTGCTTTTAAGGAAAATAATTGTACCAGTATCCCAAATATTCTCCATATGTCATTGACGTCTTTTTCCATATAAATATCTATTTCAAATTGTCATTTAAGCAAAAAGATAGAAAATCTACTTGACGTATGCTGGTATGTAAATAAAAACAAATAAATTCATATTCAAAAGAAACACAAGTAGAGGAATCACCAAATACAAATATCCTTGTATAAAAGGCAGAAATCATACCCTTGAWAAAGTGATCAGGAATGTTATTACTGTTATTCAGAGGGCCAAAAATTCTCATTGCCTTCCATAAACTGGTCTTTTTTTAATGCCTCAGTCAAGTTTTTACTCAAGTTTAGGGACAAGTGGTTTCAGGACTGGGTATGTTTGAGCTGAATATATAAGAACAGAAGAGAGAAAATATTTCCCTTTAACTAGCTTAAATATGAAATTAATGACTCCTCATATTTGATGAGGTGTAAAATTTTGGCACCTCTCAGTGCTATTCTGCTATTCCTTTTTAATATAACTTATTTTTTTGTCAGTGCCTTGAGTCTGCGATCAAATGTCAAGCTTTATCAAAACAGAAGTGCTCAGGAACTTAAGGCAGGACAATGACAAACACTTATTCTTTTCACATCCACATTCCTCCCTGCTCTGCTTCTTGTGAGCTGAGGTGCCTTCAGAGCTATGCTACAAAGCACCACACAGAGTAAAATTTTCCAGTTATTCTGAGTCCTATTTTTACCTGGTGAATCAACCCACAGACCCTAACACAGACTGATCAAGATCCAGGGAAGAGGTGTTCTCTCCTAAATTTTCTGTACACTGTCAATCTAAGTGAGAAAATCGCAGACTATCCTCTCAAAATGCATCTTTCTGTGGCTACTCTGTTTATAAAGGAAGCCTGAACAAATTTTTGTCTGTTCTTCAGTTCCCCTACCAAGAAAAGCTAAGACTTAATACTCTGGACTGTGTGCATGATTTATATCAAACAGCCTTGGATGAAACAGGGAAATGCTTTATAGAGCAGGCACAGAATCTGTTATGCTGCAGACTGATACTACCTTTTCCATCTTTACCTTCTGCGCCTATAATGTCATGTTATTGCTCCTGAACAACAGCTTCAACAAGAAAGATTGAGTGTTCCCTCATTTCCTACTATCCATGCATATTCCTGAAATGAATATGTTCCTGTGAATATGTGAAAATTCCTGTCTGGCCGGTGACAGAGCACTCAGCCATGGTCCAGAGCATAGCCACAGATTTTTTAATGGCTACACCACTAATACAGAATATCTTTGACTGTGTGAGCCTTAAACAGAAATTTCCTTAAAGCTTAGAGCTACAAAACATTAAGGATTGCTAAATATATAGAAACTGCTTCTGGCTCAGGAAGTCCACAAATGGTCAGATGCTGGGACAGAACTTGCAGGAAATACCAGTATTTGTTTGACCTATTCTTGTACTTTTCACTAAGTATCTATTTTTGGTCACCATTAGAGTTAGAATACAATGTTAGCTAGATGATTGGGGTGGCCATTCTTAWCGCGGGATGCAACATAGAAAAAGGAGATAAGAAAGTTCTCCCACGAAATCACTCAGTGGTGTGAGAGAATAGGCCCCTGATCACTCTGCTGTTCTTGCAGTGGAGTTGTGATTGTCATAAAACTGGGTTCAAGAGAKAAGGCTGTATTTGCCCTGTTCCCTTCTGTAACTTTCTTTCATCACTGGAGATATAACCAGATTTGGCATGGAACTGCTCTTGAACTGCCTGTAATCACAAATTAATCACTCCTGCACTAGATAAAATATACAGTTGGTGGCAGCACTACCACCAAGTATGCTTTAAGAGAAGAGTAAGCCCTAATTACTCTGTGGAAAGGAGGCACAGATTTATGCCCCACGAAAGAAAGGATTCTAAGACTTAGAATGTCGGAGCCCTACAGGACATAAAGTTTCAGACGTGTTTCCTCTAGATTAATGTGACACACTCCTCAAACTACATGTAACCTTGACACTCTTGAGTTCCCCCTTCAGGATGCTCGGAGCCTTGATATCAAACTGTATTCCACTCCAAATTTCACTTCTGAGTACCTAACGGATAGAAATCTGCCATCCTAAATTAGAGAATCCAGTGTTATTTGCAAATGCATCTCATTGCCAAACTAGGACCTGTAAGTCAAGATCTCACTAAGACTTGACCATATCAGGCACACTACAAAATTTGGGGTTTTAAACGGCAGCAACTCAGGATAACAAGGAAGTTTGGTTTTGGTTCGTGGTACATGACGAAGGCCAGTGCAAGCAGGATCACCCTAGAGCCTGCAGAATCAGCATGAAATAGCGCTGGATTCACATTAGCTTGATGGCCAGTCAAGTTAATTAGCCTTAATGAGAGGCTCTGCTATACTGAATCTGAATTTTAGTTAGATGTTGTCACATTGTTTTCTGCTGTTTCCTGGGAATATATCAATTGCATTTTGGTGACTTGCACAGCACGAACATGCTTCTTTCTGTAAAATCATTCATGTTAGGAATAGTAAAAATAATCCCGTTCTGAAACTCATTTACCATATTTGCACACACAAGGATACTCATACATATATTTTGTCAGTATTTAGCTATAGAAACCCGAGCTTTGATGCTGTTCAGATTAAAATGTTATGAATGAATTGCAGAAACATTACCCCCAGCCTAGAGTTCATGAGTACATCAACCAGATTTATGAGAGGCTAATATTCTTTTCGCAAGAGGAAGTAATATAAAGGTATGTGGAAGAAATACATGGAGTACAAAAGTTCCAGTTCTGAGAAATCTGTCTTAGATCATTAAAGCAGAAATCATCTACAAATTATATCAGAGGAGTATATTCTATATATGAGGAAGACTCACTTCAGAAGAGGAATCTTCCTGATGCTTCTAGAACTAGACACTGAGAAACACTCAGTACAAAATACGAAGATAGAAAGAGATATTTTATTTTTCAGCTGGAGACAAGTTCCAGAGTCTGAATATCTTTCTTTTCCCTTTCCCTTTCCCTTTCCCTTTCCTTTTCCCTTTCCCTTTCCCTTTCCTTTTCCCTTTCCCTTTCCTTTTCCTTTTCCTTTTCCTTTTCCTTTTCCTTTTCCTTTTCCTTTTCCTTTTCCTTTTCCTTTTCCTTTTCCTTTTCCTTTTCCTTTTCCNTTTTCCTTTTCCTTTTCCTTTTCCTTTTCCTTTTCCTTTTCCTTTTCCTTTTCCTTTTCCTTTTCCTTTTCCTTTTCCTTTTCCTTTTCCTTTTCTTCTTCCTTTTCCTAACTGAGCAGAGGTTGTTTCTTTTTCTCTAAATTATAGCTTTTATTTAATGATTAGAACAGTCATCCAGAAAATAGAAGAGCTTGATTCACTTCTGAGTCTCAGATGTTTCAGTCTCAGACTTCTTTCTAGTATACTCTAACTCTCAAGTTATATTCTCCAAGAAAATATCAATATCCCATACTTCGTGCTGAAACTGTACTGCTGCAAAGACAAAGTGAGCTAGATTCATGGCATCAACAAAAGAATATGTGTCTAGAGGGTAGTAGGTTAGGTTAGGAGGGTTGCTTCTTCAATCCTGTGCTCCTGTGAAAGAGAATAGAGAACCAAAGATCTCTTGTCAGGGTCCCAGAACAATCTGTATGTATGTTTCTAGTAAGCAATAATAAATTTAAAAAAAAAAAAAAAAAAAAAAAAAAAAAGAGAGAGAGAGAGGAGGAGGAGAAGAAGAAGAAGAAGAAGAAGAAGAAGAAGAAGAAGAAGAAGAAGAAAGTCTTGAAAACAAGGACCAGCATTCCTAAGCAATGGGAAGTTTTCCAGGAAGCATGAAGGACATTTAAAGAGTTCAGATATGTCCACTATTTGACAGTAAATTATTTAGTTCTTTTTGGATCATTATTTCAGCTTAAAGTATGTAAATTCTCCCTCAGCCCTATTTTAGAAGATTAAGTCCTTTATTCCTTAATCGCTACATTTGCTGTGTTTATAGTATGTGTTCACAATAGGAAACTAAACATGCTTGGATCCATCTTCTGGTAAAGGTCTGTGGTATGGCCCATGCCTATATTATTAACTTATCTTTGTTTTATCTCTTTTTAAATCGTTGTTACGGACACTCCCTGGCCTGCTCTAACATCTGAAAATATGCGGGAAATGTATGGGAGCGTGCTGTCTCTCAGGAGCCGGAAGCATGCTGGGAACCACAGTCTAACGATCCAGCAAACATCTAACCATAATTGAATTCTGGTGCCCAGGGAACATTCCTCAAAACGGTTAAAACTATTAATGTGGCTTCTATGACCAGAAATAGGTTACGGTTAGAAAGAAACTAGCTTCCACATGTTGGCATCTGCGACACAAATTATAGCATTCTGCTGCTTTAAGAAGGTTCGAATGAGACGGAGTACGACCTGAAACGTGAGCACCGTTCGATCGGAGATGGACCATGTGTAGCATCAGCTGTCAGCGCTCTTTGGAGGTGAACGCATCTCAGTGGAGATCCCCGGTTTACAGCAGCAAATAGCTGTGACTTTTTCTCACCATTTACCTTAGGTCACATCGTTAAGCCCCTTATCCAAATACTAGTGAATTTTTACAGCTGTTTAGAGGTTCATCCAGTTCTGACTTACCTCCAGTTCCCACAGCAGTGAAGGACTTATCTCTCAGAAGCCTYACACTTCTTTTTTTCTCAAAAGTCTTCTCTTCCTAGCCCCAAACTCTGGCAACTAGCCCCAATTATCTTACCTGAGTACAAGTTAATTCCCCACTTCCTATTACATTCTCCCTGGGCTTTACTTTTTGGATATGTCTGGATTTTTGATTATACTTTCCCACAYTAAAGACAACTCTGGCCAGTCAGATCAAACTAGCTGATGACTAAACAGCTCAAATTACTGACCTAACCTGATGGGTTTTTTTTCAGTCTCAGAAACCTCACTAAGGGTGTAGATTGTTTATTTAGGGAATAATTAAATGTATATGTTAACTTTATCCAGCTTATATTCAYTTTTTACAGTCTTTTGGTAAATTACAATAAAGTAGTAATAAAGCAATTTTCACACTAGAAAAAAAAATTAATGTGTCTTCTACACAAACAAATAAATGTTAGTACCCCTTGTTAAAAATGACACTTGGTCCTTTCCCTGTGATGCTTACTAAAGGGAAAAAAAACAGCGAGTTCAGGATATTGTGCCAAGTCTAATCAGGAATGCTGTAACTTTTGTTGTTTTATTTGTGTTTTTTTTTAATATGTCTGTGAACTACTTGGGACAGACAGTACAATATGCTTCTAAATTATCTATACTTCATTGTTAATATGAAATTAAATGAAAATATGTAATTTGTTTAATAAAAATAATAATTCCTGTACAAGAAGGGGAAGGGATTTTTCCAACTGAGTTTAGAAAGATAAGAAAACATATGGTAATATCCATATTTTTCCCATAGACAGTAATAAATCTATTGACCAAACTAACATCTTTTCTTAGCGGAAAAACAAAAATATGTTCTTCAGTTCATTGAATACTACATTTAAGCTGCGTTAATTTTTTTTGTTACTGATTATATGCAAATTTTGAATAATATATGTGAACTGGATACTCGCAAATATCGTGCTTACAGGAACAACAATATTTTATATTTATGACTAATCAATAGCCTCTTTCCAACATTTCACCATTCCGTTTGAGGAAAGCTAAACAAACCCACTGAAGGGTTGCTTTCCAAGACAACCATTACACAGGCATTCTGTGTTTTCAACTTGAAGTACAATATATCATTTTGTTTTCATAAGACAAGTTAACACACTCCTAAAAAGAAAATAAAGCCCAGGACATAACAAGCTTCGATCTTTCCTCTTTGGAAATACAAATCTTCCATTGTACCATTTTGCAGTGAGTAGAATAACAAGCAGACAGTAGGCTGATGGTACAAACAAACCATTTTCCACTGTTCATACCAGAGTTCTCATTTAATCTAAGTTTTAATGTCATTTAAATGTTAAAGTGCTACAGAATCTAAGGCCAGAGCACCCACTATGTGAACTGTTCYAGCCTCCTCTGTACTGCAGACCTTTAAATAACACCCCAAGTCCTCTGTACTGATGCCCAAAAATGAAAACACTGTAGTCCTGAGAAAACTAAGCTTCTGTCTTACACTGAGTTTAAATCTACCTGACTAAACTTTTGTGCTAATTGCAACTGTGTGATCTGAAAAGCACTCCAAAATTGTGAAATGTCCCAYCAGTGAGTAATTCTACAGAAAAGTCTTCTTTCAATTACTTTTAAGTATCTGAATCACARGATTTCACCTTAATCAACCTGTATGCACTTTCAAAGCAGAGCTAAAGCAGATAGGACCAGCTTCTCATAAAACACAARGGCAAATTGCCACTATATGCCCACTATGAGAGCATCCTTTTTATAATTGCCTGAAGTTMAGATCCCTCACTAGGTTACAGGAAAATGTTCAGCTCTGTATCCGTTGTTCCCCACGATACTACGTTACAGCCTATTTTGAGTAGGGATRCTCTTCTACACCACTGTGCCACAACATGCTCAAGATTCATGGGACTACTGAGAAGGAGCACAAAACAGTAAGCATAGCTGTATGAAAAAGTATACTTAGAAAATGTGATTTTAATCCTCAAAGCAAGAGGAGGGTTTCCTATTTCATAGCTAACTACCTTGATTGGTAGTACACCTTCCTTCTTAAAGGAAATCCATTGCACATCTAGTTTCTGAAACAGATTTGTAAACGCCCACTTTCAGGATAGGATTTTAGGCCATACAATCAGGCTGGACAAAGGCTGGTCTGGATAAGGTGRGTTGGAAGTGGCTCTATGTGCTGCTCAATATGGGCTTCTGGACTGTGTGTTATTCCTTTGTGTTTCCTTAAGGCTGCTTGGATTTTACCCTTGAAGCCAAATCAAATACAGCAATGAATTACAGAGAGTTACTGAAACTTGGATGCATTTCAGATTCAAAAAATACTGCACTTTCCWGTACAAATAGTCTTTATCTGAAAATGTCTGAACATCTTACAAATCAGAATTTTATTGTTAATCATCATATAATTCCATAAAGAATTTCTTTTTTTCAGGACTCCTTCCCACACATAGTTTGTGAAGACACTAAATAACACTATGACGCTGTCTTTCTATTAYCAGATCAGGAGTGTTCCTGAGTCCTCAGGTCAGGTTGTACACTATATTCTGACACATGGCTGGCCAATGTGAGATCAGTATCAATTTTTTTATTCTCTACCTTCCTTTTCCTACTTCTTTCTCCCCCCTCCCCCTCATCCTTAAATCCAGCAGAGGGAATGTAGATATACAACTGAGCTGTAGCGCTTGGGACCAGAATCCTGACTTAGATAGCTGAGGGGCAAAAGGAAATGTTGATAACTACCCTCAGCACAAGGACAAGGGTTGTCTTTTGCTGCACAGACAAAGGGTAAAATCWGATTGAGAACAGTATATTTGGGGCATATTTCTCCCTTTGAGTAGGAACTATGTGTTGAATAAAATGTTTGCAGTGACTTATTTGTGCAGGCTCCATTTTAAGCCTAACTACASCATATTGTCAGCACTCCAATAATAAATAGCTTCCCTGAATAAAAAGCTTTTGTTGGAGTTTCACCTGCTCTTGTTGCATATGCACACCTGGTGAGCTTCTAGACAAATACCCTAAATATTAAAAGAGAGAATATTAAGGTCAAGCCAGTTGAATGAAAAAGCCATACAGAGTCACTTAACACAAATATATCTTAAATATGAGAAACTCTGGCACACAGATACAAGTAAGCATTAAAATAAACTTACCTGRAATCCCTCCTTTCTCTAATCAGAACTAACGCTTGCATTTTTGACATGGCAGTGTGTATGCTTTTCCTTTCTTATTTTCGGGTTTAGAATTGAAGGTCTGAAATTTCCTTTCTGAAATTGTTCCCACCACAAAGCATATGTAATTAAAAGTTTTCATCCCGCCAGTGCAGGAAGTTACTGTCTGGGCTGTGTTCCTAAATTTCTGTCTGTTCATTTTCCTATTTTAAAACAAAACATTTTGACTTCACATGCCACCTGCAGAGTTTTTAGTCATTTCTGACTGTCTCTAAGTGTCTTTCCCACGTACAGAACAAGCTGCATCCATTCTCCTACAGGCTAGGTGAGCCTCAGTGAGAACTGGTTCTACTGCTTTGCCTTTTCCTCAGGTAAGGGGAATTCTCAGAAGGGGAAAATTTTGGTTAACAAGTTTTTACCACTCCCTGCCTCAAAAAAAAAAAATCTAAATAGAAAGTGGTTTTGTAGTTTTATAAGAATATATGGTTTGCGATATAAAACAAGCCTTTAGCAGAACATGTAACAACTTCACTTAGTCTTACTGAAACCTCTTTGTTCTTTGTTGATGTTATAAATTTCATGAAGTCAGTCTGGCTTTTCTTTCTTTTTCTAAGTTGTAAYAAGAGTTTTTCAATATCATGAAGTAACCTACAAAATGTAATTTTAATATGAGTTTGCTATTAAAATTAATATTATATTAAATAGTAAGGAAATTATTGATATATATGAGAAACAGTTAAGTAAAGGGTTTTGTGGTTTATTTTTTCTCTTTCCTATACCTTCTGTAACTACAGAAGACACCTAATTATAGACCTGAGATTTGTAATATCACATAGCAATTACAATTTTTTTTATGCCGCAACATAGCTGGGTATGAATGCCTTGAAAGATATTTTTTGTCAATGAAACATGCTTGTTTAGCAAAGATAGATTTACCAAAGAAAAGTGTCCTCATCAAAGCATGGACAAAATATCCAAAGGAATGTTACTGAAGATTTACGTGGAAGCGGTAGCCAAAACTGAGGAGTCAACCAAGGCAGTAAGGGCTTTAACTCCATTTCTCAGATTAAGCCTTAACTACTTCAGGACTGTCTGCAGAGACTAGAAAAAAAACATGTTGAAACCTTGAGAACGTCAGTATGACAGACGGGTTTCTTGCTCAGGTTTATTTAGTTCCTCTAAATACATTAACAGGACAATAATCTTATAAGATTCAGGCTATTTGTTGGGAATCTTTCAGATAACATTCTTTTCCATTAAGCTCCACTATTAATGATATTTGACAATGATCTTTATCACTCTAAGTTATGCCCTGGAAATGGTTCTTCTAACACTAACTTGCCGACTTTAGAGCCTTTTCTCCTTATCCAAATCATATGCACTGCTGCATGCATTTTTTGTCAAGAAATTAAAAAAATAAACAATAATGATGAGCTGTGGTTTGCTTATTTTCTTTGAGAGGATTATTAAGAAAGTAAGCACTGTTTTATGCAGTTCTTGATCGGGCAGGAATCTGATTTTACATCAACTGGAGACTTGCCAGTGTAAGACTTGTAGGATATGGTCCAAAGAGTTTTTCCAGAACAATGTGCAATACATTAGATTAATCTGGCTTCAGTCTTGACAACAGTTACCCCAGTGACTACCTTCATGAACTCGATTTCAGTAGGACTCTTCACAGGTGTTAAGTTAAACATGTGTAACACAGTTTGCAGGGTCAGTGCCCACACAGTTCTGGAAAATGCATAGCTAATGATAGCATAGCTAAATGTAGAGTTGTATATAGTTCAAGGAAAATACAAAAATATATTTAAAGTAAGATTATACTTAAAAGTACACTGATATGTGGTTTGTGATTTTTTTTCTTTGTTGCTAATTAGAAGAGTATTAATATTGATCTCCCTCAATTAGCTAGGGTTGGTTCTAGAGTCAGTATTACCATTTAAGATATGAATGCAATTTTTTAACATATTTTCTTTAATTTGATGATGAGATTGAAATAAAAGCTTCTACTTCTATGTTACTAGTCTACGGCCTCCTTTCTGACCTTTGCACTGCCAACCCAGTAACGGCTGCATCTTAAAAAGAAAATACATATGTTTTTCATATTCTTAACAGTCTCCATACTTAGTTAAAGTAAATAACTTATGAAATAACTGAAGATAACCATTTTTTTCTTCAATATTGTTATTTTGCCAGCTTCAAAATGAGAATTGCAGGCACTTTAGTAAACGTAGTTAGAGGGAATTGCAGAACTCATTGTGTTTTCTATATGTGTTGGTTTCCTTTACCGAACTGCTGTTCTGTAAGAGCTCACTGTGTGTTTTCCAAATGAATAACAGCCCAGAATCTCTTACAGCAACTGTGTGCTCTGTCCCTTCRGGTTTTTTCTGTTTAAGTAGAAACATCCTCCAATTCTCAAAGCCACATTCACTGCAGGCACTAGCTTTTTCTATAACTATACATACAACATATTGGAAAACACTGAACTTAATAAAGCCCTTGCSAGGATATCGTGAGCAAAGGCTGTATCTCAGTGCAGAGCCCTGCACTGAGGGCTCCTCCACAAYCTGCCCCAAATTCCTGCTCCCTTGCTTGTGCAGATCAGGGAGCTGTTTGGATGTTACAGCAATTCCCCCTGTGACCCACAAATCTGGATTTCCTTACTTCGAAATCCACAAAGGGCTGATAATGTCCCAAGTCTTGTCCCAGTGTGAAACTGGGATGCAGCCAGAAGGTGCATCTGGAGCCAGCCCTCCTGTGTTCTGTCATCAAAACGTGACTAAGTCATTCAGCGTGGCCTGTGCAGGGTAGACTACCATATGCTTCAGYTCCCTTGAGCGCATCTCTTTTCTGCCTGGAACATATAACCAGAGGGAATTCAAAGATTTTTGACATTTGTTCAGGATTTCTGGATGTCTGGCAACCTAATCAGAGCAGTAGTGGGGAAAATCTGGACATATCCACTCCACATGCGCGTGTCGACTTTACAGCGCATTTGCAATGAGGCCAACGAATCCGCTATGCATGTGCTGCACAGATGGCCTGTGTGTACGCAGTAAATATGATGTAAAAATTGCTGAGAAACACATGCACGGTTAGTCTGCAGCTTCCTGGAAGCCTCGGGCGGATGGCATTTATTCTTTATACGTAAAGGCACGGTGAAGTTGTCTGGGAAATCCTCCTCGGCGTTGTAGAGGCGATATGCAAGAGCGGACGAAGTGCTGAAGGGAGCAGGAGGGTAATGCGTTCACACCGCGCCCCGGGAACGGTGTAGGGCTGCGCGTGCCCGCGCACGCGCGTCTCCCTGATTACCACACTGTACCACAACGTCTCGCAGGTTTCAGAGGAGCGAAAAAGGAGCCACTGGGCCACATGCCACAGACGAAAATAGGTGACACAAGCTGTGAGCAAGCGTGACAGAGCCTGTCCCATGGCCACGGAGAGGGCTTTGCAAACCGTACACAAAGCAGCTTCCTTGCGAACGAGTGAGCTTGTGTTATCCTTCCTGGGGTACAAAATAAAAGCTGCCAAAATTAAAACGTGCTTAGCAGTCAGGAAGGAGAAAATTACCATCTGGAAGAGATCGGGGGCAAAATTTGCACARTGTTTTCAAAATGCAGCAGACAAACCAACACCCAGAGTGAACAGTTCTGGGAAAAGGGGTAGTGTCAGAAAAGGCGGGCCTTAGGGAAGGAGCTGCATCTCCCAGCTATGAGAGTCAGTATTAAAGTTGGCAGGGAGAAGGAGGAAGGAGCTCAGCTGAGAACCTGAGAGAGCCCTGCTCTGCAAATGAGCCGAAAAGCGCTTCGGAGAGATGAAAAATATTCTATGACACTGTAGTGCTATACAGCTGTTAAACRGTCAGTTGGGAGTGATGTTATAGTCTCGTAGGAGGACAAGCGGTGTTAATCGTAGGTGATTAGCTAGCCAGTAAGCGGGTTTAAAAAAAGCCTGTAAAGTCTCTTAAAGTCAAGAAAGTCCAAGTCACTAAGCATTGTTTAGCACTTCAAATGCATCAGGAAAGTCAAGCCCAGGGCTGTTGGTGTTCGAGTCTTCACTGCAAATGCTGAGATGACAGATTATTTTGGTTTCTTTTTTACAAGCAGGAATCAGACACTTTTATGAAAAATCATCTTTTCTCTTCCTTTCTTTCCTTTGGCTTTTAAATATCCAGCCAAAATTGTCATAGAGAAAAATGTGAACCAATAAATCCTGAAATGATAAAAACAAGAAAACAAGTAAAAAAACATTTTTTATTGCTTATTTCATTGAAGTCATTTTAATTATATCTCAAGGCTGTTTAAAGTTATTTAAATTATCAATATTGGCAATACTGCAAATCATGATGTCTTACATGAGCTTACATGATCTAGGAAAGATAAAAGTAAGAAGAAGGTTCATGTTTAATAAAAATACACAGGGATTAAATGCTTCCTGAAGCCTACAATGTAAGTCTAGGTCACGAAGAAGCAAGCTTAAGTGTTTTCAGCTGTAAAGTGCTTTGGATTTTAGTGTTGTTTTGTAGGGGATATAAAAATCTATATGTTCAGAGAGAATAATCAGCTTTTTTACCGTTTTCCCTCCTTAAACTCAGGACAACTCAGCAYAGCAGGTAATGCAGTGCACATATATCTACCTCCTAAAGAAAGGTGCTAAACTGAAAAAACTGTTGGTACAATGGCAGTTTGCTGTTCCGCTCCTCTCAGAATTAGAATAATTTTCACATAATGAAAAGCAAAATACACTTAACATGAACACCAAAAAGTATTACCTCATTACAGAAATTAAATACATTGTTCTAAATACATTGCGTATTACTGTGTTTGCACACATGTGTATGTACATTCAGAAGTCTTTATGCCCTAAATTACTTGTTGTTTAAATATATCACTTGAAAAAAGAAGTTGAATAGAGAGGGATTATTTTGTTAGCAATCATATTTAATGTTGTCTTTCTCTTCCTCCCTGGCTAAAATCCAGTACACAGATTGTGACAATTGGATGGTTTTAGTTTGCTTTACTTTTTTTTTATTTTTTTTTTAACACAGCTTTAAATAGAGTCCTTTTAGTAGAGAATCTGGGCCTAATTTTCTGATATTTTTGCCAAAACGTATTTGGAATGCCTATGCATGCCAGGATTGTGATCCTATATTGACAAAATAACATTGGAACTCATGGAGCAGGTAACTGCCAATGCAAACTAATAATTATCAGTTTAATTAATCTCTCATATCACCATGCAGCAACATTCCATTGCTTGTAGGAGTTACAGATTATATTACAGAATTTCTTCTTTGAAGATGCACGTGTAATTAAAGCTTCTCTGCTAGCTCCTAAGACCTAGTCTTTCTCCTTCTTCCTTTTTCCACCTTCATCTTGATCCAGAATATCTTCAGACACAGAGGGAGAAGGCTAAACATCAGAAGGTTTGCCAGTAGTGTTTACTTATCATTCTAATAGTTTGGTTGCTTCTCCAAAAATGCCGAGAATGTAGCCAAAGATATTTTATGCTGGTAAGGCTATAGTAACAGGCTTTTTTGCAAGATTTCCAACAGTTACTTTAGAAATGGGCCTAAATCCAAGTCACTGAAACCTGATGCCTGTGTTTTGCAGATTAGACTAAATTCTAGCACTCCTGTTCTGTCTGTCCACTGTCCAAGGTAAAAAAAAAAAAAAAAAAAAAAAAAAAAAAAAAAAGGAGAGAGAGAGGAAAGAAAAGGAGAGAGAGAGAGAGATTATTGCTTTATGTTTTGATATTTCTGCTCCAGATACTGGACCATAAAAGTGAGGCTAAAAGATTGGAACATTTTTTGATAAGTCTAACTTAACTATTTAATTTTCCAAAAAAAATGTCCCATGGGAAAAATACTAGAATTAAAACAAACAAAGAAAAGATCAGTAGTAATCTCTCCAGAGCAGTTTGAAGACTAAGTACTGGAACCTAGAGAAAATGTATTTTATTGCCTGATCTATCCAGAATGTCTGAGCTGCTTTGTGCAGATTAATTAACCTCTCTGTGGCCTGGTTTCTCCTAGATTTAAAATAGGAGTATTATCTTTTCTGCCATGAAAGAAAATGGAGATACTGGCATCATGTTGTAAAACATGTCTAGAATGCAAGATGACATAGTCATTTAAATATTATAATTCTTGTTAAATGTATATGTTCTATTGAGCTAGGCAGGGTGGATCTAAAATGGATGTACATTTACATTATCATTATCTACAGTGTAATGAACTGTAGAATTACTAATTATGAAATCAGCTTTTATTCCTTTTGATGAGAGACAGAAGGGAATCTTGCTTTCAAGTTTTAATCAAAAACAAAGGAAAATCACTAACCAAAAAAAAAACAATTTTCAAAGAATAATGTAATTTCAACTCGAGCTAATACAAACAAGGAAATTTGCAATTGAGGATGACTTCCAATATCTATGCCCAACAGGGTGCCTCCTTAACCACTTCCTTAATGTGCCCCTATTGTGTCTTGGAGGGCAGCTGGCCTGTGAATTTCCTTATTATTAGTTTATGTCCCACTGTTAATTCTCTTATTCTATTATTATGATTTAGCTATTACATTTAATTTCCTCTTCTCATGGTGTAGATATGAACCCGGAAGGATAAACTACCCCCCACCATGGAGACACACTGAGACTCTGTTATCTTGTAACTAGCTAATGCAGCATTGGCCTATTGACAGTTAATGTGGAAAAGACAGATTCATTACAGCTCAGCTTTTATTTACTGATCCTTTCAAACCTTTTGAAGAAAAAGATCTGAAAGATCTGAAATTTCTCACCCTCAGCATGACACTTGCAGAAAAATTCATTTGGTCTTTTTTGGCATGACCTATCTTTAAGAATCTATTTTCCGCTACAAAAATGTCTAGGTGAGTACCTTTTCAAAAATATTCAATTTGTTTTGCATTCAAATACTGATCCTACTGCCTTTGTTCTGAAAAACTCTGGCACAGTAAGTGTTTGGTTTATATTCACCAAACACATCGAAGATCACCCCTGTCTCAGAACTGGCAGGAGCACAGCGCGGCCAGAGTTTCAGTGAACTCCTTGGTTCTGCTGGTATCCATCCTGAAGTGAACCAAAGATTAGAGTGTTCATGTGCTCCTCTGTCATTACCACATGAAAGTGTTTCAAAGGAGGACTTCAGATGCTAGATCATCCTGCTATCAGCAGGAGTAAACAGCAGAGGCAGCTGGGCCCACACAGAGGCACAAAAACAATCATGTCTTGCGAGAAACAGGACGTGCAAACCTAGGCCAAGAGRCACTGCACTCACTCTGCACACTTTCCTCCTAAGGGCAACATGGTTCCTGCTCAGAGATGCTTGAGTCTTTCCTCACTTTGAGGCTTCATTGTGACCCATTTGAGGTTAAGAGCTCAAAAGAAGTCTGAGAAATAACAGAAAATCAGGAGTGTCTTTAAATGATTTTGAAGCTTTCCTGGACAGTCATAATTCTTCCTTCAACACTCCAGTTCATCAGATAGAACTACGTTTGTGGTTATCAGTAGTAGGYAAATCTACAGATCAAAAAGAGAATCCAGGTAATAGACGTGGAGATGAYACAGCATCTGGCTTAAATTTGATTGACTTGGACTAGGTAGTGACACAGGAACAGATGGAGTAGTAAGTAGTGCTGGAAACTGAAATCATAAGTGATCATTGCCCATGCTATGGCTTYGCCATCCATAATTACCACAGATTCATTGTAGTAATGATATTGATGCAAGCTTAACTTCCAGTATAAGACAGCATGCCCAGGTTACGCCTCTGTTACTTGAAGTACCATGAGTATTTGAGACTGACAATCCCATCTTACAGACAAAGTGAATAGCTTTTGGCCTGCCTCTCTGCTTTATTTTAATAAGATATTTAAATGTATAGTGGGAAAAGACAATGCAGGAGAATGAGTTTATAGCCTTGTACTCAGGTTATTCAGACAGRATCTAGGCATTGTGCCAATTAATATTTGATTTATTTTCTGAACAGCAGAAGCTTTTAGCAGAAAAGAGTGAATGAGACCCTCTCTATATATCTATTAGCTTAAAGGRGTTAAAGTGTCTAACAATCAAAAGAGATGTACATGAAAATCCAAATTCATGCAGAGAAATAGAAATTTCAACATGAGTATCTAGCATCCCAGATCTCACGACTACTGAAGGACTGACAGGGTCAAAGGGGTTCCATCAATGTCTTCATTTTTCTTCCACAAAAAAAAGAAGGATACACTGAATTACAAATTCTGGGCACAGATACAATGATGAAAATATAAGAAGGCATCCAGTTGTAGTCAGTCTTCTGCATTTTCTGTCAGCTAGCCTAGGTTGCTTCACATCCTACCGTTGTGTGCAACACAAGCTCTCAGAGGTTTGGCTTGTACTGTACCTGGGAAATTCCAGTAGGCAGCAGGACATCTAAGAATTAGTTGGTTCAATATAAAAATTCTTTTGTTAAGTTTAGCTCAAATGATTATTCTTATCTTTAAGAGCTACAGAGTCATGAAAGACATGTTCAGCTGAATATTTTAAAGGATTTAAATAACTATTGTTTTATAAAGTGGCAAAATGAATCCAAATTTCATCAATTTCTGCTAACTTCTCAGTATGCCAAGGAAGTATATTTTTGTGATATGCAAATGTCAAAGCCAAGATCTTTTCCTGGAATCTGTGTTTGCTTACAACTTTATATAGCACATGTAAGAAGCAATGCTATGATGAGGCACTTTATGACAGGGGAAGGGAAAGAGGTACATTTTTAGTAAAGTACTTACAGCTAGTGTGATATTTCTAATATGGAAAAATTTCATATAAAATTGGATAGCCGTGATGAATTTCTGTCTCAATAAACTTTTAGTAATCTTCTTTTCTCCAATATTTAAAATCATTTTGCTCAACTAGGACCTATACATAGCCTAAACTCTTTTTTCCTTCAATTTCTATATACTCTTTGTTAACTAATATTCTCTTTCAGTGTTTTTTTAGCTACCCTAACATATCTTATAAATATTCCTACCTATTGGCTTCCTTCAGATGGAAACGTTGCTATTTCTTCTTCATAAATCTCTTCTAATAATCAAACTATCATTCACTCAGTGATACCAATAACAAGTTTGGAAGGGAACTTAACATATGGCTACAACTGTAGATCAACATTACACTGAGGCATGTTCTAGATCTATACAGAATGAATCTCTGTATTTTCAAGCTTATAATCTTCAATCTCATCACAGTTCAAGAAAATATGTAGGCTGTGTAGGCTATGTAGGCTGAAGCTAGATTACCTAAGTATGCATATATAGGTATATGTATACATATAATTAATACAGTGAGAGATAGAGATATGAAAGATGGTATTTATACATATATAATATGCATATGACACTTTCCTCAAATCTTTTGATTCTTTTCTGATTCCACAGGTAAATATTTTATTATAGGAAGAACAGAGGTTGAGTTCTTTTTATCTGACAGTCAGCAATGGTTTCAAGACTAAGTATACAAATATATGAAAGAAAATTACTTAAGACACTACAAGCTTTAGAAGTTTTATGGCCTCTCTGGTAAATAAATAGTAACGAGGAGAGAAGAGAGGATGAACACAACCAACCACTACATAATTTACCAAAAGGGCTGGAACATTTCTTGAACAATTAAGTAATCAGATTGCACACCATATATATGTAATATAAATTCAAATTAATAATAACTAGAAGAAAAAAATAAGTTCCAGATATTTTATAATTGTTTCTCATTTGTTTTTTTTTTTTGTTTCTTGCAAGTTGCAAAACTGAATTCTGGGAATGAAGTATTAATTATAGACATGTAAGATAAATATGTATCTGACATAAAATGGATACATTGCTTAAATTCAATTTTTAAGAAAGAATCATCAAATATTCACAATTCCCTATAAAATTCTCAGTGCCAGCATCCAAGCACAAAAGGGAGAGATGAACCATCTCTTTCACTACATACAACTATTGAAAAAGAGGTATATGTAACAAACTAAATTCACTGTAACCTAGAATGTCCTCTTGGCAGGAGAAAGAAGGTCACATTAAGGGAATCACAATGTTGTGATAGGTATTGGCAGACCAAGTCTTGCTCAGTGCTCTTGTAGAATTATCTAGATGGCTCTTAGGYCTTTGAGGAAAGACCATTCACTCTTGCCTTGACAGTTGTATTTGATGGTGGATGCTTGCTTTGTTGCATCTTAAAATACAACACAGGGACAGGATTCACTGCAGATACATCAGCAGAGGGTTAATGCCTGCACAGAGGAACTGAACATTCAACAAAAATGCAGTATTTCCTGCTCCATTCTAGTCTCATCTKCGCAATTTTCACCTTTCTTGTTATTTTTTAAACTTTGAATCCTTTTTTCTTCAAAAAAGAAAAAGAGATTTAAATGAAATAACTGATCTGTGAAAAGTCCAGAGGAATATCTAAATAAACATTTATGCAGATCCATTTCCTATTTTCTAGGCCTTACTCTGTAAAACTCTTTTATGATCTGTGAAAAGGCACCTCTGTAATATTTCAAAGAACCAGAAAGTTTGTGGCCAGTTTCTACCTTTCCTCACATTACTGGCTGTSGATTTTCTGGTGTGTACTACACACCAGAATTTGACCTTAAATCTAAAGCACTGTTTTGATATGTAACTTATATAGTAGCACGGGACCGTGAGCGTTAATGTGCCAGATACAGGGGCAGACACTTAGAGATAGATCCTCAGGAGCTTTATTTCAGAGATCTGTTACTTTTGTGGATTTAAGCATGAATTAATATATTTTCAAAATGAGAAGGAAAAAAAATAAAGCAGCAATAAAAAATATTTGCCAAATCCTTCATCATCTGAACGTGGCAGGAAGCAAGGTATGAAGAACAGCTTGAACAAAAGTGTTATCATGTCATTGTGTATTTACACATGAAAAAAATCATAGCACAGCAAGTCACAAATTTTACTTGTTAATTCAGATGAAACCTGACAGCTCAGTGAAAACCTGAAGATGAATAAATACTCCAAGATCAATACCTAAATGCATTACAGAGAGTTCACAGAACTCCGGCTCAGCAGAGAGCTTTCTGTGTTCCCACTCCTGCACAGCTTCTCGTCTCATGGATCATGCCAGCTTCAAGATTGACTGCCTGTTCCTCTTCAGGAAACACCCTCCCTTTCACTAAAATGCACCGTAGGAACACAGCAAAGTCTGGCCTCCAGCTGCTGCAAAAAGAGGCCTCTCTTCTTACTCTGTCTGCTCCCTTCACCACAAATTGCAGAGCCCTTTAGTCAAAACTCTAGGTAGCACAAAAAGACTTTGGTCGTGCACAAGTTATAGCAACCTGTCAGAGAAAAGCAGGTTTAATAAAGCTAACGCATGGAGGGCTTTGGCAAAAGAAAGCTCTGAGGGCTTGTCTATATGGACTGGTATGAGAAACGCATCTCCTCTGCTTGTCAYATACACAGCTACGCTCTACTGTGTTGGAGAACATGCTGCTCTAGCATGGGGGAAGAAAATCCATGCTAAATTTCCGAGAGAATTTCGAGGAAATCCGTATTCTGCATGGTACATGAGGTACCCTGACTCCYGTAGACCTTATCATTTCACATTCAGCACCATGTTAATTCTCTTACAAGGGCCTATGTGCATCACTGAGAGTGTGGGCGCTTCAGGTGTGAAACAAATCTGTATCACTGACATTTCCTATCTGTGGAGGCATGCCCTAAACTTTTCTCCCAGCTGTTTCATCTCAACAGCCCTTTGATCCAGAAGTAACAATGAACCTGGCAAAAAAATATTTATTCCTGCATTTGTGAAAGTTTTGATTTGGATCCAGAATTTCMATTCTGAAGCAGATCATTTGTGTTATGCTTCAACAGCCTCAGGTGATCAAATCACTATTTCTTCTGATCCACAGTTGCAAGTGCATATGTTTATGTTTCAGATGTACTGTGTGTGGAACATGCAGGCAAACAAATCCTAGCTGCATATTGATTCGTCAAATATTCAAACATTTTTCCTTTGGAAATAATCCAGTTAAATGTAACACATAATGCAAGGAAGAAATAAAAATGACTATTCTAATACTTTACTGTTCTGAAAGAAAATAGATTAGACATATTAGAAACCAGATACCAAACTTGAGTTTGGTTCCAGTCTGTGTAACCTGACATAGTCACTATTAAACTTCTCACAACTGGAAGTCACTTCCACTTATTAACAAAATACCCATATTTATATTCTGAAGAGTTAAATGGTAAATTGTTATAATACTTCCAGATGTTTTATGTTCACAGTTTCTCAGTGTCACTCATAACCACGTAAAATCATAATACGATGTGTTACAATGACAGTTTGAATACCAGGATTCATGTGCTAAGTTTTGGAAGGGATTTTGTTTTGCAGATATTTGCACAYCTCTTATTTGCATACCACATCACATTTTGATGACAGAAAACAATGTCCTAGAAATACCTGAGCTCTATAATCACAATGGATTTAATTGTCCCACGTTCTTAGGAATAATTAGCAGATGCAGAACTTTTGTGCTCTGCATAGTGTTGTACAGGGCCTACTGTAACCTCAAAACAGACCTGTAACGTATCAGGAGATGAAAGGGAGAAAGGATAACATCGTGTGCCATGGTATCAGTGYATGTACTTCACAGAAGTCTTAACCTTCTAACGGTTATTCAGACAAAAAGGGTAAAGATCAGCATAAGGATTTAGCTGTGTGGCGAATATTTGAACTAACGGAAGGTATAACACTAAATCCTAAAGTTTACTATCAGGTGTCTGGTTAGCTTGCCAGAAGCACATACATTATCSTTATATCCTATGGCATCAGTGGAACTAGTCCACAAACCTTAGCATATGTGTAAATCTTCAGAAGACTCTGTCCTAGGACCACAACTCTAAGCCTTAGCACGCTGCGCTGCAGCAGCGTTGCCATCTGGCTGCTTTCCGACTGGACTGGCTGCTTTTGCTATGAATATGCCAGTTGGCAATGCACGTGTGCAAATTCAGCTTGTGTGGCAGCGGTGTGTCTTAAGGTGGCTGGTTCTTTTGGATATCAAAGGTAGCAGGGTTAATGAGACTTAGGAATAAAACATACACAAAAGAGTTTAGCAATATTCTTTGCACATTTACATTTTGTGAGGGAATTTGCTAGTCTCYCATTACACTCAAAATTCAGTCTCTGGGAGAAAGGCAAGAATGTTAAAACTACACAGGTCTGCCTAACTCACTAGTTACATTATTCTTTGTACAACAGAAGCAAAGAAACCCAAATCTGATCTTTTACGGTGACTTCAACAAGAATAGAAATAAGGCCTAAGGTCACAGTTTCCTTGTTGACTTCTTCCTCTTTTTTTTTTTTTTTTTTTTTTTTTTTTAACTCATTTGATATAAACTTTGCCCTCTGGGGAAGCTATTACAGATAATACTAGAATCAACAAAAATTAAAGATGGATTATATTTACAGTGTCACTAGCTTGTGAGTTATGTTTTCCACATGAGATGTTTTTTTCTGCCTAGGTTTGGAAGGGTCATTGTTATGTATATATTTATACGTATAATCTGAAAACTGATTAATCAAATAGAATCATTTTTATAGTGTGATTTTTTATCTATGCATTATTAGTAATAAATCATTTTAATTAATAAAATAATTTTCTCTTAGTGAAGAGTCATATGAATTTTGGATTTTATTCYTTTTCTTTTTTCTTTTGGAAAGTACAAAAYAGTTTTTATAGCAGTAATAATGTTCATGTTTTGGAATACATTTTTGACACAAGACAAAAGTAAAAGCTACACATTTCTGAGTTACCTCTGCAAGATCTGAAGACGCAAAGTAAATTAACACATTCTCTTTACTTGGATAAAGTGATTTTTCCTGAAATGAACAAAAATATTTCTAAAAAAAAAAAAAAAAAAAAAAAGAACATACACCATAAAGTGCTTTATTTTATATATATATATTACTTTCAAAAGAAATCTTTGTATATGCTTGACAAACTGGGTCAKTGAACATGGGAAATCAAAGTATAGGAGAAACTAGAGATAGAAAAGACCTGGAGGTCATTCTTAACCATCCCAAATGCAAGACATTTCCCTACAGTATGGTATTGAAAGTTTGGTCCAGTCTTATTTTAAATGAATCAGTCTCTTTAAGGACACTATTCCACCATCAAAAAACCATGCTTGTTAGTCACAGACACACAAGTTATTCAAKCCCTAGAATTAAAACTAGACTCAAAGTGAGAATAAATTGAAAAAAGTCTTACATATAGTTTTGGTTTGCCGTCCRGGTTCTGTTAGAGCTAACAAAACTTAATACATGTGTGCATATGATCTCAGCAGGAGGCCTGGAAAGACCTAATTGAGGGATCAGGGGAAAGGCTGAGGTAAAATATTCTGTCAAAGAGTATAGATTTTGAAAAGATGTGGATTTATGTGTAGAAATTTCTAAAAATATTTTCATATATTTGGACATCTCTTGCTCCAAGCAAGGATGAAGTATGACCATGATTTGTCTTTCTACAGAAGTCCAGGAACATATTTTCTACACTAGAAAAATAAAGGTGTACTTTTCTCATGGGCTAGGTAACATGTAATAACTAACATATGAAATGAAATCCTGATAAAAATCAATTGGTTAGTGGTTTTAGCATTAACTCATTGTGTGCAGTAAGTCCTGGCTTTTTCACCTTGCCAATTCTTGGCCATACTTTGCCTCTTAATATGTGAATGCTGTGTGGTCTTTTCTTTCTTCATGTCTTTTCTAGTGCTTTACCAAGTTCTCCTGAAGAACACACCTTTTGCCCAAGGAAGTGAATCCAAAATGTGCTGAGCCAGGACTCAAGGTTATAAACAGCTATAGYTGAATGGCTGCTGTATCTTCTACGTCAGCCTGCATAGGAATGATACCTCAGATTATTCCTGTGTGCCATTTAAGTGCTTTCACGGTGGGCAGGGTTTGTCAAGGCAAAGGAGCACCCTAACCACAGCAGACATTGCAGTCCCCTGACTAAAGTGGATGASGGGCTGTGTGTCTGCAGACATGTGGGCAAGAAAGCACAGAATCATAGAATCGTAGAATCAGTAAGGTTGGAAGGGACCTCTGGAGATCATCTAGTCCAACCCCCCTGCTCAGCAGGGTCACCTAGAGCATGTTAGACAGGGCTGCATCCAAGTGGGCCTTGAATATCTCCAGAGAAGGAGACTCCACAACCTCTCTGGGCAACTTGTTCCACTGCTGTGAGCAAAATTAGGGATAAATGCCACAGTCAAGTTACCACGTAGGGGCCAGCAGCTGCACAGAAGACCGCCATGGATGCTGTGAAGTCTGRCGTACTCTGGACTCGTCAGATTTTCTCTTGCTCTCACGGATTAGTCGTGTGGAGCACATGCAATACACATGAAGTTTTCCAGATGATTCAGACTGGTTGTATAGCCTGAATACTTGGCAGCTGGAAGTCCTGTACAAACACACTGCAAAAGGAAGAAACAAAAGAGAGCAAGAGGAGCCAAAAGTCCATTCCTTCTGCTGTGGTGCAGCCAGGGTAGGTGCTGCCCAACTACATCGGGGCCAAGTGCAAATGTCTCAGCATAAAAGACAGCTCCCAAATGCAGGAACAGAGACCCTCTGCCAGGCATCTCCCAGCTTTTTCCTGAAGCAATCCAAGGCTGGCCAAACAGCACTCTCTTCCTGCGAGCTGGCCTTGTCAGCCAGCTGAAATCCCAGGAGTATGTGTGTGGGGAGGAGGAATGCATGTGTGTGTGTGTGTGGAGGGTATGCTTCAGGCCTTCACACCTTCTCAGCCTCTCTCCCACCTGAATCCATATTGTTGACRATTTCTCTCCCCCTCAAAAGACTCACATGTTTTGTATTGATACATAACAAAGAGGCTGCAGAGCAAAATACAGCATCTCCAACCCAGTTTCTCCCATTCTAGAGGAATCCTCTAGCAGCTGCTAAGGACTTTATAAGTTGTCTGCAGCACGATTATAAGGCTGACAACCTGGCCCAAAATATCAGTTGATTTTGTCTTTAACACATTCTTAATTTGTCTGTGCAGACTGGTCTTTACTCACAAGGGGGGGAAGCTATTTTTGTGCTGTTGCCAAGATACTGCTGAACTAGCAGTCTGATCAGATAGCAGCTGTCAATAGATGTGACAAACTAACATGATGACTCAAAGAATGGAATTTAAATGATATATAACTAACAACGGTACAAAGCGTGCCTAACACATCTTCTCAATGCAAATCGTCGACTCCTACTTAGGAAACTGGGCAAGTCGGTCTTATTCCTTTGGAAAGCTCTCCATGGCAGTGAATGTTAGGAGAGTTGGGCAGGACTGGGAACGACCTAAACATATCATTCACAAACCCCATCACAAAGTTTGTGCTTCATATCTACCATAAATTCCCTTAGAAGCATATAGCATAGCTTGAGRGCTGCTATAAAGATGGCTTTGAGGGACACTGCACTGCCAGAAAGAGCAATGGTGCAAACAAGTTAGGATTGAAAGGCTTTGAGAAGCCACAGAACCACAGAAGGGATAGGCATACTTCATGCAAAATAAACAATTCTAGAGAAAGTTAAACAACCTCAGGTCAGAATATTTCATAAAAGCAGGATGYTTTATCTTTATTAACTCTTCAAAAGTAATGCCGTATGTTTACTTCAGAATTTCTTCCAGAATAACCATTTTCAGTACAAAATGCAGCACTTAAAATATAGATCCAATTTAAAGGAGACTTAGTGGGAAAAGGAGCCTATTTTTCTTTTTTTGTTGTTCTTTGTTCTTTTTTTGTACAAAACCGAAGAATGAGAACTGGTGAAAATAATGCAATTTACATTCAGTAATGAAAATGCTTTTAACAGAATGTGTACACACTTTGCATTTATATGTCTGTAGCTTGGCATAAACAGTGTAAAAAATAATTTACCAATGATACTAGATGTTACATTAGGAATTCTGTTTCCACATAAAGATGTAAAATATCTTCTAGTTGTAAGCCTTATGCACATAAAATGTAAAATCTCTGTCCTATAAAAATGCTTCAAAGTCACCTTGAAACTGGAATACACAAAACAACACTATGTTTCATTAATATATTTTTAAATATAAATTTTTTATTCAAATGTAATTAGTGTTGCATTTTTAAAATAGATTCTCAAAAGAATAAAGGAATCTTGTGTTTCTTAGAATGTAAGAGTAGGTGTACGTGTCACCTACATAGACACAAATTTAGAGAATCATATAATAACTTTTAGACCACCACCATGATACTATTTTTGAAATGTTCACTCTTCCCCTTCCTTATGGGCTATAGATAGCAGTAAACAAGGTGTGATTCCTGTTCTTTGCACCTTTTCAATGTCAAGGGAAAGATTAAAATATAAGTAAATGAGAATACATAGTACTTTGCTGACAAAGCATTACTGTAATATGCTGTCAAATGAGATATTTAAGAACCCTGAATGTCCCTGGGATTACAGTGAAACTTTGATAAAGTACTACAGTTGGGAAACTCCTTTTCATCAAATACAGATTCCCTTTGAAAATTCTAGATTTGAAAGGTTCCAAAATTACCACAGAGTTCAAAATTCCTGAGCTACCTATTTCAATGTGTTTCTGGCAAATAAAATAATTTTTGCTTCATTTCCCTGACAGTCCTAACAACAGGCCAGAATTCCCAGGCAATAACATTAAACATTTGAATAGTGCAGAGTTTTCCTTTAGTACTATTTTTCAGCTATGTCATCCTTTCTAATTGATAAAACAAGGGGATAGATAAGTTTACTAAATTTGCTAAAACTTTACAAATTCTGAAATCTAAGGACAAACTTTGTACCAACTCCAGGCTTTGGGAAGAACA
>NW_028186668.1:2038315-2109900 GCF_003343005.1 Rhea americana
AAAAAAAAGCTGAATTCTACCATTCCTGGATGATTTCATTGTTGTTGCTTTATTTTGCTGCTTTTCTGCTCTGCATTAATGCCAGGATTAGAAGAGCAAAACACTACAAAGGACTCTCAGATGAAATCAACATCTAACACAGCGGAATTTTTTACACCTGGATCCATTCCTAAGCAAATAGGAAACTTCTGCTGAGGTCTCCTCACAAAGTTTTTCAGAGGGGTAATTTAGGGAGCAATCCCATCAGCAGTGACAGATTTGTACTCCTAGCGCTCACCCTGAAAAAGTTAGTTTTGTGTTTAGTTTTAAACATGAAAAATGTCCTGCATCGTTGCTTATCATCTTAAGTTAAACATAAGCTTAGTCTTACAAACCTATTTAGCACCTAATGGGAATGAACACAAATATTTGTTGTCTTGTTACTTCTTGCAGATATCAAGAATAAGCAGAACTAGGGAAATAATTCTAAAGCTTGATGGAACAACAATTTTTGACTGTTATGTGCTAAAAACTGAAGGTATATGTATAACCACAGGTAACCTTACTCTACGTTTGGGCATCTTGGTTTTTGCCTTTTATTTTTTTGCATTATATTTCCTATTTAAAATAGAAATGACCTCAGCATAGAGCATTTGTTAAGGAATAATGACCAGCCAAGGGATTCTAAACTGGCCATTAATCTCCAAGACATTCCTTTGTCTTTGCTCATAGTAATCTTTGCTCATAACCATGCCAGCATAAAATTATCTTCTGGAAAATATCTAGGTGAAAACAGAAGAGAAAAGGAGGCTAAAAAACCTTTCAAAATAAAGTCAGAAAACTGAACAAATTAAAAAACTTTACTTTTTTGTAAGATTTTAGAACATAAAATTACAAATTTTGCTTCGGGTTCTTGTGTTTCTGGTGTGCCAGCAACCATCCTTACCTTTAGTTTCTCGCTAGGAAAAATAAACAATAGCATTTTCTTATCTCACAGGGCTATCACAAGGAAATCCCACAACTGGTGGTGTTTGAAAGGTGTAAGGGCGCAGATGAATGTTAATACTAATAACTATGATGGTGATGATGATGGTGGTGATGATTTTGGTGAAATATTTGTATTKAAATATTTAATTTAACAAAATTTGTCACATACTATAATCATCCCTGTACTGTGAAATAAAAAAAAAAATTAGTATAAACTGCCAAAATACTATGATCATTGCTACGTCAGCAGATGAATAGCCTATAAAACAGATGATACGTGTATTTATATAGTGCTTATCCTATCAGAGATTCTATCAGAATATTTCTTCTAACATTAGGCACTGAATAATGAAGCATCCTGGAGATCCCTCAAATTCTCTTTAGCTTTTGTGTGCAGTAACAAAGAATCATAATTATGAAGAAAAAYGGAGAAAGTATTACATCAATAGGAGATAAGATATTTAGACAATACAATGATGTTTTTTAACCTTCAGAATGGAGCTAGTACTCAATAAAGATAAATGTTTGAAACTACCTTGTAAAGCAGTTTCAAATGTAGAGACAAAAATATCAGTAAATTCTTGAAGAATTATTTTTTACTCAGAGGAATAAGGATGTGGAATTATCTGTTGATCTGTGGCAGCTGAAGAAAGTAGTGCTCATTAATTCAGTAGGTATATTTCTTTCTAGGAGGTGAAGCATTTGAAAGAGATGATAGGAAATGAAGAAAAGAATTAAGACACATTTTTTAAAGCAGGTCTTTTAGTCCAAACAATCTGTTCTTCAGAGTCTAAGTCCATCCTCAGCTTTTTACTGTTTGTCAAGTGTTTTGTGGTTTTCTTCTTGATCCTATTTGCATCATAGAACACAARAGTTCTTTCGACCTCAGTGGAATTAGCTAGCACAAAACAGTAGGGCTGGAGAGGTAACTTCGGCCAAAGAAAATCTAGAGCCATGTGGGGGTAGAAGATGTAAATACATATTGAGAGTCAAGTACTTATGCCATATTCTCCTGTTTCCGATATTAGTTTTAGTACTTATTTGACCCACAGAGAGAGAGAGGTAGGGTCCAGATACGCCAAAAGTTTTCGAGGCCTAAGTTACACCAGAAGAAATAAGGTTTTGGGTCCTAAATAAATCTATGGGGAGAAGAGAAAATGAAACTAATATTGTAACCTGCATGCATATAGAAAGTCTCTCTGACACACGCAGAGAAGGGTATTTGAATAGTAAGAGAGAATTTAGCAGAGTGAAATWGGCTAAAAGGCTCTTGCCTTTGCTCTGGTTAAAAACATTGGGTGGCATTGGAGCAAACTCAGGAAATATAAGGGAGGAGGAAAAGAAAGAAGGGAAGAAAGAAAGTGAGAGAAAGAGTAAGTGTCACTCCAGAAAGATCAATAGCCAGTGGTTAGGTCGTACACTTGTGATGTAGGAGACCCAGAGCAAGGTAACTGCTCTGCCTTGTCTGAGCAAGACCTTGCATTTGGACCTCTTGTATCTGAATGTCCACACTAGTTCACTGTTTTGGGGTTGTTTTTTTCCACTAGATTGTCTGATTTTGAGCAGATGGTATATCCTGAATCCAAGACCCACTGCTAATCAAACTCTTTGATTGTGATAAACTCAGCTTTTTATGATTATGTGAAAAACCCTACAAATACTGTATATATTAGGGAGTAAGGTGTCTGTACAGAGAGTTATAAAACGGCCTGACCTCTTTTTTCTGATTAGATTCTTCCCATCTGCTATTTCTTCTACCTGTTTTTGTAGTATTCTACTGTTATGCCATATCTACCATTAAATTGAGAACCTTCTGGGCAAAGAGTACATTTGTCTACATGCCTGGCATATTTAGGATGATGCCACAATATACAGAGTACACAAACAATAGCTTCACCGTATTTATATTGCAAAAATTTGAGAGTCAAGTGTTTGCACGGTGATTAATTGAGTCACATTAATTGAATTCACTGTTTTTCCAAGCACAGGTAGTTAGTTTTCTTGCCAATAAAATTTCTTAGCCTTTGATGCTGCTTGTGATATCATCTAACCTTGTTCATGCATCACACCCTATAAGGTCTTCTTGTTTTGAAGGGTGAGGGTTTATTTCCACTGAAATGAGCCATCCTCTGACGTCAATAGACTGAAGTTTGGGATAATAAAAAAGAAATTGCCTGATCATAGCAAGAGAAAAAAAATGGAGAGGGACTTATGCATGACATCTTCCAACAGAAGAGGAAAAGATAAAGACCTGAAATAATAATAACCAAATGACTACCAATTAACCACCCTGTCAGCAGTTTAAGACTTTCCAAGTCTTTATATCAACAGATGGACAATTATACCTGTTGTTTTTCCCCACATGCACTTTGAAGTTGTGTTTAACTCCTGTAATGTGCTAGGTGGGTTTCTGCATTGCAGTTAATACGTATTYGCATTGCTTTCAGATGTTAAGACAGATTTATCTCTCAGCCCTTCAGCTGAGGGATCAATCATGTAAATTTATAATTCCTATTAAAATTGTGTTTCTATTTTTCCAAATAATAGGATAGACCTCATAACTGGATGRAGCTATTATATCCAGGAGCCAGTTGTATTCAAGGGAATAAATACTGGGGCACAAAAGGAGATACTAACCCACAGACTTAAAGTGRCTGAGAAAATGCATGGGGAAATTTTTGGAGGAAACACAATAGTTTTTCATTACAGTCCTCAGAACAGTGGTAATCTCCCTGTCATTTGCATTGTCACATACACTTTTATCTATGGTTCATCATCCATGCTGTACATCCTTATCTCCCTTCTTCCCATGGAACAGAAGGTTAGCAAGTTTCGTATATATCTGAGCTGGATTCTTGAATCAGTAAAACAAATATGCACAAATATGCAGGAGCATCAGCAGTCAGATTCTTAGATATATTTAGTTAGTCATAACCTATTTAAGTTAATGAGAAATAAAAACACCGTTAGAAATGGTCCATGACCTTTCATTGAGAAGTAGGGAACTATGTATACTATACTATGAATGTTGATTTTTTAAAAAAATTAATTAATTAGCAGGGAAAAATGTAATATATCAAAATATATCATTTTAATATACAGTTACAATTTTTGCTGTACTTTTTTATTATTATTATTGTTACCACATTCGCAAAAACAATCTGCACAATTTTATTTCAGAAACTGTAAGTACATTTATTAACACTTATAACTTTATCAACATTAGAAGACATGCCAAATCATAAATGTACAAATCAGTAAATCCTGTGTTTATCAGGCTGAACAGGATAGAATTAGGTATAWTTCCTTTTAAAGAGTTTGAGGGATWATGGGGGRAAAGGATACTGTTTCCTCATTTTCCTGGAGCAGCTATCAATGTAGTCAATTAGAGCCTCTATTATCTTTCATGAGTTTTGAGCTGATTACTGGGAAGGCATTAAGGTTGTTCAAGTGAGCAGTAGCTTTTGACACTAGGCCTTTAGAACATATTATATGTTCTATTCCCAAAATCAGATATTGAGATTCAGTCTCAGCAGAGCTGAAATGTCTAGTTTTGGGTTATGAGTTTTACGGTTGTGAGTATTCGATTCTGAGTATTAGTTTGTTTGTTTGTTTTGCTGATTTTTATCTTTATCTTTTATGTATGGAATATAGATCATAACCTAAAAGTATTAGCTTTCAAGAAAGGAAACTTTTTACAMCACTTAGTCCTACTTATTTAGCAGGGAAAATCACTTACAATGTGGTCTATAAGCAATTTAGTTATCTCAGTGATAAGTGCTGTGGAAATCATAACAGTCTTGTGGTCATCCYTTTCCATCCACGGATCCACAAAAAGATCACCAAGGCCACAGGTAACACTCATTGTATCTAAATGATAGCACTGCTAGATACTAAAATCAGAACAAGCTATGCGTAAAGTGGACAGGGGGGCCCAGCAGATCTGCGTTTAGAATCCTTCAATTCCAAAACATCAAAAAAAAATTAAGATAGAGTTGGCTTTTCTCCAAATCAGAAAGATCTTTAGRAATGAAATAGCTCTAAAAGTGAAGTAAGTTTGGGGCAGGTTCTTATTAGCTAAATGTGTATGTGTAAATATATATGTAGGTATGCCTATATAATGTATATGTATATTTATGTACACATACRTGCATGTGCACATACATATGCATATGTATACATACATAAATGCATATATATATATATATATAAGTATGTATGTATGTATGCACACACCTATACATGTATACACACGTTTGTATACGCATATACAAATATGTATGGGGCTTTTAGGAGGTTTTCATATCTGAGGCTGTTTTTCCCTGTGCCCAATATTTGTTTAATGAAGAGACATAGAGAGGAAACAGAAAGCCTGGGCTTGGCCAGCTCTGAACTGRGGCAATCCAGCTGCTCCTGATGCTTATTCTCGTAAAGGACCAACACAGGAAATTCTGCTTTGTGCTACCTTCAGCACCTCTCACCCGCAGCAGCTCTCTTCCATTTCACTACTCTGAGCATAGAGTCTAACAGGAAGCAGGCACTCCTAAAATRTACCTCCACTGGGTTTGCATGAACAGGCAGCTCTTTGCTTCTGTAGTGTTCTTCAGTGATCATTTATGGCCAAATTGCTCTTTGTCTGATTAAAGGTGAAGGTCAGAATAATTGGCCCTATTAAAAAAATTATAAATTGTAAGAAAATATATTTTGAGGGTAATAAAACTGCCAAAGTTTGGTTTTTAAGAAACAGRACTACTTCTGAGTGAACAGATGAACTGTTCTGTTAAAGAGACACAAAAATGAAATTTCCCATGTTATGATACAAAATCACTATTTGTTAAAAATCATCAGGAAAAGCTGTTTCCAAAAGTCCTGCTCAATAAACGGGACAAGAAGATAAGTAGGAATCCAGCTACCCCCAAAAGCTTCTTTTTCATTTTTCATGTCTGTAAAACATAAAACTTCTTTTCTTCTAAAAAAAAAAAAAAAAAAAAAAAAAGCAAAAAAGCAGCAATTCTTCACAGTGAAGACAATTTAGTAGGAATTTATGAATGCTGAGAAGTGGAAAATTAGAGTAGATACTGTCTTGTTAAGCCTGACTAGTTATACTGCTGGCTGAATATTACTATATTAATTATGGGTGTTTTCCTTTTTTTTTAACATACTGTTTCATGCTTTTACGCAACATAAATGGTAGTAATGGATTAAATGTAGCCTTGAAACTATGACTGCACAGGTTCTCATCTTGCCTCTTAACATAAGAAGGATGCTATCAACTCAGTGAAAAGACGTTAGCTCTATCTGAGAGGATAATTTGGAATTTATGATTGACTTCTTGTGTGAATGCACATATTCTAAATTCTGAAGTGCATAATTTGGAAAAAACACCCTTATTTTAGAGTCAGAGGATGTGATTCATCTCATTTAGCTTCAAACATCTACTGCAAAGATGTTTATAACTAAACGAGTCATCTTTATAGTCAAATAGAAAGATATAGACACCCAGAGGATTTGATTTGTATACCCTATTTTGGATTTCTACCTTTATAATAAGATGAATCACATACAAGAAATGAAATTGATAAAGGGAGTCTGAATAACAGATTCAGGTCTGAAATTCTAAACTTTAGTGGAATTAATCCTGYCCAGGATGTTAAAAACAGTTAATTTGCAATCAGTGTTTTATATCTCACTTCAGCCTGAATTAACTTTCCATGCATATCAGACTCAAATGAATCAGTACCATCTGCTATTTCACTGCTTCCACTCTCTACAATCTCAATTTCTCCAAAAATTTTCCATATAATTGCTGACTAATCCTAACCCTACCAAACATCTCATGAGATCATCCTCAGGGATGTGGTTACAAAATCTTCACATACTGTATGTGGACTTCTACTCACACATCATTTTGGATCACATTGATTTCTACATAGATTTTAATATTGCAGCCTTTGATGACCAAATTTTCTGAGTAGAGAGTTCATTGCATATTTCAGTTAACTTAGAKGAAAACAGGCCATTTTCCAGAAAACTTGCGTAGAATAGCTATTCTCAGAAATCATACCCTGATGCACAACCTTATTCCTTCATTTTCTATTACTGTTTATCTTGTAGCCTGTCCCAMGGATATTTTATTGAACACTGAAGTTGATAATATCTAAATGTATCTCATGCTTGATTTCTTCAGTGTAAGCACAATTTTCTGTAAAGTATTTTACTGGATAGTAAAAAGAAGGCTTATCACACAGCTCTTTGCACACAGATACCCAAGAACTGTTGTGTACTAAAAAAAAGACAAAGATACAAAGCCAAGACTGTTGTGAAACTGAACATAGACTGTTTCAGGTAATTCAGCAAGCTGGAAACTCACATGAAGTATATAATTTTTCAGACACCAACTGGAATTCAGTTGAAGGCATGATTTTGAATGTTGTTGAACGGYGTGAGTATTTGGCATGATTTGCCCGAGGGTGATGAGGGAAACTTCTCCAGAATGTGTCATGGCAAGACTGCATTCCAGAAGAGAGATTTTTAGATTCAGTGGTAGTTTCAGGGGAAACTACCATTTAAAATAAGCTGCTAATAAATTTGAACATTTGATTGATTTCTTGTGAAACAATGAGAAGCCACGCATGTAGCTAGGAGATACTGTTTTAAAGATAGAATTTAAAGATAGACAGATCTCAGGGGCTAATGTCTCCCTCACAAAGCTTCTGGGTTCTGAGGAAAGAGTCCGAGACGACTTGTCCCCCAGATCACTTAGTCTACTGGTCTATCAGGTTTCCGTGATGAAATATAATATTGAAGTTAAATTAGGCAAGCCTTGGTGATATTCTATTCTGTGTCCCCGTAGTTAGCAAATTTGCAATTTAAAGAAGAAAGCACTAACTAGAATTTTTATGACCTTTCTCCAAAGTCAGGACACAAAAARCCAATTTTTAGCTCATAATATAGTTGTGYTGTCTCTGCTGAAACCGCAGAACTATTAGACATTCTGGTAAAGACTTAAAAATAAGTWCAATAAAGGCAAGTGCAGGATCCTGCACCTGCGGAGGAATAACCCCAGGCACTTGTACAGGCTGAGRACTGACTTGCTGGAAAGCAGCTCTRCAGAGAGGACCTGGGAGTCCCGATGAACAACAAGTTGACCATGAGCCAGCAATGTGCCCTTGTGGGCAAGAAAGCCAATGGTATCCTGGGGTGCATTAGGAAGAGCACTGCCAGCAGGTAGGGAGAGGTGATCCTTTCCCTCTACTCGGCCCTGGTGAAGCTTCATCTGGAGTACTGCATCCAGTTCTGGGCTCCCCACTACGAGACAGACTTGGAGCTACTGGAGAGAGTCCAGCGTAGGGCTATGAAGATGATCAGAGGACTGCAGCATCTGCCCTGTGAGGAATGGCTGCGAGAGCTGGGCCTGTTCAGCCTGGGGAAGGCTTGAGGGGGGATCTGATCAATGTCTACCATTACTTTAAGGGAGAACTTCAAGCGAATGGGGCCAGACTCTTTTCAGTGATGCCCAGCAACAGGACAAGAGACAACAGGCATAAACTGAAAAACAGGAAGTTCCGCTTGAATATAGGGAGGAATTTCTTTCCTGTGAGAGTGACAGAGCCCAGGTTGCCCAGAGAGGTTGTGGAGTCTCCTTCTCTGGAGATCTTCAAGGCCCTCCTGAATGCGATCATGTCTAAAATGCTCTAGGTGACCCTGCTTGAGCAGGGGGTTGAACTACATGATCTCCAGAGGTCCCTTCCAACCTCAACCATTCTGTGATTCTGTGATTTTCAAAGGACTGTGTTCTGTTCAGGCTTTTGAAAATTTTACCATAAGCCATTCCTAGATTCTTTTTGGCTGTTCTTCTGCTAAAACAACAGTTATATACATGTACACATAATGCAACCAAAAAGAAAAAGGGTTAATAATTGTAGAGAGGCAGGCTTTAAGTGGGACTAAGCACATGAAATACTGAATTGTTTTGAAAAATTAAATAGTAATATACAGAAGAATCTGAGAGCGTATAGCCAAAATATTATCAAAATTCCAGTTTATATTGAGTAATTTTGACTTTCCTTAATCTTACTTTGGAAGATTAGCATGGAAGATTTAGCTAACACTCAAAGATATGATAGCTTATGTAAACTAAACTTTTCTATTTCAGGATTTAATCCTATAATGAATTGCTAGAAATTAGAATTGTATGTTCATGGAAATAGATTATAATGCATTTGTTTAGTGTAGSTTCTCATACTCACATGCATTCAGGTATGCCAAAGGCAGAATACCAGTCTCAAGTAAACCACAGGTGAGATCCACCACAGTAATTTCTGCAATAAAAACAAACCTTTTACTTACCACTCACTTAACTGCTAATGTTTGTAATTTCAGTACGAATCACACATCTTCCGGTATTTTCCTTAAAACTTCAGCTTCTGAAGCTTAGAAATTTCCAGAAAAATATCAGCTATGGGGCCTGAAATTTTAGAGCAAAGAGATTTTTAAACTTGTAGGTTTTCTATTTCTACATACACACAGAGTGATCTATTAAAAGCAAGGGCTTTGGTACTGTACTGATAATAGACCCCTTAGTTTTCTGGTTTATTGAATTCTCTATTAATTCTGAAGTACCACATATAGTCAGGTCCTTTGACTGGCAGAGAGCTGAGAAGTAACCTCCATGCCTGACTGCTTTTCTGGATTATTTGCTACCTGAGCACCCAGGTTTTCTTGATGACATGGCTTGAATCTGAACTGGCAGAGAAGGACCTGACAATATTAAGCTGAAGAGAAAAGGCACTTCTAGAATTTCAGCTCCAAAATTCCCTGGCAGTCAGGCCAGCTGGCAAAAAGATAAAGTATTTTTCTCCATCAGAAATCTGCTGAGTTTTGTCAAATGTTTTCTTGATATCCATATGTTTCAATTCATTGAATTCCTGACTGAGAAAATGTCCCACCAGAAAATGTCCAATCATTTCTGGAAGGAAGATAACAATTTAGCCAATTAATAGAATTTCAGCTTTGTGGATTTAATTTTAAAAACAATCCAGTCTTCTATAAAAATAAATTATTTTCAAGCCACAACCATTGTACCCAGTTTCAGTTCTCAGAGAAGAGGAACTGAACTCAGTAGCACTCTTTTAACTCATTGCCTAGCAGTACTGTGAATTCCTTTCAACAAGTGGATCCTGTTGAAGTGTATTCCGATGTGAAATTTTTCTCTGTTGGAGAATCATACAATAGATGAATATGTCTTATAAATCCTGCTTCTCCTCAGAGGGTAATGATAGTTCTTCCTCATTTAGCAAAATCTCTCTTTTGTTTTGATTTGGTTTGCTTTTTGGGGGGTAGGGGGGAAGAAAGAGAGAAGTTGGATTAATACCTGCAGTGGTTTCTATAAACTTGTAAGTGAGGGCATTTTGAGAAAATAAGCCTTTGTGGGGAAGAGAAAGGGATTTTCAGGGAATGTATGCACRTATTTTAGAATTTACTGATAAAGGAAAATACAAAAAGGATCTACTGCTAGCGCTGGCCATCAGCTTTCGCACTTGCAACATACTTCTTTATGCCAGGATGTAAAGTTCATCATACAGTTTCAGGCTGTGATCTTCTCAGGTCACAGAAGCTAAGTAGGATCAGAACTGTTTGCTATTTAGATGAAAGAATTCCAGGAAAACCCTCAGATAGCAGAGAGGGAGATGGAGGAGGTATCTTTCCTTCTGATTCAGTGTTGAGYCAGTCTGGTGCCAGAGGCAACATGCATTGGCAATATTAGGCCAAGTCCTTCCTCGTGATTAAACCATGCTCTCTGCAGAAAGAGAAGATCTAAGGTAGAACACTTCTAGGTGAAGCTACATAAATTGTCTGGTTATTTAATTGTTTTTTGTTATTACATTTATCTGCTTTTCCACTCTCTATAAAATCAGTCTCATRGGCTTGAGCCAAAGATCCTGTGGTCTATACATATATTTTGCTTTGTATTAGGATATTTTTACAATTAGATTTGATAGTGTTTAAGGTGAGTAAATTCTTCTGAATCCTCTGCATAACAATCCTTCTGGGGTCAGTTTCTTTTGCTGCAACTCAATACAGAGAAATCTGATACGCCCCCATAGGTTTTAGTACAATCCAAATTAAACTTGATCATATCTTGCAAGCTCTTCATTATTCTTGAAGAAATCTGTCACGTACCAATACAGCAGCTGTTCTAATCATGTTTTAACACCTTCTATGGATGTTTCTGTAAAATCACCCCACTGGTATATTTTACTGAGTATGCTGCTTCACAGCTGTTGACCCCTGTCCCTTTGAGTAGTTTGAGACACCAGACTGGACATTAACTTCAGTTTTTTATTAGTTATACCTRCTGATCAGTCAAAATAATTGCCCTGATCAAGAACATGTCTGTTGGTCCGGTATGAAATTAAATTCTTTCCAACAGCAACTCAAAGAGAATACCCGTAGTTAAACATAGTTCTTTGTCCTGGGAATGTTATTGCATTCCCTAACGTGATTTTACTGCAGCTTTATTTGAGCTACTGTCATATTGTGGGTATAAAAAAGGCAACTCCAGTGTCTCCGGATGCATGTTTCTTTCTCCTCACTGCTTAGAGAGTTATCTAAATATTTTTGAAGAACAGATATGTTCTATTAATACCTTAGGAATTCTTGAAATAAGATGTCATGAAACTTTTCCAACTATAACAAAAATTGATTTTTTTCTCACCATATTAAAAATCTAGGTAATATACAAGTAGCTCAACTGGACAGAATTTGTACCTTTCATCTTTTCTGTAGAGGCTGAGGGCTAAYTCATGAATATAATTCCTGTAGCATGTGTTTTCTTCCCTTTAACACTGAGTATTTACCGTAGATCAGATTTATTTAAAATCCAGTCATGTAGAAGTTTTCCAGACCCTCTATAAGCATACAATGAGTAAGAAGTAACTAGACAGTGTGTCACAAGAATCACTCTTAACAACTGCTAATTTTATTTCATCCAATATAGTTTCCTTGCCCTTGGTCGAATCCATTAGCAGTGGCCTTTACTTTACTGTAGAATGACAATATTTGGTCTGGGAGCAATTCACAGTAAAAATACATTTATTAGTCCCAGGATATCTCACCATGCACTTTTTGTACTATGAAATGCATTGCTATACTCCRTTCTTCAAGGACATACAATATTTTAGTTGTTGTGGTACTTCTGAACTTCATAGAGCAGTGTCATGGATAAATTTCATTAGTACTGTCCCACTAACTAAGATATCAGAAAATACCACTGTTCCTGTGGTACATCCTGGAAAAATTTCCCTCCTGTCCTAGATTCTTCTATTCATCATTAGCTATTGTTATATCACATATAGTAAGATACATACTCACCTTACAGTTACTTATGTACTTCATCCTCTCTATATTTCATTTTGTTAAAAACTTCACTGAAGTCTCTGAGCAACCTTATCTAAATCCAGTCATCTAAGGTTAGATTAGATAATTCCAGAGGCCATTTCCAATCTAAATGTTTCTTATGATACTATGAGTCTTTTTAAAGATAGGCAAGACCTCTCATATTTTTCCTCTCTTAAAAATAATCATTTTATTAAATGCATTAGTACATTAGCCTGACACTGCTTGCCTAGATAAATATGTTGCTATTTCATTCAATTTTTATTCATTTCCATGTATTGCCTTAAAAATCTGGCCTGCAGTTTGTTACAGGTCATACAACATACCTGTGGCCCTTGTTCTATCTGTTTTACCCTACATTTCATTTCCTAGTCTTAGCTTGGTTTTAACACGCTTTACTATCTAGGATTGAATTATTGAAAATTAAAGTTAGTAAGTAAGTAAATAAAACACATCACTTCTCATCATAGCTGCCTCAATGGTTAAATGTCTTTATTAGTTTGTTTTTTCCCCTTTTGAATAAAGTGTTGTTTCTAGTTTGGATTTGCCAGTCTTTATCCTTGAGATTTAATTTCTTGTTATCCTTTTAATCTGCTAAACTGGGGACCTCTTTAGTAACTGGCAGATAGATAGMAGTAGACATTTAAGTCATGTGTTCATCTTTTTTTTGATCACTTACATGTATGAAATTTTGTTTTGATGTTTTGATGCATTTTTCTCTTGAACTATGTTATGTCTCTTTATATTCTCTGCATTTCTGAAAATCATTTCAATTGGGAATGTAAAAGGTAAATGCAGTGTCTGGTTGGTCAATGACATATTTAGAGGTCTATAAAAGTTTCATTAGTTAGGCACATTGCTRTGTGGCTTACATTTGATGGGTACCATCCCAGTTCTACTGTTTTTCAATACTTTTGCAATAATACCATTTGTCTTTCAACAGATTTACAAATTCCTACATGTTCATATTTTTCATCATGTAAATGAAGAGTAGGTCAAGTGAGATTCAAACAGGTCTCTCATGAAAGGATAAATACTTAATAAGACAAGGTAAAATTAATTTTTAAATTACATTCCTCACATATTGTAGGTTGACCAGTCTAGTGAACAATTATCTTTTCAATTGGTTCTCTCAGGACAGTAATTTCAGTGCTAAGTACTGAAAAAGATAGGCTATGTCAATAAGCCTTAATATGAGGGGGAATTTTCCCTGCCTCAGGTTATGATTGGAATGCAAGATATATTCGCAGTGACAGCTATACATTTACTGAATATGTTTCAAACCAGTTGCTGGAAGCAGAGCAACCAGTTTTTGTCTACTCTTTGCAAGTCTTTTAGCTTAGTAATATAGCTTTTGTTTGAAAACAATCTTTTGTAATAAATGCATCTACATGTATTCTACAATCAATGTTTTCTGAAAACGGTAGTGGGATATAATCTATATCTTTTTTATCTTATTTAAATTTTATATTAAACTTTGTTTATGCCACTTTAGTCTTGAACTTTATTGCTGTTATTAGTTACTGGTATCTTGCAACAAACTGTTAAAACATTGATATCAAAAGAGCAATATTCTCTCTTTTAGAACTTCCTCTCCTAGGGAAACTTTAGTAAAGGATTCCCTCAGTTGCTAAAATGGCACAGTTCTTTTAACAAGATGTTATCACTCAGYAATGCWAGGGCAAGAAGGAGGATCCAGGGATMTACAGCCCCATCATCCTTAGCTCAGTCTCAGTCCCTGGGAACAAATGGAACAAACCTTCATGGAATTCATCTCCAAGCACAAGAAAGACAATGTGACAGGGAACAGCCACCCTGGATCTACAAAGGGCAAAGAAATCCTGTGTTTGACTAACGTGGTTGTCTTCTACAGTGAGATGACTGGCACTGTGGATCAGGGAAGAGCAGTGGATGTGGATTTGTCAAGGCCTTTGTCATTGTGTCCCACAGTATCCCCATAACCAGACTGGTTAAGTCTGGACTGGGTAAGTGGATGATAAAGTGGGAGGAMAATTCAATGGACTTTCATTCTCTAGGGATTGGGACCAGTGGCAAAAGTTCYAGCTGGAAGCTGGCTACTAGTGACATAGAGATCAGTACTAGAGACAATTCTGTCTAATGTCTTTATTAATAACCTGAACAACAAGATGGAGTACACCTCAACTCATTCCCAAATGGTACCAAACTAGGATGGTGCGGGGGTGGGGGGTGGGGAAGTGGAGAGAAGAAGGGCACTGAAGCATAGGGCTTATATTCCAGGTATTTCCAGCCTTGACAGGCTAGATAAATGGACTGACAGGAACTTCAACACAGGTAAATTCAAATTCCTGCATGTGGAGTGGAATAGCCCCATGCACCCTCACAGGCTGGAGACAGTGGCTGCGGAGCAGCCTTGCAGCAAAGGATATGGGGCTCTGCCTGGACGCAAGCTGAGCATGAGTCTGCAATGTTTTGCAGCAAACAGCATACTGGGCTTCGTTAGCGAGCGTCTGGCCAGGAGGCTGAGGGCAATGGTTCTTCCCCTTTGTTTGACACTTGTGACCCTGCACCAAGACCACTCTGCCTGGCTCGGGGCTCCCCAGAACCTGAAAGCATTAGCAGATTGGAGCAAGTCCAACAGAGTGCTGCCGAGGGACTGAAGCATGTGACAAAGGAGGAGAGGCTGRGAGAGTGGGATACAGCTGGCTATTGGAAAGATGGAGAGATGACAGAGCCAGACGTGTCTCAAAGGCACRCAGAAGGACAAGAGGCAACAAATCCAGTTGAAACAAAGGAAATTCCAATTAGATATCAGGGAAGATTTTTTTCACAGTGAGGGTGGTCAGACACYGGGACAGTTTGTCCAGAGGGGTTCTCCCTGTCACTGGAGGTATTCAAAATCATGCTGGACAATCCAGAAGCCACTAACTGGTCTTGCTTTGAGCACAAGTTTAGATTCAACCTCCGGAAGTCCCTACCTGAATATTCAATGATTTTATGAAACATTCAATCTTTTYTACTCCCCCAACATGTCTAAATGTTTTGCTGATATGACTGACTTCCAGGCCCTCTTAATACAGCTTGACGGTGGAAACAAAAATGATCTTTTGCCTTGTAAGGCAAAACTTGTTTTTATAAAAATCTCTACAATTGCAAGTCCCATCAGAAATAAAATCCACACAATAATTCAGAAATATATTATACTTCATACAGACACACATTAGTAAATTGATTCATCCGCAAAGTTGTCATTCAGAACCCTTGTTTTTTTAAGTAATTGTTAATATTTCACTCTACTTTGTTTTGAAGTATCTCCTGAAGTACTTGGATCTATTCTCTGTAGACAAGCAGTATTTGGGTTTAACTTGTCCTGGTGCAAATGAATAGTTTGACTCATGTCAGGACATTTTCACCACTTTGGAGTTATTAAAAAATGAAAAGAGTCCCTATACTATTTATGAGACATTTCTATTATACTACAGTTTCCAACAGAAGTCAGAGCTTTGGAATTCTTTTTTTGCTTATTCTTTATAGAATGTCAGCAATCTTTTGAATCAAAATGTAATCTGCTTGCTAGATTACTTAGCTGATATTTGGTGTCCACAATAAACTAATCTGGTAATCACATATAAGAATAATTATATGCCTTGGTTATTGCTGCAGGGAAAAAAATGGAATACTTACTCCCCTCTACTTCTTTCTGTGAGCATCTTTATTCCATCACCAGAGAGCCTCCAAACTGTTTAGCTTTCTGAGTTTCAAAACTATTCCATGCTAATTACACACTGTCCCATAGTGTAATAACTGTAGATTTACTGAAGAGCTATCATGCTTTGCATCATGGGTTATTTCACAACAGCATCACCCTCTAGACAAGKGTTATGATTTTACCAGCTTTCATTTTTGACTAGCAGCAAACCAGCTTTCAACTAATTATTCAGTATCATGCTTCCTCTTCACAGTTTGATATGATCAAGATGCCTCTGAGCCTCTTCCTTTAATCAAAAATACAAATTCTTGATAACATCAAAAACTAGAGGTTTTGCTAGCAATTTTTACAATGGCTTTGCTTCCTAAAGGTACTGTAAATAGTGAAAAAGTTGACTAGCATAATTTTATGCCAAGAATGGTAAGATGTAAAAGAACAGGTTCACAAGTGATTACCATTTGAATCTAGTCAAATAATAGATCTTTCTATAACATGGCCATGYATGACAGATATAAATTGCAATATTGGCAACATTTCTACTTAGCATCCTGAGGTTAAAAATTACTTAGTAAAACATAATGATTAAAGYACAATACAAGAACTGAAGAGCAATTAATACCAGTGTTCTCGAAAGGGCATGTTTTAGAAATTTTGATCATATTGCAATCTGCTCAAAGCTTTTAAAGTATGGATAATTTCGTTCAATTTTCCAGTAGGTTTTGCCTTGAATAAGTAAATAGTGGGTAATGGTTTGTGTCAAAGTCCTTGTAACACTCCATTAAACATAAAGCATGACAATCTGATCAGATGTCTCTTTCATAATCAGAAACTGACTTGTGACTTTGGGAGTTACTCAGCTGCATCAGGTCACATCAGAAGTCTAGTCTTTTCATCTTCAAAAAATCCCTGATGGCTTTACATCTGACAAATTTTGAATCATAGCGTCATGACCTCACTTTTCAAACTGCATTTGATATAGTCCAAGCACTGTTCCTGAATGGGAACTAGAACTCTCTTCTGCTGGGACTGTATAAAAAGAAACCTTCCCTCCTTTTTTTTTTTTTTTTTTTTTTNTTGATGCTTTAGATTTAAATCCTGTTCTTAAGCTTCAGATATTTCATTTACAAGAAAAGGAACTACATTTTAGTATTGTCAAGAGTCTCACTTAAAATATATACAAAAGCAAGAGAATCCAGAGTTAAAACAGTCATTTATCCTTTCAAACATTAGTGTTCCTGAAGACAGAATTTAAAGACAAGCAAACCTTCATTTAAGCAACTTTAATATAGATCCCAGATGATTATAAAAACAGAGCTTGTCTGTCCAGTGCATAGATATCACTAGGGTCTACCTGTGTAAAATCTATTTGATGCTATACAGTTAAGATTACATTCAAGATCTATAACGTGATGACTCCCCACCTGAAATAAAAAGTCATATATCTTTCAGAAGCTATTTCCCTATTTCTTTCTTTTCTGAATGATAATCTCACTTGTCTAAAGTTCCACAGAAAAAGAAAGGTTAGCGTATGGCAAGTAAGGGAAGTTATAAAGATTCAAATGATAAAGGACAGAAGAATATCAAGGAAATGTGAAGAAAATACACCATTGTGTCCAATCTTCAGCAGAGCAGATGATCAAAGGGACCTTTTTAGTTGCCAAGGGCTATTCTTCAGAGAATTGTGATAAGAACCATTGGCAAAGACAGGTCCAGCAAAACAGATACATTAGGTCTTCAAATTCATGTCTTCGCAGCTTTGGCAGGATGAGGTTTCACAGAGCTTATAGCCAAATTATTATTTTTCTCTTGGAACAGGGAGGGCTTAGGCCATGCCCCCTTCATGGCCAAGTACTATAAGTTCATGAGCTATTGTTCCTTTGCAGTGTGTCCTGAACATTTTAAAAGCATCACTGTACGGAAAATGATAGACTCTATACATTTTGGAGCTAGTATACTTCAGCAAATGTTAAATACCTGTTTTTAAAATATGATAAACTTCGTAATTATTAGTATGGCATGGGTTAAAGAAGCTAAGAGCCTACTTGTTTATAATAAGACCTTTCCCCCAGCCCAGACTGATGCCTTGTTTAGGTTTTACAATCATTTCTTGTAAAAGGAAACTACTTAAATAACAATAATTGTGAATGACCACCTGCTGTTAAATAATTGATTTTTAGCTGTCCCACTCCAAAGATAATCTAAGGTTTTATCTGTGTTAAATGTCTTCAGGAATAGTGTAGRACAATTTAAAGATGATCTACTGAGATATGTTGCTTTTAGAATGTCTATCATTTGCATTTGCATAGGAGCCTAAATTACCATGTGTTAAACTAGTGTGATAACTTGCAATGTCTCATATACTTCAGCCTAATTACTCATGCACTCTGTTATCACAGTGCAAATGCAAATACCATGCAGTCTCCCTGCTAAAAAACAACAAATATGAAAACATCCACATGCACTACTACTACAACATCTAGCTGTTTAAAACCACTCCAAAGCTTATAGTTGTTTTGGACCTCTGAGATGAGCATTGGCACTACAAAAACAATTTAACGGTGATATAAACAGCATTTGTATAAACCTATTAATATCTTAGATGTCTAAATTTATTATAAATATATATAGATTTATACAGTTGCTCTGTGTCAACTCATCTAATAAAGTATGTCATCTCTCACTTCAAATGATTCCTCTTCGCATTCTTGGAACAGCATAGCCTCAAAAGCAATAAATGAAGAATATGGAAAAGATAGGATTTCTAGCTACTGGTATTACTTTATAGTCATTACATGACAATGTTTCCATAAAAGAAGACCCTGTTCTAGTACAGCTTTTGCACAGAGGTTTATTTGTATTGTCTTTGATTTGTTAGTGAAATCACACATAATTTCCTATAGTTCCCTACGTTGACACTGGATTCTTAARGTAACATTTCCAAAAGGATTTGTTGCTGAAGGAAGATTATTTTACTCTCATCACTACCACTTTTCTACAATTAGAATTATAGAGTATATTTCTATACTGCATTTAATTTGAAACTGTAACTCACAACTGACTTCCAAGTGATTCTRTTTTAGTCAATCAAGTCTCTATTCCTGGAATTCTCCTTTTACAAACACATACTTTCTTTTAYCTCTGCCTCATGCAGCTGCAGATACCATATAGAATAGAATACTAATACAGATCAAGAATACTTTTAAATCAATTAGAAAGAACAATAATACTCCCACTTAATCCAAATTAGCTTCTTAAATCCCTTCCACAGAATAAGATCCATTAGTATTATTAAACTTTACTAAAGAAAACACTTCTTTTTCATTTAACAGAGTGAGAAAATTTACTTAAAACATGGTTGAGGTTCCTGACTTAAGGCTCCGATATGACATAAAAAGTTAAAGGAAGTTTAGTCTAAATTAGTGTTTTTTAAAGCATCTACAAAATAGTAACCTATTGTTCTCATGGGATTTCAAACTCTTATGCCTAAAATCCAATAGATTACAAAGCCAAACTCTAGACCAAATATTTAGTGTAACTTGAGTTTTGCCCATTATCCTTTATTCTTACTGGCTGGAAAAAAAAATGTAATTGTACTCTGGAGAAAAACAGTTTCTTACAAAGCACAAAGCCAGGTGCAAGGGAGCTTTTATTACAAACAAACATCCTTAAACTGAGGTCTGTGACCTGTTTAGGACTGTTTAGAGCTTACCAGTCATAAAATAGATAACAAAACACTGAGCTATCTTTTGTGTTTAATATTCAATGAATTGTTCTAATGAGCCTCAAGAAAGAGATTTTATATAATTCCCAACAGAGAGTTTGTTAGTAAAGCCATTATGAATGTATAGAGTAACAAATGAAAAAAAAAAAAAGAAAGAAAGAAAAAAGAAAGGATAATAGCTTTTAACAGTACTGAAATAAAATATTTATAAATCTTTTGGGATAATCACATTTTGATATGAAATAGCACAACTAATTCTTAGGCAATRTGTTTTCTTATTAGCATCATACTGTGAGGGGAGTTGTCTTAGAAAGTTTATTTACATTTTGTTTTCCAAAGGAAGAAATATTTTTTCTCCTCCCTCCTCCCCCTCACCACATTCAGCAAACTTCTTGACATAAAGCRAAATAAATATAAACAGGATTGTGGAAAAGATCCGGAAAGGGAATTTCTGGAGATTGCATGGATTTAATTCTAAAAAGAACATCTTTGACCCCTCTCTGGAAGTTGKCACAATAGCTCTCTGTAGCATAGCACTCATTATGTTCCATGGTGGGTCACTCACACAAGAATGAATTTCATCTTTTTTACCTTGAAATTAAGAAGGAATTTCACCTACCATGCACTCAACTTATCTTCATGACCTTAAGTCATCATGGCAGGATGCTCAGAAGACAAAATATATCCTAAAATTTGATTTTATCAAGTAGTCACAGAAAACTCACTGCTTAGTTTCACTATTATCAATTATTTAGTAGTACTTYATGCCGTAAGCTTTTAAGCTTTTACCATATACTGATTTTTTTATATATATATATATCAACAGGTCTCTGCTTGTTTGAATATTTTTACTACAGGCCACAATTAAGTCAAAGTTTAGCTAAATTGTGAAAATAAAAAGATATTTATTTTTGTGAGGCTGGATTACCCAAAGTTCATTGGCAAGTAGTAAGAGCTGAACAAATGCTTGTTACAGTAGAGTATTTTCAACTGAACGATAAATACATAAGTTGACTATATTTCATGGAAATTATTAGGTAAAGGAGAAAAACTTGTCTATTAACTTATAAAAGCATGAAGCATCACGTTGTGAATCAGAACAGCCATAGGAGATCATTCTAAACAGAATGTAGATCCTTCTCCCAAGAGCTGATGATAAACCTTAATGCAGCAGAGCTTCTGCATCTGAAGAGAGGTTGGATGGTTGTCCCTGTTAATGCACAGAGTTCTAACTTTTTATGTTGATGTTTTTATGATCAGACTGTAAACTACATTTGAGATAACAGCTACCTGCAACCCTAGGATTTGGAGTAAAGCCATTTGAGAAGTGACTGTGAAGAGCAGATAAAGGAGTCTAGTGGTCAGGAGACATAAATTACGAGGACCAGAGTAAGAGAGGGGGAACAATTTCTGTAACCCCTTTCTGGGAGCTCTGGTGTAACTGTGTGCTTGGATCGGGAGTCCAGCAAGGTCTGAAAGCAAGCAGGCTCATTCCACTGACGATTTTGTGGGGTTTTTTTGTTTGGGTTTTTTTTTCTGTGTGTGTGTTTTTTTCTGCCATCACCAAGGCTTCCCTCCTCTTTGAGAAGGGACAGAGGTGATTTGACTCATCCTGACTACATAATTAAGGCCTGTACTAAAAAACAGACACACATACACGCACTAACAAGCAATCCCCCAAACCCAGTAAGGCATCAGCAGATGGAGCACAAAAGTGAGGTAAAAAAAAAGCCTTGAACAGTCAGTGTCCCAGCAAAACTYCTTTTAGATCAAACTGAGGTATGCTGTAGAGACTGTTTTAAAAATGAGCTGAAACATGTTCATGTAGGGCATATTTGCAGACATTATTATATATTGATCTCCAGGGCTACAGAGGACAAGTGTTAAATTTACCATTCTGGTATACCTGTTTTCAGATTTAGAACAGATATATTTTAACTTTTATATTTGTCTTGAAGAAAGAATAGTCATTTAAAGAGTAGTTTAACTATTTTAAAACTAACAACTCATAGAATTTGGTATGTTAACGTACTTYTAAGTATCTGAACCTGGATAGCAACTTGAACACTCAGGTCTGTTTTAACAAACCGTAACTTGCCGAATCTGGCTGATGTAACAGTTTTTTACTAATATCCTTTTGGACTTTGCTGATGAGAGGCCATTAGTTAGATTAGAAGTAAAAGTCAGTAAATATTCCATTTTACATTTATAAAAATGTTCTGATCTACAAGAATCATCTTACAATTTAATATTACATATTAATAGAAATAAGATTGGCTCAGTTAGAGGTAGATCATCCTCTGCTTACAAGCATCTTCAATTACCTTTAATTATCTCTACAAAAGAAGAGATAGAAGAGGTAATATTGATGTGATCTGACTGAATTATAGAAAGCAGTAACAAACATTCTGAAGGCAACATTTGAGCACCTCAAAATTTCCAAATAAATGAGATTTGCGTGCACCTCAGTCCCTCAGTCAGCAGAAAAAGTGTTTATCAGTTGAATATTGAATCATTATTAATGTGCATTACTGAATTTCTCTCCAGTAATTGTTTACTGAGATTTATCTAGCATAGTAATTTAGTCTTTAGTTAGGCTTACTGTCTATTTACTTCAATATTTATTTCATTTAGAATARCAACCAATAGAACAAAGCTGTTGCCTAAGACCATCTTTCCATGCAAATAGCATGCAAAATCGCCTAGTAAATGAAACTAACCAACAAGAACTGTCAAGCTCCATAGTGTCATTTCAAATTAATCTCGGGAAGAAAAGCTATGCTTTATACTAATAACAACAATAGCTATAATACATATTTTTCCTTTTCTTTTCTCCTTAGCAAAATGAAAAAGTGACAGCCCAAGATCTGAAATGCCAATTCATATAGATAGCAGAAAGAAAGTGTCGTTAGAGAGAGAGATAAAACAGCTTTCTATTGCTTATTTGTGGTGCACTGTAGGAGCACTGCAGCCGCTAATGTACATACCCACTACATTGTGTAAGAAACAAATGTGTGCTCAGTAGCAGGAAATCCCTGCCCAACTGATAAGAAAGGGAGWCTGCTCTACCCTATTCAAAAATTTGTTAGTGAGGTTAAAAATGGATTATTATTCAGCCTGCTGTAGTTTTGAAAAGTTTATTGTATTTTTCACCCTTAAAGAAGCAGTTCCAGGCAGCTTTGACTTTTAAAATGACTAACTTTTTCTATGTTTTGATGTTTGAATGTTCTATGTTGTAATGCTTATTATTACAATCGAGGATAGTCCATTTATTTTCTGTATTTTAGTCACCTATTTCAGAAAAATTTAAGACAATTCATTCTATATACATGGAAATTTTTAAAAACTATAATAATGGAAAAAAAGTACTCATTTTAACCCTCTGGAAGCAAATAGAACAAATCAATACAGGTAATAAAATCAGATCAATGATAAGTTCAAATTAATGGGCTTTTATGCCTGGGTACATTTCATTTAATGAAATTGTCACTATGATTGTAAGTAAATGAATTATAAATAAAAGATATATTCCCTATGTGGCCTACCAGTTGGAATTCAGCTCAAGGGAACAGATCAAATTATTTTAATACTGTTATTTCAACATATACTCTATATCACAAAATCATCACACACAAATTGTAAGAGACACTTACTGTGATAAAGAATCCCAGCAATAAGAAAGACAAGGCAGATTTATTTGCTACCTTCAGGTCCAAGTGAGAGAAGTGCATGAAGCAGTATAAATTAGACCTACAAACAGTTTACGGGACAAAAGGAAGTCAAAGTGGAAGTATGAGTGTAAATCACACATCAACTTGCTGGTGGAATTAATGAGGTAGGACAATTGCTTTTTTTTTCAATTACAACTTTTAGGGTTCCTCATTTTGCAGTTTATACTGACTTAGAATCTATAGACCCTGTCAGGATGGAAGAAAGTTGCTGTACAGGATTGATTCTGTGTAGGAGAGCCTGATACAAATTTGAAATAAGCTGAACGTGACATTGTGTGTTTTTAGTATTGTTTCAGAAAGACAGTATTATATAGAAAAAGAGATGAAATATGGTTCTGGGGGAGGGAGGGTTGTTTTTTAGGGGGAGGGTAGGTATATACCCATATATATATGTAGGTATATAGGTGATAAAACATATGGTTCTTCTTATTTGTGGAATTTTATCACCACAGAAAAACTTGTATGGTGGTCTGTAATCTAGTCAGACAGTGTAAATGTGAAATGATCACTCTGTTCCCCACCTATATGCCTGCTTGTAAAATATTACTTGTTTTCGTTATAATAGCTACAGCTACACGGACAACTAGTAACTCTTGAGTTGTACGGAGCATTACAAAGAGTTCAAGAGTGACCTCCCTAGGGCTACATCACGTTAATAGCCACAAGGCTATTCATCTTGGCTGAGTAATATGACACTCTGTGGTCAAAAAGATTAAACCAGTAGGGACTTCTAAGGCTAATACTGTCACATCATCCTGGGATCCGTCTACATATCAATCCATCTGTCCATCCCAGAATGAAATGATAGGAGTCTACAGGAAACATTGCTACCTACTATGCTGAGATACTTCCAGATCTGCTTTTCCCTTCAGCTCACTAAAATACTTAACATACGCCCTATGTCCCTTGACCTTATAAAGATTTTGATGTGTAATATAGGCTCAGAAACATCATTAATCCCTGGTTTCATGGCCCTAATCAAGTATCAGTGTTAAAGTTCAAGATGGCATTTTTCAAAGTCCCAAGGAATGTTAAATGGCTTTTTCTTCCTAATTTCGTTTGCTGTCAAAGTTCATCTCAGTGAAGGTTCCTGGCTCACCTACTTACTTCCGTTAAAAATTCTGTGCATATAATGTAAAAWCAACACGGAACAGTGGATGTAAAAAATGCATTTAATCTGAAAAATAGCAGCCATACTATGCTTTCTGCCCAGGCTTTCCAAATACTAGCAGAGACAGTCTTGAGGGATGCTGGATGATAACTCAGCAAAGTGCACCACATTTACTTTAAATAGAGTCAAGACATTAAGTGGTCCACAGGACTTGTGCTAACTTCACAGAAAGTCATTTAGAGAAGCCTGCCTCCCCTATGGAGCTTTATGGGCTTTGGGGAGTTTTGACCTTAAAGAACAAACCCAGGAGCCAGTACGTTCTGTGATTCCAGTATGAGGAAATTTCCTCATAGCTTTTTGATAGTTTGCTCATCTATTTTTACACTGCAATGGTTCAAACTACAAGCTTCTCTATTTATTTGCCAAAACATTTTGAAGGCTTCCTATGTTTTAAACAATGCATTAAGTTTGTACAGTGTTCCAACTGAGAATAATAATAGCAAGTATTGAGTCGAAGCTGTGAGATGTATTTCTTAGTACATTGTATAAACTTGTGTACATGTGGGTGGACAAGCTTCCAGAACACCAGGGAGTCATGTACAGCCCTGGCTTATACAATAATAATTGGCGTTCTGAAACAAGGTATGAATGTAGCTTCAATTATAAGTAAGAATATATTTCTGAAATTTGATCAGTGAGSGCTATAACATGAAATATTCAGCTCTARGTTGATTCATGAAAAGCAGAGATCTAGCAACAGCTGAGAAAGATGCTCAGTGGGGGAGCAGGAAGCAGTGACAAGCCACTGCCCATCAACAAACCAACTTTCAGCTCTGAAAGGAGATCTAAGAAGACTACAAGGAGATAACAGCTGTGAAATGTTTCAGCTGCCTTGGCTGTTAGCATTGATCTGAGCTTGCTTGTTAGAGCCTGAGTAAAGCCAGTGTCTGAGCTTGCCAGCATTCAAACGTATGTCTATTCCCTGACCAAACCCTGCACCTTGTCCTTGTGTGCCAAGCCACTCTCTGTGCAGTCCAACCTCCTTCCAATAAAGCCATATATCCCCTGACTCCCACCTCAGCTATTCCCACTGAGGGGATGGGTACCTCCTCTCATACTCCTGTTACAGGTCAAGCTGTGTTTTACATTCCTCTGTAATTTGTCTTGCACACTGCCCTCGGGTCATAGGGTTTGTATTATTTCTTAGAAGAGAGAAAAATTTTGCTTGACCATTCTCAGACTGGACTTCTGCATTGTAGTTTTTTCAATCACTATAACACAAATAGTTCCAGTTCTTGCAGGGGACCCTGTTGAAAATTTCTCTCTGGCCCTCTGTTAATTAAACTAATTCCCAAAGCTCTTTAAAATAAGCATTATTTCTATAGTCAGATAAATAGAAATAACAAACACAGAACAGGGTATTCTGTGTACATAAAAAGCCTGTATCTGATTTTCTCTAATTTTTTTTCTTCTCTTGAAGCACTTGCAGGCTCCTCTTTGCTCAGCTGCCCTCAGACCTGTGCAACAGGCTGTGACTGAGCCATACAACCCAGGAGCATGCCACAGAAAACTTTGTCATTCTTTTCCTGATCTTTGTAATTGTTTCATTTCCTTTCATTTTCCCTCTAGAAATCCCCTTTGATTTAACTCCATAAAGCCTGCAGAATAATATGAAGTAGGTAATTAGTGAGCATATTAAATTTATACAATACTGATATAAATTTATACGATACTGATATACTCATTGTTCTCCACATTTTCCACACCTTAATAAAAGAGCTGAGCAGATTTATTTTGTAACTGTGCTGAGGAAATTGGTTACAATCTYCTTTTTGGATGGGATAATAGTTATATCTTACTGTAAGATGTTTCTTGGAGTACATTCTTAGTAACAATGCAGTTTTCATAAGGTGTCAGAGATCAGCTTCAGACTGTCAGGTTCCCAGCTGTAAATTGTGACCTCATTGCCCTCAAACTCTCCTTTCTTTTAAATGAGTCTATGTTTCATTCTGAGGACATCTAAGTGTAACTCAATGTCTTCAGCTAAAAGGAGCCCACAAGATTTGTAGAAATTCTCCTGATTTCTGCATGTTTCCCAAAGATTTTCTGCCAAGGCTCACGTGTTTGGCAGTATTCCTTTCCAAATGCTAGGAGTGAGGTAGAGATGGATGGATAGATGGATGGATGGATAGATGGATGGACATTTAGTGCCCAAACCACTTCTCTCTATTTCCCTAAATTCAAGTATGTGACATTGCACAACACCCTCTTCTCTAGTTTTTTCACTAATAATACACAGCAGGTTATCTTCAGTGGTCACAGAGCACTTGTTCCAAGTTAACAAGTGTACCTGATGCTTTCTCTGTGGAAATGGGTGGAGGTCCTGCTCACTCTGATCCATATCAGTCTACAGGCACCAGGACTGCGACCTCAGGACAACAGCTCTCACTTTTGGCTATGGAAGAGGCAGAGGATGTTGACCTCCCATCCCCTTGCGTTTCCCTATCACCTCATATGTATTTTCACTGATACCCTCTGCCGCATTCCTGCAGCCAGCTGTCTGCTTTTTGTAGGGATAGGACTGTATTTCTGGCTCACGCATATAATATAACTTCCAAGCAAAATATCAAGGTATATCCTTTGATATCTTMATTGCCAGCATTCCTGACCTTTACTGGGTGTGTGCAGAAATGTGCTCTTCAGACAGCAGATATCGTTTCACACTTGGAACTTTCAGCCGTATTTTATGCCTGCTCAGCATCTGATACTTGGTTTCCCCGTATGAGATCATACTATGGGATCATACTATGGGATCATAGACCCTGTGCCCACTGCCTTTTCAAATGTCTCTCCATGCTAATTGCTTTGCCATGCCCTAGAGATCAAGGCATTTTGAAACTCCCAACGAAAAACAATGCAATATGTAGTTGTTGGTAGTTGCTTGATGAGCAGAGTCACCTATCATAAAAACATAGATCTAAGAACCAATAGCGTGCTTTTCTGCTAGAAGATGAATCACATGGTTAACTGCATTAATCTGAAAGTCAAAAGCCCTTCTGACCAGAAAAAGAGTAGGTGACCTACCTGGTTTTCAGAACATGCTTCTGTGCATCAGTTGGTAAATATAACCTAGCTGATTCTTAAAACTTCTCATGAGAGTTGTTGTTGTTCTTGTTGTTGTTTGTTTTTGTTTTGTTTTGTCTGTGTGAGCACTCTTCCTTTCCTCTTCTTGCTCTGCGCTTTTGGAATAATTCACAAATGTTTTCTAACATGACCCTAATCTGTTCTGCTTCCTTGTCAACAACATGTTATGAATCTCCTTTTCAAACTAAATCAATATCCCCTCTCTTTCCAACATGTTCTTTGCTAYAGGACTCTCTGAGGTGAACTTTACAAAGAAGTACACATTTTATTCCAGCATGTTTCCAAAGGCTTGTCAGCACTGAACATATGACTCCAATTGTATTCCCAAAAAAATCAAAAATTCAGAAATCACATTTCTTTCTATCCAAGGCCTTAGCATTCTAAGCRTAGTCTGAGTGCTCTGAACATCCTTAACATTAAAAAGGGATGCTGGGCACAAAACACAGAAGATACTTTCCTTTTCTTTTAAACATACCTTTTGTGTTATAGCCCCTTAGTTAAAGCACTCACCCAGGTGCTTTACATMTGGGTAACAGGATACAAGCTCACTGCACAATTCTGCATCCTAGATTCAACATCTCAGGTGAAGGTCATAAAAAGGCTAGGCTGAGGCCAGGTTCAACAATTCTTGTAAATACCATAGCACTGGATAGCCAAGCATGCAAAATTCAAAAAGGTTAGATAGACGGAGGATGAGAACCAGACTGAGCAGACTGTGAAAAGTGTACTCACAGAAGAAGATGAAGGAAGGAGGGATGGATATAGAGACTTAAGATCTAATTCCAAAGGCAATGTATGTTGAAATAAATAGATATCAGGTAAAAATACATCCAGAGTGCTCCACTTCTTTGACTCTGCCAATACAGCATCTCTATCTATACTGGCCACCTAACATTCATTCTTGTAGTCTTTTGCCCCTCAGCTATACTAATTCCTATTCACTCTGTCTCCACTTTGCTTGGTTGACAGGCCTCAGGTATTCCAGCTCTCCTTTTAGTTCTCTCCTTTTTTAAAAAAATATTTGCCCAGCCATATTTAAAACTCATCTAAATACTTTCTTAGTCAAGAACCCTTACTAGAATGAATAAGATTATTCTGATTTCCTTCTTGACCATAATCATACCAAAAATATTCACATAGCCATAAGATACATACCATATGCCCAAAAGAGCCGAGGAGTGGTTCACATACAGGAACTGTCATTTGCTCAGGCCCCCATGGGTTAGGCTGGACAAAGCCTAAGATGGGTTCTATAGAAGATCTAATGCAATATCATCTGATTCTTCCTACTGTCCTCTTTCTAGCCCATTACTGCCACTGGCCACATGCCAGATCTCAGCATGGCAATCATCTCTGAACTTCTTATGAGCCACAAAACTTGGTGGTCTTGTAAACTATAATCTTTATTCATCTGTGTTTAGTAATTAGTGCTGGAGAACTAAGGTCACCCTCATGAATTCATTCTCAAAAATATGACGTAGAGTTCTACACCTCATCAGCTCAGAGGAATCAGCTGTTTGCTCAGCATCATTAGGGTCAAATAAACTTTTAATATCTTTATCAACAGGGCTATTTTAGAGAGATGTTCATAACTCATTTCTCCTCCCTGGTCTTTTCTCCTCTACTCTCCTCTACCAAAGACTGTAACAATCTTTCCCCAGCTTTCTCTTTGGTAGACATTATTTTCACTATTATTGTTACTTACGCCAAAATGCCACTGTCAGAATCTCACTACCGCCACCAGCAGCCGCAGGTGCAGTCAGCCATAGTCTAAACACCTTGAAATACAGATTTCTGCTGATGAAATCTATTTTGTTTGTCTCTCTCAAAGATGAAATCTTCCATTCAAAGACAGAAGAATGTCAATGCTGAATAACAAATAAAAAATAACAAACCAGCATGAAAAGAAATAATAATAATAATAATAATAATAATAATAATAATAATAATAGAACTACCTCTCAGCCATATTAGTAAAGCCTGGACAAGACGAGATTAAAGACCTTCCATAAAAGCTACGGTATTATTCAATATCAAACCTGATGCATCATAGCTGCAATATTGGTCATCTCAGAAGGGCCTGAAGATAGAAATCTTTTCGAAAAACAGTAAATATACATGGGATCCCTGAAATACACCTTGCTTTCTCAAACCTTTACAAACCTCAACTATTCCTCCTTCATTTCTATGAGTACAATTCACTTATTGGATTTATATGTTAGACTCTAATATACAGTGTTATTTGTAGCATTCCCAGATCAATTAGGAGTGAAATGTCATCATCCTTTAAACTAYGTAAACAGGAAGCAGGTTAGACAGATCTAGAACTACCTAGAATTTATTTAGAGCTTTTTAGTTCTTARAAAATGTTTAGATGTGTATACATATTGGGAGAAAAGTCAGGGAGCTGCCTTATGCAGTGAAAAGAATTGCCAACTGTAGCAAAAGAAAGAAGGGGGGGGGAAGTACTTTACTGCTCCTGTAACATGGAGAATTGAGAAATTTATCCTGCTACCTCTGCTTTTGATATAGACATTATATTAGGCAAAAGAAGGAAAGGCAGGATGAATATGTGAAAGTGTAGAACTGCAGGGAGGGAGGGTTAAAAAGAATCGAGGAGCCATCATTAATCTTCTGAAAGCAAGACATTCACATACAGCAGCATAAAGACTTCCTGTGAATATTGAACATTCTTATTACATAATACACAGGAAAGGGCTAAGGCAACATAAAGCAAACACAATGATATTAAGGTGGATATTATCAGAAATTAATACAATACCATTTCAAAGAGATTTATGACAGCTGTATAGCTTTGCAGTGGTTAAATAAAAGACCCTTTTGCACAAAACTGGCTGTCACCTCTGTAAGTGGAAACACATGCATTTTCATTCCATGGCATATAAGAGAGGCATTTTGCCTGAAATTTAAAAAGCACACCCAATACATCAGTAATCAACCTGCATCTAATGCTGCGTGTAGATCTATGGCAGGTGTGGAAGCTTATGTGGAATCATAGAGGCATGTGARTACATCCCATTTCAGTTGTAACTTAAAATTTTATGGAGTCACGTAACTCAAGTTATTCCTGATGCTCTCTCCACTATATTTCTTTCCATGCATGACTCACATTTCTGAATGCCACCTCCAGTCCCTCTTACTCACCTCCCCACCCCCACCCCCAGCTTCACCAGGCTTCTCTCTTGTGGTGCAATGCAGAGTACAAAGAAATACAACTGCAAACTAAGATAGGGCATCGAAAGGAAAAGAAATCAAGGTTTAACACAGGACTAAACTAAGCTCTTCTGCTCCCCTCCAATAAGAAAGGCTGTATTGCCTTTCTTAAAAAAAAATGTAAAAATTCCTCAAAATCCAGGATTCTATCACAAGATTCATTAAGTCTAGTGACTAGATGGTAAGGAGCTGTGAAAAAGCGACTAATCTTATGTCTTCAGCTGAAGGTAGACGTTTATTGTTGGCAGTGGGCAAGTGACAGCTCCCCCAAMCAGCTAATATGACAGCTCTTCTCTTCCTGCTCTTTATCCTGAGCTCCTAAAGTAGGAGGAAAGCCACATAAACTAATTTCATTAGTTACCACTAACTCAGAATGTTTTTCCCCTGATTTTTAGTTGCCTTTTACATCATTAGCTTTACTTCTAGTTTATTTTTTAAATTATTGTTATTATTATTTTAATCCTCAAGACTACTAATTCCTTTCTGTATTTAGTTCAGTTCAAGTTTTTGTGTCTGCTTGAACATAGACTCTCTGAATCAGAGGTTGTATTTTGTTACCTGTTTCCACAAGGCCTTCCAAATCCATCAACTTCAGTGAGATTCTCATTTGTCCTTTGATATCAAAACTCCTTAGACACAAGAGGACAAACACTGTCATTATTTTTTTTGCCATCTGAAAGGTATAACATAATTGTTCAAATAACACTTTGTCTAACATATAGTGGATAAAACCTATGCTTTGATTTACTTCCTAACACATTGCTGAAGTCACCTCTTTGAAAGCTTGATAGAGTTATTTTATCCTGTCAATGGGATATGCAAAGCCTAACTGAAACAATTAAGGTGATATCCAAATCTTCTGTTGCATTTTGATGATATCACTTTCTGTTAAATATATGTGCACATGAACAGCATTAAAATATAGGTCAGTCTGTCACCCTTTGGACAAACTATAATCATACATATGAATATTAAAATTGTCTTTTAAAAACTGAAGCTCAAAGATGTGGAGGGGATAGGATTGCCTGTGCCTATATTCACTAAATAACCGATGCCACATCTCGTGAAAGAAACACAGTTATCCAGGACATGAAATGTGGCCTCCTGGTTGTATATCATTTCTGATGGAGGCTATCTGTTATAATGGAAAAAGCATCAGTGATGCATCAGGATCTATCTGGCAGCACAATATGAGGTTCTCAATCACTCGATTTCTGCAAAGTGACAGTCRTTGCAGTTCATGCTTTTCTCTAAAGAAACTTCAATGCACTGAAAATGTCAGGTTACAACTGCAGCAAGATCTCCATCTATTTACTCCCAACTGAATATAAGACAAAAGTCGCAGCATAAAATTGACTGTCTTTGATACATTAGACATGTTTTTCCCCCTCTGAAGTGCTACAGGTGCCTTAAAAAAAAAAAAAAAAAAAAAAAAAGAGGGGAGGAAGGTAATACAGTAGCATCTCAATCAAGATCAGAATCACTGTGTGGGTCCCGTAAACCTATGCCAGCCTGAAGAGTTTCCATCATGAATCAACCTGTGTCACCTCCCCTTTGGCTGCAGCCAGTGCAGAATGCTTTCTCCAGCATGCTGTGACTTGGTTACACCCACACTTTGTGCTGTCCAGCCCTGTGCTGTCCTAAATGTCTGTCGCTCTCCCTGGGCTTTGGAGATAAGTTAAGACAAACGTTCAGCAGAAGGGTGAGGCAAACAATGAGGGGGAATAGAAAAGAGAGGCTAATGGTGGCTCAGGGTAGGAAACAGTTTGTTATTTAGGTTATTTTGGTCACTGTTATCTGATTTCAAGTCATTTTAAGCTTTAGAAATAGCAACATATGCCACATGTGCAGAAGCCTCTCTTCAACTGTAGTAGTAAATATAGAAAGGGGGGGGGGCAGGCAGGGAGGACTACTGTTCATTACATTATGCTTAGCATTTGCAGTGTATATGTGCCTTCCAGCTTCTTCCAAGGATGCCTCCCTGATGGATATTCATGGAAAAGGTGAAGCTTCTCTCTTTCCCTTTTAGAGAAATCTACTGTCACTTATGGGAAGCTTTTTGCTTTGTTTTTCATTAACTAGCTGGCGCTGTTTTTCCTTTTTCTTCCAGAAGTGATTATAATGGCCTTTTGAAACAACAAGCCTATCTTCCTCCTTTCCCCAAATTAATAATACTTTGCAGTGCCTTCATTTAGGGGCCAGAATAWTTTTTCATACAGTCTCAAGGAGAGGAAGAAGAGAGTAAATCAACATTAATGATTCATTTGTAGGCAGTACTTGGTATTTGAGGCTATATTCTAGGAGTGAAAGCTTCTTTAAGACAATGCATATAAAGACTACAATCCCTAAAGTGTTCATTGTATTCACATGTTTTGGATTTGTCTAGCACCCACATAAGACACACTAAGGAGATCTATTCAGGATATTAATATTTAATGTTGTTTAGGTTAGACGGCTGACACAAGCAGTACTAATTTAAATCAAAAGTATTATTTTTACAAAGAACAGCATGCAAGAGCATTTTCAGCTTCTTTCTGAAGTTGAAGGGCGGGGAAGGGAAGGTGGATTGGCACTGCCAGTGTTACAGAATCAACCATTTGTAGTTAYATTTATCAAAAATCCAACTGAAACAGAAGACCATATTGCTGACAGCAAGCCACCACCACTAGCTCTTACAAAGGCTCATAAAAGTGTGAAATATGGCATGAAAAGACATTATGAATTCATCCCATTCATCTATTGCCTAGTCCCTGTAGGATCAGCTATTATGTGTCCTTGGAGGAGACAGCAGTTCAATTCTGGACTGTGTCTTAATAAGGATGCTGCTTGATAAGCACAACTTGATTTAAGATATTGCATTGACAATCATGTCAGATTTTGCTCTTCATGATATCAGTAATCCCAGTCATTTCTATGGGTGTGCCCCATATCTTGCCCTTACTGAATGGTTTAGAATACACTACAATATAGTGTTAAATGGCTGTGGCTTAAATAATCCTTTCTTGTGCACATTAATTGGGAACAGGATGAGCCCCATTCAAAGTGGAGAATGCTACAGAATTTAAATCCTCTGTCTTTAATAAGAGAATAGAATATGAATTAATTTGTAATGAATACTTCAAAATACTTAGAGAAATCTTTATTATTAGCCAAAAACAAAACGAAGAAATATGTTAAACATTTTCCTTGAATACTGTGGTTTAAAATGTTTGTTTCTAAAAGTTCCTACAGTGTTTTCTTTGACATATTACACCCGTAAAACTCGTTCTATTGGAAGACACCTAACACTTTTATATTTTAATTTAGGTTTCTTTCAGATAGGGCAATTACTTCTGAAAACTTTATCTTGAAAAAAAGGTATACAGTTTTCAACAGGGTGTATTTTTACATATTCAGTTAATTAAAATCTTAATTTTTGATAACAAAAATTGCATATAATTAACTATATTGAAAAGTATCTATTTATTTAAATTTTGTTTACACAGTATAGTTAAACTCTTCTCTTCATAAATCAAGGAAAGGGTATTACTCAAAAAAAGAAGGAATAGCAAGTTTCAACATAGCCATGGATAATATAATTTGAAAATAAATGTAGTGTCAGATGGGTCATATTTGTGTAAAAGACATTTTCAGCAGTATTAAATAAAATAGATTTTATCAGATAATTTCAGAGTTTTGCATTATTTTTAGAATAGTGAGGAAATCCTTCATATGTGTTTTCAAGCATTTGGAAAGAGAAAAGCTTTTATCAGCAATTTTATATTTTTTAAGAAAAGACTAGCTTAATAGCTTTTTCATTTGAATCACTTTGGAATCTTAAATCCATTTATAAAATGCCAAATGGAGTTCCACGGGAAGCATTAAGGATCAGTGGCTAATTCTGACACCACACAAATTTTCATACAATTTGCAAGAGTGTGAGTCAATATAAAATGTTGTGAATGGCTTCAGTGAATCGTGCAGTGTCTCCTCCAAGGAAATGATGAGATGAAGTAGTTGGTACAAGGATCAATAGGGAAATCCACTGAATTTTCTGCACTTCAGAAWGTCTTATTGTTTCCTTTGAATCAAAATAACTGCAGAGAGCAGGCTGATATTTTTGTAATGTTTACTTACCAAAATGCATCGGTAGTGTAATAAAAATAAATAAATGAGGACATCCTTTTTCAAAAACCTGAATCTACAAAATTACCCGTATTATTTGGAGATGTAACTAGGAGAAAAAGCATAAGTGGTCATTTGCAAGGTAGCAGTTGAGTATATCCTGACATACACAAAACAATTATGTTTTGGACACAGGCACAAGGACAGGTTCCCAGACCTCTTTTCTCTACTTTACAGGAACTGCTTAGGTTGGTCCAGGTAGATCAGGCCAGGAAAAGCTTCCAAATGTCTTTATGTTACCTGCTTGAATCATCTTCTGCAGTTTGAAAGAGAAGAGTAYCCAGGTCTATGCCTGGGTCAAACACTATGCCCCTAGTCATTCATCATAAGGCAGAACAGTGTCTCCCAYTGTAAAACCCCCAGAAGCAACTGCAGTTTGTATTTGCACGCACATCTGTCATTTCACTCCGCTTTTGTAAGCTCTGGCCATTCAGGAGCAAAGCTGAAGCTCTTCAGATGAGATACAGGCACTCCATGGGCATAAAAAGAAATGCAGGCTGAGGTATATCCTCAGCAAACTTTTCATGCAGGAACCAGTAAGAGCAGCCAAACCTCTGCTAAAGACTGGTAAAACCTCAGGCTACTCCAGCATCCCTCCAGCTACTCTGCCAACCTTTTCCGTGACCAAAACTCCCATCAGAGCTTCTCAAGAGCTCAGATGCCTCTTTGCATTCTGTCCATGTTAGCTAAGAGGAGAAGAGAAAGGGGAAGAGGCACCCCATGCAGAAACTAAAGCTGGAGCTAAGGAGGCARTGCTAATGAGCTCATTGCCCAGAGAAGAGCAGGCCCTGAGGAGGGTGAAGGGAAAGCAAGCTTTTGCAAGCTGTATTACTCCTCACTTACAAGAGATGGATTGGTAAGAGAGTTCCACACCAGCTGAACTCAGAAGTTGGATTTAGTGGCCTATARACACATACCTACTTCAAGAGTAAATCCTACCTATTTTCCAAAAGGTCTTGGATCAGCTATAGATCTTCTTTTTTTGCCTTATCTTCTAGCCCCATGTGGGTACCACRAGACACTAGATGCCTTTATTTAGACTACTGAATTCATCCCACATTTTGCAGCAATGTTTTCTAAKAGTTTATTTCTTTTCCTGTGAGCTTCTTGTTTTGGTATATTTTGCAAACATTTGATTGCKTTGTTTTAAAAGACCACTGGAAAGTCTTATTGGACATTTATTGTCCATAGATTTGTTGTCCACGTCTTCTTTTCAGAGAAACAGTAAGTTTTTTTTTTTTTTTTTCCCAAGGCTGTTGCTCTTATGTAACTTCCTGAACTGAGCAGTTGATTCAGGTGAAAAAGAATACTAACTTTATCACAGGATTATCAGTCCACTAGGAGACTTACTGGTATCATGAACATACGCTACCACCCTTGAATTCTCCCCAGCCTTGCCACTACAACAAGTMAAACTTTTTTAAATTAGCTTTTGAAAAGTAGATTTTGGTAAAGATGGGGGTCTACATTCTCTTATTTCCAGCTTGGAAAATGAAGCACATTAGAGAACAAGTGTGCAGAGCCAAAGCTGCTGTTACAGGTCCATTAAAGCAGTAAGATTTTTTTTTTTAAGTTAAATATGTTATAGCAAACCYTTAGCAAGTCCTAAAGCTCCATGTGCTCTAGTCCTGTGCACACACTCCTGTGCCATCTGTATCACCCACACATTTCCTKTGCTATCTCTCCAGTATCCTGCATCATACATCTCCTGGAGAAATCATACCTAGCAAGTCAGACATTCACCATCAGGGAGACAAGGCTGTTCCAGTAACAGTGCTGTGAGTCATGACTTTCTCACTGCCTGAATCATTTGAACAGCTGCAGCAATCAGAGACCAATACGGCTCTTTGGGAATAGGTAGATTTCTGCCATTTCACAGCRCAGCTTCATGCTTTTCACCATGCACATTGCTTTGAGCGGTATGCATAAAAGGACAGATTTTTTCAGGACGTGGAGGATGTGCCTAATATATTTGGCTTTTCTAAAAGAAACAATAGCCAGTGAGGGTGGGAAGGTCCAACTCTTACTCTCCATCATTTGTTATACCAGCTGGCTTACCAGCCATTCCTTAAAAATGCACATCTGAGCAGCCAGATTAAGAAAGGATGAAAATAACAACCCAACTGGATTTTTAAAACAATACAGTAAARCCAGATCTAAGTCTTGCCAAATAAGCACAATATTTCTGGTCCTGACAGCCCATTGTACATTTTATACTAGAATTATTGGCCAGTCGCCATGGCAAAAATGGGAAAAGCTGGAACATTGAAAGCACATAAAAAATTATCTTAAGCCTGATCTTTCTCCAGTCTAATGAAACAAAATGTTTTGTCAATGCATTCTTACAGATTAGCCAAGAGGTTCTTTGGTAGTTCACGTTTTCCTTGACCCCTACTGTCACTTATACAACTTCTCAACAGCTCCAGGATGTCAGCAAAAGGGCTGAATTTGAAAGGTATCAGTCGAAACTTATCAGGAACCCCAGGCTATACTGTCTAGCAACCAGTGGATTAGATACATTAAGGTGTCTGACAGCAAGTTCTCAGTTAAAAATGGGGCATCTTAAGATCAGCCACTGTTTGATATACACAAGCATACACAAAAATATATACATAAATATATATATGCATTTCATGTGTGTGCGTATACACAGACATGTAAGTATGCACACATATAAAGTACATGTGCATACATGCATGAAAGACAGGTTTCTGCTCGYCAGAACACAAATGAATACATAAGTTGATTAAGAGCTTGGGTAACATACTGGATTTATAAGGGATATTAAGCAAAAAACATACTGAAGCAAATCCACCCCCCAAAAGCTGAACTAACCTTAGTGTAAAGTTACCAAAATCATTTGAAATATGAAAATGCAAAAGAGGAAGGCATGGTCCTCTGTGTTCCTTTACAAGAGTAGAAAGAAGTCAATATAACAGACTAGAAAAGTGATATGGAAACTTTTTTTTTCCTTACGATATAGCACTTTTGGTGGATTTAAGGAAAGAACTTGCAAGGCAGCAGAGAAAAGGGACATTACTGTTAGCTACCTCACCTTTCACCATTACGCCCTATGATATATCTTGCATGCATGTATGCATGGAGTTTCCATTGCATGTTTGCACTAGTTTCAGCAAATCCTGATGTCTGTGATACTAGCTTTAATACATTTTTATATACTGCAATCACCATTGTAATAATAGAGCTATCATTAAAATAGTTTCAGGGCTCACTCAAGGTTTCTCAATATAAATAGCACCAAATGTCATTCTTACTCAGCAAAATAACTTCATGGTAAAATTTAGCTGTGTAGCAGTTGCAGAGCAGCTCCCATAGGCATCAGCCATCACTCATTGAGATTCTCTGTCTGCTTCATTAATATTAAATAACGATATCCATTTTCCACCAGGAAAATGCAGTGTTGTTAGATAGGCACAGAAGATTGGGGGGGGAAAGGGAAGGAAATGTCTCCCTCCCTCCCATTATGTCYCTCGGAGCTATAACCACCTGTATGGGTGGAAGCATGCAGAGCAGGGCTAAAATTTTGTGGGTGGTGCCACTGTCTCCAGTTAGGAGCAGTTTGCAGAGGCTTAGCAGCTGGGCTTATCCTGCAAAGGTGAGCTGGAGGACTGCACAGGTAGGCATAGATTGTTCGAGAAACCCCAGAAATCCTCTCTGTCGGGCAGCAAATTTGCAGCCCCTTCATCAACCGGCTGCCAAACAACCACTTGTCCCCAAGACAGACCATCACAACAAGTTTGTTAGTCTGTAGCTTCCTATGTAGAAATGAGACAGGAGTCCTGGAATCACTTTGTGTACTACCAACAACTAGTTATACATTTTATCCAAAACCTATTTTATGTGATTGCAAACAGAAGATAACTCCTGTCCTGAGAACAGTGGGTGACACCTATCAGTTCTTTGATGGGCTAATCTAAGTGGTGGACATTATCCTTTCTGAGACACTTCCCTCTTCTTACAAATTATGCATTACTTTTTACCCATTCTAGAAATTAAAAAATTAGATTTGGCAAAACATAGTTGTCATTTTGATGAATCTGGGCTCATGTCATTTTCTTCCTCGCAAAATGCAGTACAATTTAGTACAAAATGACATTTTCTTCTTTCCAGATTAAAAAAAAAAGTCTAAAATCTCTTTTGATTAGTAGGAAAGTAGATAAAAGTTAGCATTGGCATTGTCCAATACTTGTTACAAAGCAGAGAGCAAAGATTTTTTTTTTTTCATATTGTGATAACACTATACTAAGCCCAGCAGCCACATAATAACACTGTAAATATAGAAGAATCGACAATCTGAGTAGAATGTAACCCCAAGATAATTATGTGCTTCTCTATATCTTTAAAACAAAGCCTTATCCTCTCATCTAAAAAGTGGAAGTTACATGGTAATTATTCTTTGAATTACTTGGTAACTGGTAGTATAATTATCAAGTAATCTGCATGAAAATAATTAGGTATTTACATAGTCTTTGCAACATAATTACAGAGTAGTTGGCTGATTATACGGTGTGTGCCTTGTAAGAGAAAGTGATACCAAAAAGACAAAAAAATCTACAAAAATAGTTGTCATTTGGACTAAAATGAATTAAACCTGAATTTCTTTGTATTTTGTGTGAATGTTCGTGTGCACATGTATATACGTGTTTGTATGTATGACAGAGAAGTTGGGAAGAACAATAGAGATTTAAATGGAGTTAAAGCAGTGTCCCATCCTGTCGGTAGACAGTCAGTTTCCAGGGTGGGAGAAACTTGTAGAGTCAATCACCTTCTAAGTCATAAATTTCTCTCAGAAGTCAATAGAATTTTCTTCCATAATTCACAACTGCACTCACCTCTGCATCTCAAGCATCTCATGCATCTCTGCATCACAAGCCCTTCTGCATGCAAATATTAAAATAATAAATTAAATAAATTTGTAGAAATAATATGAGGATACAGTGATCGTTTAAAAACAGTTACTGTGTTTGACTCTTACGCTGATTAAGTGTCCCCTGAAAAAAATTAATGCATTTTTTTTTGTTTTAATGTTAAAGCCATTTTGAATTATCTTTTTTATTTATTTTTTTAAGAAAAAATATGGTAATAGCAGTAGTTTCCCTTTTGTTGTGAGCTAGACAGCCCAATAATTGATTTTGATCCCTGTTACACATCTGTGTCTTCTGCTCTGGCTGCACATTTCTAGTCATATTCARTTATCAGATGCAGATCCTACAATAATGGAGATTATTTCTTAAGTAGAGAGTCGTTATTGTGTAATCATTTGCATTAAAATAGCAATACAAAGCAGATAGGGTGTAAGTGCTAAAAACATTATATATATAGTCACWAAATAAATTTTACTGTGGAGAGAGCAAGAACATTCTTTGAATATTACAGACAACAAACAAACAAGAGAAAAATCTAAGAGCATCATTTCATATTTGTATCTTTCTCAAAAAAAGGAAGGAATTATTATCTTTACAACTCTCCTTATTAAATTGTTTTCCTCTAGGTGGATTTACCCTCTGTTTTTCTTGAGTTGTTTCACTTATGCAATTTAATGCTTTAAAACCCATAAGGACTTTTCTTCCCATGTTTTTTTTTTTTAAGGCCAGAAGACCATTTATGATAATCTAGATTGATATTCTGCAAAACAGAAACCAACTCATTCTTGTATCCAGTCCAGACTGATGTGTCAGAGAACTCTCTTTTAGATGAGCATCTGTTTTTCTTCTTTTTGTTTGTTTGGTCTTTACTCAGGAAATTCCCTGTTGGTCTTAAAAAGACATTGTCTAAATAAAACAGTAAATTAAAAATTCGTGTAAGGATTTTTATCCAGTTGTTTTTTAATCAGGTGAATAATACATTCTGACAAAAACTATATAAACTACTTTTTAAAATGAATATATAAACCTCCCACTCATTACATTATTTTGAGCAATACCTGAATTGTTCCCTGATGAAATATTCCAGCAAAAATACTTAGTGAAATGTTTGCTGAATAGCAATCCCATGTTTGATGCACCTCAGATGTCTGGAATGAAATTTCCAGGCTTTGCTAAAACAAGAATATGTGCAACACGTTTGCTAAGTCTGAGAATTCACGTTTTCTTTCAGTGTTCAACTTAGTCTCCCACAGATATTAAGGATGGCTAATACAGTTGGTATGCAGATCATCTTGTACGTGTACTAGTATRGAATTTGAGTACAGCAGTAGATATCTATCGTTTCCAAATTTTACTCTGTATCAGAGTTACAGTTCTTACATGGGTCAGAATCCCACCTACTGTCTCTTCATTAAGAAAAGCAAGAAAAGAACAAAGATCTGGACCTACTGACCTGAGATAAGGATAATCATTAACTCCATTGACTGATGGAAGATAGTTAACCAAATAGCTTGAAAGATCTGCCTCTAAGGATAGTCAAATTTCTTGCCAATAAACGTAATTTAGAGGACTATAAAATTAACAATCAGAATGCTGTCCTATTAGCAGTCCTACTTTAGCTGAACAGTAGAGCAAAGTAAACTTTAACTACTTTGAGGTGTTCCTTACAGATGGCTGAAATGGAGCTGAATATGGTTACCTGACTACATCACTAGAAAAGAAGAGTTCACAGCAAATACCAGGGCTTGCTAAACTGTAGGTGAAAAACAGAAACTGAGTTCAGAAATAGAGAAAAGAAAGAAAGAAAATCCAAAGGTCAAATCAGCTGCTGTTGAACCTTCCATAGACGGGTGGAATCCAGTTCAGAGACTTGGGGTGACTGAGGACAGAAAGGGACACACAAACTACCTTATTGCCACAAAGGSAATATGTTATGGGCATTTCCCACAACTGACTAACTATGATTACTGCTCGCCCRAAATGTAGAGAGGCTTTTTTTTGGTATTATAGGATGTTACCGTAGTGAACCTACCATCAACAATAATTCTCAAGCTTTACACACAAGATGAAGGAACTATGGAAACCTTAAATCAAATAAAACACTGTCAAGTAGATAAAAATCAGACTCTATGAGTTAAGCTAGTCAGTGAAACCAAAGAGTTAACAATAACAATAAGAAAAAAAAATCCAATTCACAGCATGATCACTATTTTAAGCTCCAGACAACCTTGAAATATGTTCATACAAGTTTAAGTCATCAAGTTCCATTTCTGCTAGACAGGAGTTTTTAATAGCTCTTTCCACTTGATTCGATTGATTTACATGATAAACAGTGCCTGAGTTAGGACCAGACGCTGTCTCTTTCTCCAGTCTTTACTAGGGATCCCAAGGCCCTCAAGGCCAACATATTTTTATTCCTTTGTAGTCCTTGTTTTTAATTTATCTTTATCCATTAATTTCTGAGTTACTCTGACCAGTTAGTAGAATTCAGAGCTATTAACAGCTAGCAAGTTGCATAATGCAAGTTCTTATATGCTGCATAGCAGAGTAAATTGGCCTGTTGCTCTCTAGGACAAGTCTGAATGGAGACTCCACAGGAGCACAATTGAAGTTAAGAGCTCTGAATGCTCTTCTATGGCAAGTGCCAATAGTCTGACCCCGCAGGACTGAATCTCTCTTACAACAAAGTACAATAAAGCAAACAGTTCACCATCATAGGAACTAATACTGCCTCATTTCCTACATATATGTGTTTCTATCTTATGAGCCAAGTGCTCTGAGTCAGGTCCTGAGATATTGTGGAAGGGAGCCAAGTCCTTAAGGAACTGAGTAGACTTTTTCYGTACCTGGCCTATATATTTCACAAGCTCCCAAGTCGTATGACAATCACTGTTGCACAGCTGCATAGCTTCCCTGCAATTTAGAAGAGGGATGCACTGTGCTTTGAGAAACCAGGCTGACTGTGACCAGATGATAGCGAGCAAAAGGCCAGTTTCAGCTTGATGCTCAGACAAAGAAGACAGCTGCAATGTTTCGTGCCCTGTATCTCTAAGAGACGCTTCTAATACTGTGAAAGTTTTTATCTTCAGAGAATCTCTAAGAAGCTGTGAACTCATCTGGAAGCCTTTCCTTCAATCAAGTTACCTAGAAAGTCTCCCTTCTCCATCAACCAATATTTTTACAGATTTTTCAATCTTCATTATCTCTGAGATTACATCTTTCCCACCCAATCAGACAGCAGGTTGGAAAATTTCCATAGGAAATCAGTCTAAAGAGCACTAGAGTTGAATAGGCTTTTATTGGATGTGTCTGAGTAAATATGGTTCAAGTGGCTTCTGGAATGTAAGATCCTCCTTTGGATCAAGGCATGGTAATTGACCGCTCATAAGCAACATTAATATTGGATCAGGTTTCACAACGACGCGGCTCATCAGTTTTCACACTGAGTTTATATGCATTTATTTATGCTATTCCTACATGTTAAGAAGCTCAAGTTGAGTATTAAATCCAAGTATTGTAATTTTTCTGATGTGATTAATTTATACACCTTTACGGTGTGTATTTTCAAATGCTGCCTAAGTCATATACAGGATATTACAAGCCAGGTTCAGTCTTGCTCTAAAACAAGGACTACTCCACTGAAGCTCTGTCTTCTTAAGCCAAGAATTTCAGTAGCCTCCAGCCTCTGAAAATACTGCAATGTATTGCTGATCTGAAATTGCACAATTAAATTAGAGAACAAACTTCCATTCAGTCTTTTACCTTCTCCAAAAGCCATTCAGTAGGAAATAGAACCAGCTGTCCTTTATGTTCCCATGCTCCCACCCCTTCTCTGCAAGGGAAACCTAGCACATGTTCTGAATAAGAACTACAGTATCCTCCAACATGTACATATACCCACAGTCATACAGTGATCTTGGATAGCAAGAGGAAAAACTCAGGGAGCATATCACACTCAGAAATCATCATCAATGTGACACATATGCAGTGCCTCAAAATGAAAAAATGGGTGGAAAAAACCTGCTAAAAAGCTCATCCTCCACWAGAAAAATCATATGTCATTTAACATTTCTTCAGCTTCATAAGAGAAATACAATAAACTATATTTTTGATGAACAGTGATAAGCTGCCTCTCCCTCTTAGAGTGYAACCAAGAATTATTGACTCTTTCCAGACACTGATTATGATCTTCAGGAAATATTCTGCAACTTAGATATCATACTTTAATCATTCTTTAAAGTGAATTAAGGCAAAGGGGGCATTTAACAAGCTTATCTAAGGCAATGAACCAGTGAAGTTGAAGAAAAAAAAAACTAATGAACAACTGAAAGAAAATAAAGAAAAATACATAAATGACTGATGTTCAGTTTGGGACAGGGTGTAATGCTCAAAATAAACAGAATTCCAATAAAAGAATTCCTACCTACATGCATTTCCAATATTTGACTCTGCTGATACTTGTGACTTTGTTAGTGTTGACTCTGAATTCACTGATAACACAAAGTTAGTAATTTTGCACAGAGGGACAAGGTAGACATTTCCAGCTGTATCCTTTGGATAACAGATTGATGCAGRTRTTGCATTTAACTGCAATCTTATGTTTATGATCTAGCCATACAATATRTACTGTTGTTTTTGCCATGTAATAGCTGGCAGCTTTTCTCTRGTGAACTCACCCTGCTCACAGGTGTTGATCCTTCTGGGAGATGCAAAGTGAGTATTCGCTGCAGCAGATGGGGCTCCTGAACCCTACCCTGCTTGTATGAAAGCTGAGACAGTCTCTTTGGAAGACAGGGTCTGTGTTGGGCTCTTTTCTTCTTTTGTCCCAGCCAGGATAGTGACTGACCTAGAATATCTCTTATGTTGGTAATAATGGCTGAGAATTAGAATTTGCCTTTTTCCCAATTAGACAGTATGCTTAGAATAACTTATTCCAAAAACATCACACTTRTCCTTCATATCTTCCCCTAATACATTCTTCCTGTGACAGAAATACCTCCAATATTACATTCAACAGTGAAATATTTTATAATGATGTGTATATATGGGACCAGATCTTGGAGACAAATAAATAGTTGTACCAAGCTAATAGAAATTCAAAGACAGTTACAAGTGCTAAACTGATGCAAGATTCCTGTTCAATATTAAAAGCTTAAGTGGACTTAGACTATTGTTTAAAAAATACTTGGGGCATTATAAAGGTCCTCAGACAGCATCTCTGAACTGGTCATTCAGTCTGCCCCAAAACCAATGTTATTATTATATTTTATTGCCTCCCTTCTTAAATTGGTCCATGATTTYTCTCATCACTTAACTCAAATGTTTCCCTTAAACACATGAACTCTTGTATAAAACTTAAGAGAAACAAGTGTAGAGAAGAGATAACAATAATTAAAAGGCATAAATCCCTAGACACATAGACTGGAGAGGYTGTGCTGGTGTCTTCATCAGGCAGCAATCTGGTCATAATATTATTATCTCAACTTCTTGATTTTATTCTACCTTTACTTCTATATCTTCACATATTCTTGATTACTGATAGCATCAAATGTAGTTGTAGTTTGTCTGTTCCTGGCAGAGAGGAAAAAAGATTGATTCCTAATTTGTCCTTGAGAGGCACAAGCGATGTGTACTGGATTTTTTTTTGTGTCATAGAACATCCAAAACTAATAAAAAACAGAGCACTATAATTATTATTATTATTATTATTATTATTATTATTATTATTATTATTATTATTATTATTATTATTATTTGGGTGAAAAATGTTGCTCTGACAATTTTATCCTACGCATTGAAGATACTCAACAAATCTCTATTTGCGTAGAACTGGTGGGGAAATGGACTGCTGGTTTGTGTTTGCTGTTGAAATGCTTCGTTTCAGGGAAGTTTGTAGATGAAATTTAAGATGTGAAAAGTGTTAGTCATCTCTGGACTGAAGGTCTGTATGAATATGTATCTTTAAACTGAAAGACCCTGTAATAGTGAGGTTTGTGCAAATGTGCAGCACAGACCCAAGAAAAAACAACATCATTCAGTAGTATGTCAACACTAATGTATCGATTTGTGGCCAAGGTTCTGGTGATATGAAGGTGAAKTACAGTACTAGAATCTGTGCCAACAGCACAGTTTAACTCAAATTCTGGAAATAACAGTGTTATCGCTAAAGAGTGACTGTCCCCTCTCTTGTTCGTAAAAGAGAGCAGGCGTTCAAAACAGAAGGCAAGGACCTCTCCTTTATCCTCATTTTCCCATATATGGACTGGGGACAGTTTTATTGTCTTCTGTTCATGACTCATTGTAAAAAAACAGGAATAAAAGTGAACCTGATAAAGCATGAGCTGATCTAAATGTCTCCATTTTCTACCTGCGCTGGTTTTGCTAGGACAGAGCACGTATACAGTTAGGAGAGAAAATCCAGAAGCACAGTGAAGATTTCTGGAACTATGTGCACTGCGTGTTTTATCATTGCTCAGCTATTCTGAGTACAGCACTAGACCCATCCTACATTGCAATGGTGTTTCATATTCTGAAAAAGATATCGTATTATCTTACATATTGTCAATACAGAATAATCCTCTGAGCTCAATGTATCACTTTCGTATATAAAATATATAAAGCCTAGCACCTTTTCCGTTTGTGTTCATAATGATTTGTTATTGGTTCTTTACAGTTTCCACTAGTTCTTAATCATAGTAGCTCCACTTGTAAGGCACATTTTGAGGTAAAAATTTTAAAATTAAAATAAAAGAGTCTTGAGTAACCTTCTTGTCACCTACAAATTAATTAAACATTTTAAAGTTTTACTGTGTTACATTATGACAAACCAGGCTGTTTAGCATGCATGTGGGATACTTGTCAGAGTCCTTAGAGCAAAACTCATTTTACTTTGCATTAAAAAAGAGTTGATCATACATAATTATTCATGCAGAATACTTCACACTTTCTTAAGTAAAAAAGAAGGTGATTACCAATTATGCCACTGTCAGAAAAAAAAAAATACTTGCCAGTCCTGCAGTTTTTTAGAATTCAGTGTACATGAATATTCTGTTTTTATGGTAAGTTTCCTCAAACTCGCTAACTCATTTGAAGGGTCTAGGCTCTGCAAGAACAAAAGGCTTCCCACTCTGTGGGAGGACTACAGAACCATAACTCAAAAGATTGAACATGACAACACTGCAATGCATGTAAAGACTAAAGTGTTTTTGGTTTGTTTGTTTGTTTAATAGATAAGGATGGGTATACATAAATACTTAACAACTTAACAGAGAGCCATCATACCCTAAACAGCATTGTGGGCAATACATGATACTCTGAAGATCCTCATAATGTGGTCAAGGATGACTGTAAAATATCTTTTTAAATCTGGAAGACAGAAAGACCTCCTAGTTATAGAATATCATCCTTTGCTTGGATGGATAATCCTGGAGTTGCCAGCGCATATGCAATCTGGGGAATGCCTTGGTCTGGACAAACARGCAGACTGGCTCTCCAGCTGAGGGAAGGGCTGCGGAGACCAAAAGGCAATGTCTGTTCTCAGAACAACAAGTAAAACAAAAAGAGTGACAGAGACACGAATGAGATCAAAAGGCCTACAAAGAAGTACAAGATGAGACGAGAAAAGACACTTGGAGAGCAGCCACATTTCTACAAAGGCTTCTAAATAGCAACAGAAACTCTATCCATATTTCTGTCATGAAGGCAGAGTCTCAGTTGCAGAGTCAGACACAGAATAGATGAGGGGTGGAGAACTAGGCTGAGGGAGGGAGGGTCATAAAGAGATTGTGCCATGTTGTGTGATACAGCTGTAGCCAGCCAGATGTATGGTCCATTCAATTCAAGCAAGAGCTGCAGGCATCTGTCAAAGGAACACCTCCTCCACAGAGCTTCCTCCAATCCAGATAATGGATGGCTTCAGAGCTGCCAAACATCTTTGTTTATCACACCAAAAACCATCCTGTACTACTGTCCTCAAGTGATTTGATCAAAACCTGTTTCCAAAAGTGTAGAGCAGAATAATCTATACCTCACTTCACTTTTCTTCTTAGGCATTCAATGTCTCTCTTGTCTATTACTTTAGTATGAGCATCAAAATCCCTTACCTAAATCTGAATAACCCTGAATAAGATAAAATTCTGATGTMCTTGTGCAAAATATTTTAATTTCATAAAATATTAGCAGAAATGTGATGTGTGAAGTTTTCTTTAATCTTAGAGAAAGTTTCTGATCTAGAAGAGAAATTTTAATTCTCTAGATTATCACACCTTCTGTGTGGCAGTTACCATGGAGAATTAAAAAAAAAAAAAAATCACAAGGTTCTCAAACAGACAACTAGAGAGTCAAAAAAAAAGAACAAAAACTCTAACACTTGAGTGTCTGGCAAATCATACTGGCTACCAACCATATTGTACACAAGACCTACCAGAATACATGGAATACCTTTGTATGCTTGAGGAAGCTATTTAGACAGCATTGATAAAAACAATTCAGTTTAAGATGGTCAAGAGAACAAAGCCAAAACCTCAAGATCCTTCCTGGAAATCAAGTATAATCCACCAAAACTATTTGAATCTTTTTCTTTATGGAAAAAAGCAAAAAAGACAATTCCAGCTTGTTCATTATGAAAATAAGAAGGAAAAAAAATAAAGGTTTGAAGCTAAGAATATATCCCAAGAGGCATGTGGAGCAATTTTCCTTAAAAGGACAATCATTCAAAGGATTAGAGTACATTGGCTCCCCTAAGTCCTCCCATAGAGACAATATTCTCTCAGCAACCTCACGTGTTCTTGATCATTCATATTTGCAGCTTTAGTGCCATTGACTGTTTTCATTTTTCCAGGGATTAACCTTATTTCAATGAGGCAAGCTTTTGCTCTGAAAGCTTAGTGCACAGATGCCAAAATATCTTTCAGGGCCAGTATAATTCCCTTCCACAGCCAGACACCAGTGAAGTATCATAATGTTTTGTTTCACAGTGACTTCCACAGAGGACAAGTTTTTAAAATAAGCATCACTAGGCAATGGGTCAGAAGTATGTTTATCTCCTTGAATTGTTCAAACTCCCCAAACAAGTAAAATTGATAATTTGGGTTCCTGAATGAGGTTTAGCCTCCTTGGAAGCTGAGCTATGAAAGCCTGTCAACATGGGGTACATTTTCAAAGAATTGCATAGGGATTTAGTTGTGTGTTTCTCTTCTACTATTCAAGAAGGAAGGCCTGCCTCTGTATTTGCAATCAAGTAGTATCTGTGTAAATGAAAGAAGTAAAAACTAAATTACGTTTTTTTCTTTTTTTGCTTTATATAYTACGCCAGAATTTCTGCAATCTATATCATGAGTCATTCCTATCCACTGACTGCAGAGGAAGGAGTTATTGCTCAAGAAAAGGCTCTGATGTGAGCAGATAATGTCTTGGGGGTGTTCCCYACCCATTCTTCCAGAATTTTGTAAGTAAGCTATAATTAGAATAACTGTTTTTTTTTATGGTATCTAACAACATATTGCCACATATGCATGCCACATTGCCATAGACTCATGCCAGGGGCCACATATTCCATGCTTCAGGGTAGTCAGTCTACTTTGGCATATGTCATAATAATTTTTAAATAAGACTTTGGATTTTTTTTTTCTTTAGTGTATTAAGAAAACAACCATGGTAAAATGAGAACAAAAATGACTGCTAGTGCAGCAAAATTTTAATGTTAGCGAACTTAATCTAATTTATTATGCTGGTTCTCCAGTTTAGGTTACTGAAAACATTCATGTAATCCTCAATAATTACAAATCTATATTTTCCCAACTTTTAAAAACCGGAGCTCAAAGCTGACACTTATCTTAAGATTTAAAAGCCTTACTAGTTGAGTTGTTTATATCGAAAAGCTTTCTGTTCTCTTACACTCTTGCTGRATGTTCTGTAACCTTTTTTATTAGTACATTGTATATGTGGGAGATCAAAAATCTTTCAAAAATGTGTTCTAAAGTTTATCCACWTGGGTAGTTCTCCTGACTCCAGCAGAGAATTGGAATTTGGTTATGTTTTACAAACAACTTTTAGGAATTTACATTTGCTCTAAAACTGTTGGCCAGAACGTTTGATGTCTGTATCATTAGATATGTTTAGTCAGAGAAGATCTTCCAGATCAAATTATCTATTCTGGCCTTGCTTTAATGAATTCAGGCTTCCAAAGCATATTTGTGTATGTATTAGACCCATGCATGTCTACATGCCATGCAATAACAACAACAAATTAATTAAGAAAAAAATCAAGAGTTTCATTATTAAATATTTGTTTGATTTTTCAACCAAATCAATAAGCTGGACTATACGTATATATGTCTCTGTGCGTGTGCATGTGTATAAAACCAACCAAAAAACAAAACAGAAACCAAAGAAACCCTAAAAGTACTGTAAAATATATATATATAWAAAAAAGTTTATAAAAAAGGAGTAGCTCTCTAGTCAAATAGCGTTCTTATTTATACCAGGTAAAGATAGGTCACTAGCATACATTCTTGTAAAGACTACTGAGCTGTGTTATTTCAAAACAGATCTGAATGATATCAGAATACATCTCATAATATTTTAATGTTTACCTCAATATCAGATGTTCCTACTCATGATCAGGCGAGTTTGCAGTGCAAGCTTTGAGATACATCCAAGTTTGGGCTGGGAGGAATGCAAGGGGGTGTGTTGTTACTCCACCCTCTAGCCCACAATTTCCTCAGGAGGGAAAATATATACATATATATATATATATACACACATATACATATACACACACACACATAATATCATTAAAAGAAACAGAATTCCTGTGTGAGTAGATCTATTCCCCATTTGTGGTTATCCTTCGTTTCATCATTCTTCATTCTTCTTTCATCAATCTTCTTTTGATTTATTAATCAAAATTATTGCAAATAAAATGTACTAAGCTTCTCAGCTTCTTCTCAATTGCAGAGTGAGACTATCTAGAAATAAAAGCTTGTGAGAAATGTTATTGCCCATGTTCAGGTAAGCATGGTACTGACTGGCTTTATAGGCACTGGCTACAAAGGATGTTAAAGGTTCAGACAGCAACTGCAGTTTAGAAAAGTTTCTGAACTTCAACTCAGCTGTGATCGCTATCTCTGTGAATTCTTTACCCACAGCAAGTGTAGAGGTAATTTTGATTTAGCTTAACCCAAAATTAAAGAGAGTCAAGCTAAGTTAAAATACTTAGCATTTTTCTCAGAGTACGTAGTAACTCAGTCATGTATTTAACACTTAAGAATAATATCAGATACTCTGATTATAATATTGTGCCTTAGAAAACAATTGCTAAGGAATAAACTGAAGAAAGAGGTAAGCTCTTTTTCATCATACGAAAAACAAAATTTCAGAAATGTGTTAACGATGTTCAGCAACAAATATGAGCAGTACATGTAAGTTTTTTATGTTTAAAATGTCAAAGGGTGCTCATACACAAGGGTGATATATACCCTGACAGCTAATTAAACTTATGATCCATATAGGAACAGCATCACACCACATTGTAATTAGTTTACCAGCCAGTGAGTCAGAACAGCAGATCCTATAATGATCTCTTGCATGATTTTCATTGTAAGCAAAAGACAGCAAACGTGATCTATTCGCTACCAAGTGTGTGAACTGGTTTAATACAGTACAAATTACTGTAATCACATGAATAGCATCTACTAACTCTGATTAAACATCAACAGCCAATTATGTTAGATGCTGTCTACACATACAAGGAAGCCCATTCCTGACTCAGACTGCAATAATCTAGAGACCTTGCAAGACTGCAAAAACTTATATGTACTCAGCGTAAGTAGAGGACTACTGACAGTGTGCCAGAGTTAAAACATTCAAGAATAAGACCTATAGCATAATTCACTTTCACCTACACATTTATATTCCTTTCTCTTAGTTTTGTTTCACATCTCTCTTTCAGCTAACTAATTTACCTTTTGCCAAGACTTGAGTCTTGGCTGCATCACACAGTGCAAAAGAAACCACTCATTTTACAGCTACAGAGAAAAATTAAATTGTTTAGAGTCTGAAATTAACCGTTCTTCAGTGTCAGTTACTAGTGGGCTCTTGCTCTGATGAAAACAATCAACTCTACCTATTTCACATACAGCCATAAAACCCATAGTATACATGACCTCCTTAAGTTAGTTTATCTTAGATTATATCTTGAATTTTTAAAGATTGAAGTAGTTAGAGGAAATAACTGTTGACTATTATTCATTTTATATGCTGAGTATACTTTGGAAAAACTCTTCACTGTATGATTATATGTACCAAAATACAAAAATTATATATGATGACCATATGTTTCCATAATTATATTCAGTTTATCATCAAGCCTTCAAATAGGGCTATATAATCTCCTCAATATGGAGTTTGCTGAAGCTTAGGAAAATAACTCCTTATGCAGACAAGTTACAGACATGCCCTCAGTCTTTGCTGATGCTAGTACACACCTTCACTAAAAAATTTTATATGTTCAATTTATTTGATTTTGAAGGGATTAGAAAAAGAAATGCTAACATGACTAACTGCAATCACATTCCTCAGCTGCCACCTCAATACTGTTGCTCCTTCCAAGAAAACAGCTTTGTACTTTGAGAATGGCTAATACAGTCAAAATGTCTGTGACTTGTGGTAGTTAAGAAATGATGATGAATAATTTGATTTTTTTTCAGCTAACTAGCTACTTAAGAAGGAAAAAGACATATGCCAAACCACCAGTGAATCATGTGAACTACTAAATCCTTGACTCCAAGTCTCCCATCTTGACTGGAAAGAAAAAACATGATTATGAATTACTATGCAAAAGTATGTGTTAGACAGCACGTATTTTGAGACAGGAGCTAAAAGAGAAAGCATGTGTGTTGGTTAAGAATGGGGGAAAAGAGAAAGAATGTTACAAATCATAGTTTAGCACATTAAGCAGTTTTCTGAAAAATATTAACTGTTCCTGCTGCTACCTGCATGCAGCAGGTAGAATTTACAGGGCTAGAGTTCAAAGGAAAGATGTTCTTCTAAGAGACAAGGATCAGGTCCGGGTTCAGTTTCCTGCAGTGCTTTGTCTCTCCTGWGAGACCTTGAGAAAGTTACTCAATTTCTCTGCTCTTCCCTTAAAAGACTAGYGATATTTTCTTTTATTTCTTGCTTGTTTTATTTGTTTTAGGACAGGAATTATCTCTTTTGGTGTACAGGAAAGTGAAGAAGATCCTTGCTGTATACAGAATCCAGGGAATGACTGGGCAGCAAACTCAAAACAAGCATATTGGAGAGAAGAGAGGGTTGTAAAGATGTACATATTTGCTTTGTGTTTTTAAAATGACATATAAAGAATTTTGCAACTCCTAGCACAGGCTGTTGTGAAAGCCAAAGGTGAAGATATACTCAAAAAGAGGTTAGCTAAATTCATGAAGAATAAATATAACCAGCTCAAGAAGTGCCTAACTAATTAATTACTGGAAGATGACTATTTCTGGGGAAGGATCACACTATATGTAGTCTTCCTTTTCTTTCTTTCTCTAAACCTCTGAGCCTTTGGTCATCTGCAGTAATACATTTCCTCTATTCTTTAGCTTGGGCCTTTAAGTCCTACTATATGTGTATGTGTGTGCACATGTGTGTGTGTGTGTGTGTGTGTGTGAGTGTACTCATATATATGCATGTATGTATATGTGCATGTGTGTGTGTATATACGTATGTTTGTGTTTAACGTGCATCCATTAAAAAGTTATATCACTTTGACTTGAAAGTCACTGCTGCATTATTATAATATGCTGTATTTTTATTATATTATTTTTCTATATAACTGTTTTTTTTCTGTGTGAGACTCCACTATTTGGGGCAAATGCACTATTATAGAGTTCATTGTGAATAATAAATAAGAAGAAAATAAGAAAAAATAGAAGTGGGTGGTATGAGAAGGACATCACCAGCCACATGGAGAGCAGAGCTCTGCTGGCTTTTCTATGCAACATCCATTTAAGTCGGCAGTCAAGGACCTTAAGAAGCCCTGTCCTAAAGGGCCTTAGCAGGTCTGCCAGAAGATGCACGCCAGCCGATTCAGGACAGTCATATGTAATACAATAAAAACAGATTACTGGGCTTGAAAATGCTGCTTTTCAAAGAGCATTGAAACAACAAATAATATTGTGTTGTTTCCTAACAAGAATGGCTGGACAAACTTCTCACGCAGCCAGCCTCTCCACCCTCTCCCACATCCCCAGCCCTGCAATTTATACTTATGTTTCAATGCTGTCTTTATTTTGTGTGTGTCATCTGACAGGACAAGGAGGCCATATGTAGCAGTTCTGGTTTGTTACTTTCAACATCATCTGTAGGCTCTAGAGGATACTGCAATGTATATCTTATGCCAAACAGCTAAAAAGCTAAAATTACAGAAGCCTAGATCTTTTTTTTTTTTTTTTTTTTTTGTCATTTTCCCTTGGAATGTGCTAGGTGTTCAGATTTACTGAAAGGGTTACCTGCATTGTGACTGCAGAACTCCAAAGTGCCATGGTGTCTGGAATCATAAAAGCAGCAGCATATTCTGCATTTACATTAGATTTACATTAAATTTCCTTTACTTCTGTGCAAAGGCAGCGATGCATATTGTGCAAAATTTAATGAGTCCTGTTCCTCCACTAATAATTCATACGAGGACTTACTCCCACACAAGTGTACACGCACAAATATCACTACTGTAAAAATAAGAAAAGAGAAAACTAAGCTACCAGTTTGACATCTCAATGTTATTTACATGCATTTACATTTTAAATGTATTAGCTTTAAATTTATCAAATAATTGTTGTTTTCCTTTAATTATAATAACTTACAAAATTTATTTTATAAGTTAAAAATGGATSCTGCAGGTTAGCTTTGTAATTAAGAAAATGAGCTTTTGACGTTTACCTGGAAAAAGATGTTTCCTATGTGGCCTGCTTTTCTTACTCAAAATTAAAAATTCTTTARCACCATTTAAAGATTTTAATAGGAAAAAAAAGTAATTCATTGCCATGAGCAAAATTCTTAAGACATCCTAATAAGCCCGTTGTTAACCTCAAGGACTTTCGGGAGAGATAAAAAGGCAGCAGAAACTTTCTTTCATTCCTGTTYCACTCCTCCCAGCTCCCTTTTCCTCTTCTTCTGCCAGCATCAGATAGCAAATGCAAAGTGTTGTAGTATCTATGACAAAAGTTTTCTAATATCCAAAATATTAGTTTATCTGTGATTGCTTCTGTAACTGCCATAACGTTGCCATGTAGCCTATGATATGAAGTCTGAGTCCTGAACGTAATTTGGATGTGCCTTAACTTTGCTCGATGTTTTGACTGAGAATGTTCCATTGCTGCATTCCTGTTGCCTGAAGCTGTCAGAGGAGAAACTTAATTCTACCACTAAACAAAGACCTTTTGAAATTTTTTTCTAAGCTGTTGCTGAGTGATTTTCGCATGTTTACCATAAAGCAAAACTGCAAGAACTGTATCAGCGTTGTAAAGCTTCATGGTATTACACACTATAATGATGGGAAGGGAGGTATCAACTACAAGAATACAACTATTTTCTCACCATTTCAATCACCTACATGTTGACTGTAACAGCATATAGAAATCAAGATATTTTAGTGTGCWGAGATTCCTTCTTCCTTCCATTTTCTCTGGTTAAACTGTTTTCATTGAAGTCATCACATTTCATCAGAATTTGCTGGAATAATCAAGAATATTTTGTGAATATAACATTTAAAAAAAACARTTTTATGTTATATTAATAGATCCAGTAAAGGTATCATTATGCAAAGAAAAGTTTTTCTTCTCTTATCCRTATTAGAAAACTGAATTTGGAGAAAAAAAGAATTAAAGTAACTTGTCTTCATAAAAGGTTAGTTAATAAAGTCATATATATTTGCCATCCAAAGATAAACTATCGAGGCTATAGCTATTTTAAAACATATAAATTGCTCAGTGGTGCTTGGAAGCAGAAATTCTTCTAAGCAGTTCCAGTGAAAACATCTTTTTTTCCTATTTTCATCAAAGGTTTCCTTTGAAACTTTTGGAGGTTCATCTTATAATTGCTCCTTCACCCTAGCTATAACAGAAAAAAAGGGCATGATTTCRTAAGAAATGGTCATAACTTTTTTCCCTAGTGTGTCAGTAACTTTCTAGGGGTGGGGGAAAGTTCCAAAGCAAATTTTATCTTAAATAAAAAATGAAGTTTTTTTTTTTAAACCTGGCTCCGGACGACCTTGTCAGTATTTCAAGTCTTTATTCAATTTCGTACCCTCTCCTTCTCCATTCCACCATTACATAATTACTATAATGCTTATATTTACCATAATATGTAGCAGTGACTTCATAGTTTAGTACAGCCAAGAGCTTATTTCTAAATCACCCTCCATYGACTAGTCGAGAAAGAAGTCTCCTAAATTGCAGTTCTATGAATTCTATCCTAGTTAGACTCCTCAGGCAGATCATTTGAATTTCTCTCTGTAAATTCAAAATTTTCCGTATAAGAATTAAAATATTCTATGCAGCTTTTGTTCTTTACTTTGAACCAGATTAAACCTGTTCTGTAGTCATGTAGGTCAGTTTGCAGTGGAAACATATCTCAAATTTATKCCATTCCTGAAGTATTTGCTCACTTAAGTCACTAACCAAGTTTTTCCACAAAACTGGCCTTTTCTACCAATAGATTTTTTAGACTAGACGGTTCTAACCCAATCAACAAATGGAGAACTTCACTGCTGCTGTTGCACTATCTTGTAATAGAGAGGTACTACAATTCATAAGAARAAAAGCTTCAGGAAAAAACCTCCTACATCAAATATAATCTGAAATATTCTAACAAAGAGAYGCTAGTGCGTGCCTCATATTTCAGACCCATACTGGGAACCACTACTGTAACAKTTTCATTTTTCATGAAATGGAGATAATTAGCTCCTCGCTTTATAATGTATAAATGAAAAGTAYAGTCCACAGGATCTATTCGCCGTACGGCTTTGGGGTGAGATCCTTACTAGCGTAACTTACAAGTTATACCTACAAGCACAGACAGGTATAACTTAAGCAGAAATTAAATGTCTAAATTTTGGAGCAAAATAAAAAAAATGACCAATCACTCCATTTCCCATCTCACTCAAACTTCTGAATTTTCTAGCAAAATCTCAGGTAGGACACTGRCATTATGCAAAGAAAGCACCTCTGCCTTCACCCTAGATAAGCACTGATCTCCTGCAAGTGCCAAGCAGAAGTACTGCTTCTCCACCCCCCAGGTCATCCTTCCAAGTCTACGCACCACGGATGAGACAATCTGCTTGCCAGAGGCAAAAATCTCCTTCTTGATCATAGAAGGAATTTAATTTAAGACTTTCATTTTAAGTYATGGTGTCAACCAGGGGAGTAACCAGCTCAGAATTGTAATGAAGGGGATGAATAGGGTGACAGAGGCAAAGGAAATAGCCTCTTGCTTGTSAGATTGGTGTTTTGTTGATGTCTTCTACACACAGTAAAGCTCTGTGTTTTTTGTTGAAGCAGAGTGTAAGAAATTCTAAATAATGAAGCCAATAGTCCAAAAAACAAACAGAAAGAAAATASCTCTGTAGATTTCTAGAAAATGAGAAGTCACTTGCAGCCAATTTTAGCAAAACCTGTTTATCTGTATACATCTTGCCAAGGAAGATATTCACATGTTTTGTGCCTCATATTGCAGAGTGAAATTAACTTCAAAAGAGTGAAAAAAAAATATGCAAAAATATTAATCTTCACCTTGTCTTAGTGATGAGAGACTATTTTGTTTCATTTATTCTCACCTTTAGAAATCCATACAAGTCTACTCTTGCTTACAGCCCTGAACTCATTATTATCAATTTCCTTCTTACTCCTTACTCTTTTCGCAAACTTCTTCCTAAATGTTACCTTTGAACTACCCATTTCTGGTCTTTGAAGATCCTATGGTTACCACTTCTCCATTGTGGTGAAATTGTGGATTCCCAGAAGTCAGTAGCAAACTTCACATCATCTGCAGCAGGGATTTCACCCTGGCTGTCTCCATCTATTCATCTCGCGACTAATGTCTTGGCTATTTTTCAAAATCTCTTTTCAAATACACAGTTCTTAGATTCGAATCTTTTGCACAATAAAAGCTTTCAGTTCCCACAGCACCAGAAACACAATGTAGCAGCAAAGAGGGAGCAAAATCTATGTAAGYAATACAGAGATCTGAGGAACCAAAATATGATTCCTGCGCCTTTCTTTGTCACTGGCTGCATATATTATCTTCAACARAACATTCAAATATTCAGTGCCTCAGTTTCCTCTTTTGTGAAATTATAATTATCTTTCTCATTAGGAAAYCTTGAAATTTGATCCAATAAAAACAAACAGTATGTGACTGGTATTATAGTAACAGTTCGTCAGCTGTTTAAAGAATCTCATCATTCTGGGCTAGGGATGGGCTTGAAATTTAGTCAGGACTGAGATAGGGCAGGACTCAGTCTGCACCACTATGGTCTTTTTTTCCACTGTCATAGCCCAGATCTACTGCTTTGTTGTCTTTTCCAGTGATTAAATCTTTAAATATATCTGTATTTAAATATATTTTACATATATATATATATATATATAAGAAGTATTCCTATTAGAGATACTGAATACATTAATTCTAACGTCACCAAAATAATAGGGAAAAATTAAATCATTTTAAAAATGATTTTTTGTAATATCAACTTAGGAACTGTAAAATTAATTTGAAAATATTGAATGGTAAAAATACCTTCTAGACTCTCTCTTTATCTCTTACAGTACAAATTATGACAATTAATCTCTATAAGAAAGATTAAAATATATCTCTATAGCTCTAATGATTCTGATTCTACAGTGCAATTGTGCAGTACAATTGGTTCTACCACCCTATAAATACAGTTATGGTTATAGCTGCCAACAGCTAATGCTTCTCCTTCATAACAAATTTACCAAAACACATATAAAGCTAGAAGGTTGTCAGATCTTGATATAAGTTTTGGTCCCATAAATTGAAATTTACATACATTTTGGCAAAAGAAAAATGATGAGAAATTAAATAAATGATTATGATCTCACAATATATAAATCAATTCCATTCTTTATTAGAAATCTTTTACAAAGTGTATTAGATAATTAAGCTGTTATATAGTAACTCATGCATATCAAATATCTCAGTCAAGAAGGTTAATTGAAGCTCCCTCTTCATCACTGTAAATGTCTTCAAACTGCTTTGACTGGGTCAAGCTGAAACAAAAAAGGTAGACTCTAATAAATGCTCTGAACAAATTAATGGCAGGGAAAAAAAACCTAAAGAGAATAATATATTTCTTTGTATATTTATGGTTTTGAAAAGAATACTGCACTATCAATTTTTTYAACTTGACTTTTAATATCTAGTAATTCATGTTTATAAAAATGTGAGAAAAAATGTTTCTCTCAATATAAACCATTATTAAGTCAGGCACTAAATACTCAGCTTTGAACATGCCACCATTTTCTTCTTTGGCACTATTTAAGATAGATATAGTTTCTTTAGTATTTGTTATATTCTCGTGTTTGTCTCATCTTATAATGCAACATATTTACTAAATATATGCATATACTGGACACATTTTACAATGAGCTCAGTGGACACAAACCCTGTTGTTTGTGCGAGCTATAAGCTCAGGAATCTGCCAGCTTCAAGTAATTTACAGGACTGTGGTCACATCACAAGCAAGACTTATGATTACCAACACTGTTACTGTACGGTATCAGCTGGTAAACATTGACTTCTACAACATCCCCTGGATATGTTCTATCCATTTTACTTCCATTTTATTTTTATTTTTATTGTGGTGTGTGGACAACCAAGAAAAATTATGAGGTTTTGGGTTTGGAGGTTTGAGGTTTTTTTAAGTTTTTAGTTTTAATTTTGCTTGGATTATTCTCTTTCAGTCTGTTAATTTTAAACACACTTATCCTACAGAATTCTTTCCCGTCAACCTAGGTCTTCTCTAGCTGGGCTGCTTTATTTCACTGGTTTCAGGATCTTTCCTTAGAAATGCTTCTCTTCATTCCTTTTTTTCATAATGGTGTAAAAAGAATCCCTAACTACTGAACCATGATACAGTCTTTCACTGCAACCAGTTTCTGAGGGAGAAAGCTCTAAATAATTATCAAAGTATAATGAACATTGCTTCTAAATGCTAACTAAATGCCTCATTGGAAATTTTGAAAAGCATTAATTTAGACAACAGTTTCTCTTTATCCCCTATATTTCCTGGGTTTAATTCCTCTTTTTTTATTTATTAGTAAAGGCATTTGCATGAAAGAAGCATCTTTGTTTCTTCAATATTCATTTCCTCTTTCTCATTTAGGGTATCATTCTGCTTCACTGAAAACAATGGCAATTTTACTGATTGACTTCAGGAATGTAGGTCTGATGTTGGGAGATGCTGGATGTCTTCAAGTCCTGATGGAGCCAGCTACAGCACAACAGAATCTGTAAAGCGTAACTTCATGTGACACTGCAGAAATGCTTATGATTTGATTGGTGATTATAACTTTATGCGAAGAGTAAACCTCAAGAATAGACGAATTTCTAAGTTCACCCAATTCCCAGCCCTCTCTTTTCATGCAAATAGCTCTAATTATACAAATAGCAAGAAAAGTACAAAACACATCACACAGAAAAGCATGGTAAGAAGCAGTTTCCGTGTACTGCTAAAAGTTCAACATTCGAACTAGAAGAAATTCTCTATCTATCATTTACCACTCCAAAATAACTAAGAAAATATAAGCCATCATATTTTAATGGTAGCAAAAATAGCTTTCTTATTAGAATATGGGGGGAAAATCATAACTCAATGAAAATATACTGACACTATGTTACAAAGTGCTTTGCACAAGCACATTTCCATCATGACGTAGACTGATTAAATTTACAAAACAGTCATTTTTCAAGAGTTTTTTTTTTTTTTTCTTTTTTGCAAGGTTTATTTGTAAGGATGTGATTTGTGCGTCAGTAGGGCTGCAAACTTTGTGCATGTGTGCGTGTCTGTAAATTAATCCACCAGGGCCAGAAAGCAGCATGTTGATCGGAAGGTCCTGCCAAAGTCTGTCTGAGTGATGGTTGTGCTTTTCATCAGTGTAATCTGTAATCCCCATTTCCATTGGATAGATATAATTAATTGTTACACACGCCACATCTTCTCTTTCCTGGGCACATCCAGTAAAGAAAGATGTCCCTTCGTCCACGCCAAAAGCCATTTACATTCAGGTACAMTTGATATATAGGCTGATGCTCACAAATTATCTAGTCAGAACCTTCCTTAGAAAAACACCTGTATATTGCACTACAGCTCAGAATTTACTGCTTGTCAGGGAAGCATAAGACCTACTCTACTGTGTCAATCATGGCCTAAAACCTTTTATTTAAAGCCTTCGAGCTGTTTTCTCACACTGTTAGAAGTCTGACATCCCATAAAATTTAAAAATAAATTTTCATTTCAGGAAAAGAAGAGAGGAGACTGAAAATGTGGCTAATTAAGCAAAAGATAATATACTGTGTATCAGGTCTGGGCATGAATGAAGGTATTTACAGAATGTTTAAGGGAAAGCAACATTCAAGCAACAGATAAGAGTTTCTTGTTTATTCTTCCTACTACAAATACACCCTCTGCTTTGCTTTCCTTTAAAGTATTAAATCTTACAACCGAAGCACATATTTTATCACATACAAAGTCTTTTAAAACAAAACTCTCAACTTCTTTTTCTCTAATCTGTGAAGAGGTAACACCACTGAGAAACATCTAAAAGAACTTCAAAATATCCAGTGCTCCTAAATTGTCATATGGGTGTCAAATCTGTATGAGAACAGTGGGTAACTAACTGAATTGCATTAAAATTTATGAGCCCAAGATATTGAATGTCAGCAAGATTGCCTGGGCATTTTTGTGTGTGTTTGTGTGTGTGTGTGTGTGTGTGTGTGTATGAGTCAAAGCTGAGTTTCTGTGTTACCTCTAAAAATGAGTAACAGCATGCAGCCTCCCAATAAACTTATGAAAAAGAAAATAATTATTTGAGAAAAGTCCTTCTCAAAAAGGACTTTGTATAACTTGAGCTCTGCAATCTCATCCTCCATCACAGTACCTCCTTCCCACACTTCCTCAAAATGTGTAGGACTCCATTCCCAGAAGTGAGGTTGTGCGCTCAAGGGAGTAATGACCACATCTTCCTCTCCTCTGGGAAATTTCTACCACAATTTGGGGAATCATAGAATTATGAAACAGACAGTAAAGTAGTTATAAACAATGCACAGATGGCCTTGTAAAATGTTTTAAATTTTTAAGGAGGAGAAAGAGTATAGAAGAAGGAAATCCATCTTAGTATCACTATCTGCTCCTTCATTAGCTTTTTTAAATTTCTTTTTCATTTGTAGCAGATATCAATACCGTAATATTATGCCTGAAGTATGCTTTGTGATGTCCAGGAACACACTGCAAGAAGCTAACAGTGGTCATGTGATACAGGAATTTTTCCTGGATGACAAGATATATTTCTTGTCCTCAATCACATTCAGTCCTCAGATCACAGCAGACTGAGCAGATAAAAATATAGAGCTGATGTTTCTGTGATTCATTCAGTCAGGTTATTTGTTATAGGGAGGTGTACAAATACAGAAGAAAAAATTGCCACCTCCAGTTTGTCATAAATTTCAGTATGAGTGAGTTATCCAGAGGTCTATCTTAAAATATTATTATGGAGGTAGTACTTATATTCACTCAGTCAATAGCATGAGAGTCATCTGATTTAGTTATTCAACAACACTACAAAAATAATGAGTGAATTTTAAGTGAAAAATGAGTAACTTAAAAAATAAGTGACTCAATGAACTATAACATTTATAAAAAAGTTACCTAAAATTCTGATTTYTACCAATACAATCAACAATTAAAAACACTGGCCAATAAATTTTAACCAATTTATAATTAACAGCTGAACTATGTCTACTGCAGTTTGTCACAACAGATTTGAACATTTTTTGGTTCTGTGTCTTTGTCCATCTCAACAGTGATGTAAAACATCAGAAAGTGTATAATATACTCTGTGCATTTCCTAGCAAAAGAGGAAATGAATGAAGAAATTAACAGAAAAGGACTTTAAATCACTCTTCCCAGTCAGCTCACATTTTGCTATAGAACTCTTCAGTCAATTTTAATGCATAGCAAAACTTTTGTTTTTGTTTGAGGGAGGTGTTAGTAAAAAAAATAAAATCTGACCTGCTTGTCAATATAAGTGAATACAAATGAAAGCATTGTGGTACATTTAATACTGATGGAACAGTATGAAGATTTTGATTGATGTGACATATACAGATGGATTAATTGAAGAGAAAAAGATTCAGGAGTGATGGGACAGTTATCATGGGTGAATAAAGCTTTCCCTCAGCAGGAAATCCAGACGTTTCTTTAAGTGACACATTTAAGTTCCAGAGGGAAAAATTAGATGTGGTCTGCCTCTCCAACCTGTGCACTCAAAATTCACTGAAAGCTTTTCCACAGCTTTATGGTCAGTATTATCTGCTGCTTTCAGGACTAATATAATCTTTCCCTCCATAACTTATTTTATTTTCTTCACATAAAGTACTTCTGGCACTTCTCTTTTAAATTTCCAACCGCGTACGAATGAAAGCAGGCTCCATTTAAGAAACATACCATCAAAGGATTCATTTTTTTACTTTTCTTCTATGTTTATTGAAGTTACAGGGAAGTTCAAGACTGTTCAAAAGGACAGGAGTAAAAAACTAAAAGGGAGGAGTARAATTTTACCTCAAAAACAAGTGGTCTTATTTATAAATACACATAATTGTCTCGTTGATCTCATTGTGATCAGCAGGTCAGAGATKAAGTTTTCAAATATTTATGGTATTTTTTTAAACTTAGGCTGTGATTTGAAGCATAATTCCCAACAAAAGTGAAAAACCCGCAGGAGCTACTGCTGAGAGCTAAGTACCAAAATCTGCCTTTGCAAACTAAATCAGCAGCTGCTGTTCGTATTATTTTTTGTGAAACTCTCTGTAGAGACACAGGGTCCAAAATACTCACATCTGTACCTACGGGCAACATGTTTTTGTCCCAGAGTGAAAACATACTTTCTTAATTCAGGCAGTTTCTGCCTGAAAAGTATAATCATCATTTTAATATTTCAATAATGTAACAAAATCAAAGCAAGTACTTTTCCTCTGTCTTACTAACTTTTCATTAAACTTCCCCAAAAGCCCAGCTTCAGAGTTAACATCAAAGAGTTAACATCAGTAATTAAATAAAAGAGGAATATCTCCTGATTGAGTGTGACTTCAACAATATTTAACTCAGACAAAATGGAAGAGGATATATTTGTTCTCTAAAGCACTGATTTCACTTAATACACTTTTATAATTCTCAGTCGCAAGAGTCACAGCTTGTTATTTTTCAGTAATTGGGGTTCAGCTGTTACAATCAGAAATCCCATGACACCAGATGCTAACCTCCTCCTTTTTCCTGAAGGGGCCTAATCCTCTCCTCTTAGAACTTGACAATTTGCATCATTATTTTTTACTGTAGTCTCTCCCTGCACATTTAGCTAAGAAAATACATCTACCACAGAACACGAAACATATTCTAAGTTTACACTCTATTTTACCATCCTACTTTTTGTGTGTCTGCCATTCCCTTGGATATTATTCTTCTTTTTTAGGAGATATTCCTTAATTACTGACAAATACATTTTTATAAAATTGGAAAGAAAATTATTCATCTTAAAATATGTAAATTAAATTATTGCTATTTCTGCAAGCTCTAAAAAAGTTATTGAGGACAACTGTTTGTTCTGCTTTCACTCTTCCTTCTTATCAAGTTTTCTTACCTGGAAGCAAATCCTTTCTCTTTGTTAAATTGCAGAGATTACAACCTGTGTTTATTAAACAAGTAGAACAAGAACAGCTAAAAAAAAAACACACGGATTTCTCATTGTGCCTTTTGGTAAGTAAATATCCAGTATCATAAATAGATAACTATGCAAACAATTGCTTTTCCAGAGTGTGAAAAAGAAGAGAAAGAATCACAAGACAAAATGTATATTGTAGTCATACATCAAAATTAAGCTTTTAGTTCTATGTTAACTTACACAGAGATTAGTTTTGCTTTACAGCTAAGGCACACTGTTCTTCATCTGTTGTTCTATGTGAAATATTTGCCAAATCCATTCTTTGCAATCCCTGACAGACAGAATTTTCTATAATACCTATTGAATTAAGAGTTAGATATTAGCCTTAAGGATATTGTATCTACACACCCTTAGGCTCTCAAGAGCAAATCACATCATGGTTTTCTCATTCAGACAGCTGTATAAACCTATGATGCAAAAAATGATTTCAAAAGGGAGGAAATGTGTGTGTGTGCCCGCGCACGTGTGTGTGTGYGTATTACATGTAAAACAATATATATTTTACATGGATATATAGACTAAATCAGAAACTGTATGGAGCCAGACAGAGAGAAATTAAAGTTCAGCATCTTTACRGAAAACACTGTGAATCTGTATTATAGGACTAATGGACGTTATATGGACAGAAACATTGTTRAAAAGGCTAAATCTCCATTCTTAAGAGTCTAAGCTCTCTGGAAATCCTCTACCCTTTGGAAATATCTCTATGGAGAGAGAGCAGCATCCCTACGGAGCAGTTCAGAAGGGGAGCCTTACGGAAGTGTCCAGGGTCACTCCGGAGCAGGTGCTCTGCTCGCTCACCAAGAGGAAGCCTGAGCAGATTAGCCTCATAAGGCTGAAGTCAGTGCTTATCAATATCCCCCCCATCCCGTACTTTTTCATTCTGACATTCTGATTACATATGAAATGCAGATAGGCAAGGATATCACTATTCCATGCGAAAATGCACAGAGATTAAGAGAAATATCCCATTTTAAGTGAAGGTAATTATAAGGGACATACAATGTAAGTTCCCTCTACTGGAGCTGGTCCATTTGTACTCTACATAATTTTTAAGGTTGTACATTATCTAAAAAAGAATTAATGACATGTTATTTGAAGACTCTTTGTGGCCAAATTAATGATCTAGGACATGAAATTGGACAAAATGACCAAGCTTGTCTTGTAGTAGTAAGTACTCTTATTTATCCTTTTTTGTTGTTGTTGCWTCTCCGTAATTTCTGGAGGAGGAAAGAGAATATTTTTTAGTGAGATGAAAACTATTGTGGCACCGTGTACTTCCAATGAGATTAAGGCCTTATTGTAAYCAGCACTGCAGCAACTCAGAAGAAGAATCATTCTCTGCTCAGAGGAGCTTGCATCCTAAACGTAATCCACTGAAAGGCATTCTTGGTCTTGCTTTTCTATTAAACAAAATACCAGCAGACAACAGTCTTTGTTTCCCTTAGGTGGTTCTATAATACAAGAGTGAAGAGCAGTTTCCAAGTCTGATTCCTTCTTCACACACATTATTTTAATCGGAGAGAAGTGACTGCAAATTTAAACATACCTGTAGCACTGCAAATAGCAAGCTTCCTTTGCTCAAACCTTTTTGTAAATATTCTGCTTCCAATCATATCTCTAAACTGTAACCCTATGTTAAACATTGCTGTGGTAGATATAAAGTATCTCTGTTGGAGATGAGTTAACCTGCACTGATTTCTTCTTTAGCAGTACCAGTTTCTCATAAGGTTGTCTCAGAGAGGCAACACGTTATTTAGGATTCTGGATTTTTTTTTTTTTTTTTTTTTTTTTTGAGCTCTTGGACAAATTGAGATTGACACTGCTTTGAAAGTACATTTTCCTGGATAATCAGTTTAGGTTCTTTGGTTTTGCATGGCATAAATAGGCCTCAAAACTGACATCAGGTTGAGACAGTTGCACAATTATCAGATACTTAGAAAGGAAAACAGAATGCAGAGAAGTGTTGTGGAACGGAACTGTGCACTGGATGGGTTCAGCCTCTGCAGCGGGAGTCGAGTCCCTCAACGCAGGGGGCTGTGGCAATGCCCCTCGTGTCCCACCATTCAGTAAGGCAGCTGACTGCTTGAGAGGGGTACACAGAGGATATGTGCCTGAGGATTTTAGGAATGCCATTCCATTGCCTCCAAAAAAAAGTCTTTTATACTCAGATTTTCCTTTTCAACAGACAAAAGGTACTACAAATATGCTATTCTCCACACCCTATGACATAAATAGTTTATTTAGTATGTCTCACCCTTAGTGGTATTTCTAGTAATTATATTCCATATTTCATGAAAGACCAGACAGATTTATTTTATAACAGATTGGCATGTATATAATCTATCTCATCTGTGCTTTTACTTAAAATTATCTACAGTGTGAATTTACAATACTGTTTATCTTTTAGATTTGTATTCAATTTGAAAATCATACTTATGTATCTAAAAAATAAATAAGTCTTTACATCCTTACTGAGTTAWTTCCCTGACAATTCCAGTGATTGGGTTATGCTCAAATATACTGAATTTCTGTAAAGAAAGACATGAAATCTTTTATCTCAGTAGACTAGACCAAAATCTCTTTCTTTATCTGAGCATATTGTCAAACAATTTCAGTGGTAGTTCATTATGTTCAAGATGCTCGTGTTCTTTTTTTAACCTGATTTTCAGAGAACAGCATCAGGCCTCCTCTTATGGTATGTCTATCAACAGGGTTTCTTTTTTTTTTCTATTATTTACTCTTTGAGTATTTCAGAAATTAGGCCTCCAAGGTCTTTAGTTTCTTATACTCTTTATTAATATGCTTTTCACACCTCTGTCAGACCAGATCACTCTCCAATTGCTAGCAGCCAAATTAGGTATACATTTTCCTACATTTTCCTCCATAATTCACTACTCCAAATAAATCTTTGTTTATCACCCTTGTTTCTGAGAACAAGTATGTCTGAGACCTCATTGTTGCAGTGACCTACCTATAGTCTTTGCTATGCTATCTTCTCTGAGAGGTATGTTATTTCTATTACATAGAATTTGGGGGGGTGGTTACGTAGTCTTAGTCCACCCTCTAACTCTTTCCAAATTTGCTTATACTTCCTTATCATATTTTCAGCTGTTTTCCTRCAGTATAAAACACTCTCAGTAGAGATTTAATAGCCTTTATGGCATCTTTATTTCTTATGATATATATTGGTGAAATACTTCAGATGCCAAGCATAACCTAAAAGACAAACAGAAAAAATAGCATCTCTTTAAGGAAGGGCTGAACATGCATAGGCATATACTTTGTTTTTCTAATGACCTATGCCAATACTCTGATATCCATCAAGCTTAGAAAAAGATTTTGAATCAGTCATCATTTCCAGAACTTTTTCCCAGAGAAGGTAGTAGAAGATATTCCCTTTTGATATATTTATTTAGTTCTTTGGGGTCCCTGCATACACAAAGGGCACGCATTCAGTGCAATGACTAGCAAGTGTGCGTACTTGGTCCTGTTTTCATTGAACCTGGTGATCTGCTCTCCTCAGCCTCTGTCTTCAGGGGAAGGAAGTTCTCTATGGGAGTGAATCACGGACTGCTTGGGCTCTTTTAGCCTTGTTCTGTAGCCTGCTGAGAATTTCCCTATCCTGAGTAAGTGATTTCAACTCCTCTTCACGTCTCTTGTTGAGACTAAAAGCTGACATATTTTTTAAAGCTATYATATGAAACTTGCTCACTTGGTATTTTTTATTCATGCTGATATAATCAGTTTATTTTCTGATTTGTTATTTACTCATACAGTTAATCCCTGCAGCCTCTGTATATCACTGAGCTCTAATGGCTCATGTCAGACAACTCAATGCTCCTTGCCTCCCACAAGTTCTGCTACGGACCATACTAGTCTTTTATTGTTTCTTAAAAACTGAGCTATGGTGATAAATCAAATTTCAGATTTGTATAACATCCTTTTTTAATTTTTGGAATTTGCTTTTAGAAACCCTAGAGAATTATTTCAGCAGATCCCATATTCTCATTAAAAATGGTTGACAAAATCGAGCTTCATCTGACTGCTGCCGCTTTGAAAGTTAACCCTTATAAAATGCTTGTATGATATTCCTGTAGAAATATGGGACACRTCAGTCTTTGTGATGTATAAAGATATTCACAAAAGTTTAATTTCAAAATTTTTAAATGGATCCAGCACTGCTTCTTACTGAGCTAGGAAAATCCATAGCTATGAACGCTGCGCTTAGGACAAATCTCTTCACATATCACATATAAAACAWGTAGGTTTCATACGTTACCTATACTTTTCCATTTTCTATTATCATTCTGAATGTAAGTAACTCAGATTGAGTTACATTTAGAGTTATCTATTTTTTTTCTTTATTTTCTAGATGCAGATTTAACCTCAGAAGAATTCTACGGTAATGGAAGGAAAGGTTTAACCTTATCAGTAAAGATAAGGTGGGACCGGCAGGAGTTTTGAAAAATAAAGGGTTTGGGTAATAAGGCAGAAAGAGGAGAGTAGAGCTTGAAGAATGATAGCTACCTACTGCAGGGGAGAGGAATGAGTTATGCACCCCTTGCTGCACTAAGCTTTTACCCAGAGGGGAGGAGGAGGGGAACCGGATGCTCTGGGACAAAACAACCCTGCTCATATAGCCTCATTAGTCTAGCATTCTCCGAACAGCCACCCCACTTTCTTACTTCATTTTCAAACATAACGATGTCATTGTTCTCCCCAAAATATATTCAGGGTCCTCTATGAGCTTATTTCTTTCTGTGTCACTTTATTCAGCTRCTTTCATTAAAAATCCCTTTAATGATCCTTCTAAAAAAATCTCAGGGTCTACATCATCCTCAATTGCTTTTCATCCTGTTGAGCATGCTGTCTTTCTTGAAGTCTTTGTCAAAACCTGAAATTGAAACATCTTCCTGCCAGGTGGAACAGCATGTGTGCTTCATAATAGGTTAATGATTTCTTTATAGCTAGCTAAGCACTGGGTCAGTTGTTAACAGATTCTATTTTTTTCTCSTAGACAGAGTATAACCTAACATACAGATAGATATGAGGACAGCACATGTCTGTGTGCTTTATTTCCCAGTTCACCTGATTTTAAAATGTTTGTAACAGTGTTGCCTATATTTTGAGTTTTTCTGTTTCTTTATTTTCTTTTGCACCATTATCCTGAAGGATAACTTTACTGTAACAATGCTCAAAACCTTAGCACCAGTAGCAGAGATGCTCAGCATCCTCTTACAGTTCTCAAGAGGAATAGAATGAATATTCATTAAAAGCTGAGAGGGGTAACATAGGAGTAGAGCATTTTCAACATTTGTGCTGTAGAATCAGTTTTCGGTAAGCAGCATTAGCTGAGAAAGTTTTTTGACATGTGTACAGCTGGAGAGCAGAAACATACTGAATGCTGAGGCTCCTGTCTGACTTTGTAGTCTGTACAAAGGACAACTTCTCTAAATAAGTTTTGTAACATCTGGCACATACTGAAACAAATTCTCTGCCAAGAAAACAGAGTAATATTCTATTGATAACATTGGCCAGTTTTCTTAAAGAAGAAACTTGACCTACTGTGYTTTCTAACATTGCCTTTAGGCTGACATTTTCAGTCCCAGTTCAGGGATTTGAATGCTAGGGATCCCTGCAWCTTCAAAGCCCATGGGACAGCTTTGAAAAAAAATCTTATTTTAAATGTCAGAAAATTTAAATTTCCCCATATGTTAAAATGTGATTTCCCATAAGAGCATGTTACATCTTTATATAGTTAAACAAAAGAAAAAGAAAAATAATAATTATAAGTGGGATCCAAAATAATGTACCATATAATAATGCACTTTATAATGGTAGCTTTTTAATCCTATCACTGGTAAAAACAATTCTTACTAGGTTTTGAATATCAAACCTTTGTGAGTTTGGGTATCTTAGATATCACATTCTTTCCTCACCTTAATTAAAACTGGGAAGATAAATATYTGAAAGCTAGGAATAAGCAATTTAGGTTATTGACAGAATCCCCAGAAAAAGCTTTCCTGTCTCTTCAGCAAGTACACTGAAATCAGTAAGGTGTGCTGATTTCTCAGTATTTGGAGGAAGGACAGATAGCAAACCATTTTTTTTTATTTTTTTAATGTTTTAGTTTCTATTTGAGATGGAGACTCTCAGCTGCTTCTATCATGTGACACAATACACTATTCTTGCCTATGGTGGCAAGAGGAAAATGCTTGACCCAGTATCAATGCATTTTAATCACAAAATCCTTATCATAATTCTTAACACTACATGTTAAAGTCTGCTAGCAGTATGTACGGTAAGTGAAATTCAAACATATGGAAAGAACTAGGCTCAAGCTTGCACAACACTCAAATCCCACCTAAGCAACAGGCCAGCACAAATTGCACTTGAATGCATGTGTGGGCAGATCAGTTTAGACCATGCACGGCTCTGTCAAGTTCAGTTTCTTTTTTCTTTCTTTCTCTCTCTCTCTCTTTTTTTTTTTTTTTTTGTGCCTCTGGAAATCATTGCACCAGAGCATTTTT
>NW_028186668.1:2109959-2250467 GCF_003343005.1 Rhea americana
TTTTTTTTTTTTTTTTGGTGCCTCTGGAAATCATTGCACCAGAGCATTTTTATTTCCTAGATTTATCAGCAAACAAATCTCTTGAGTCTTTTACTTACAATGAAGCTCACCAAATTGCTTCTATTTTCCTCTAGCAACTCTAGCATCCTTTCATCAGCACTTCCTGCTAAATTTTATCTAAGATACTTGCTTAGACCCAGTCACTCATCTTCTTCCCACCAAAAAACAAGACCTGCTTCTTATTTTGTGTCTTTTTCATGTAAGTTAGGAGAGATCTCAGTGTTGCCTATAGGCAGTTGTGATACTTTCTGGCCACAAGAGTTAATATTTTAGTAACAGGACAGAAATGACGTCTTAGAAGTTGTCACATCGTCTTTATTGCCTTCATTTGCTARAAGTAGAGTAAGGGGTTCCCAAACCTGTCGCTCAGAATTGAATGGTTAGATTCATTTTCACTTCATCACAGCTACTGTTAAAGGCTGTCGAGCAATTTGCAGTGATTAATTGGGAAATGATTGTAGACTTAGAACACTGAGGTTAAAGAATTTGAAGATGATATATTAAAGTACAGCTAAGTAATTATGCCCATGAATGTGGTGTTTAATATGAAAGGCACTTTTGAGAGCTTCAAATTTACACATTTACAAGAATAGGAAAAGGCCACGTGCTCTTACTGGACCTTTTCTAGCTTGTCTCAGTCCCAGTCTTTCAGCTGTTGGATTACAAGTATCAGTTTCTTCATTCTATAGAAACTAACTCAACTCATTCATATTCTTTATTTCAAATTGCATTTCCCTGGTARCTTATTCCACATGTTAATTACTAAGTACATGAAGCACAGAAGTCCATATTGTGTTCCTCCTGTAAGGCATGTATCTCCAGTAAGTAGTGAAAATAGTGAATTACATAACTGAAGTCCCCTGTGAAAAAGTAGTGTGCCAAGATGATGCATGTTACACAATGCAGTTAAACCCTAAAAAACAGTACAGTAAGTAATGGTTTCAAATAAAGAGTGTCATTTTCTTTTCCCTTTAGGATAAGGCTATTTTTCAGATCTCAGGAACTCTTCTTAATAACTGTAATAAAAAGCATCCAATATGCTAGAGTTCAAATGTATTATGTATAGATCATGTCATGTTTTTATAGCTGGATTTGATTGCCTGTTTATGCTTCTSTGCAGTCTGCATTCAAAGTTCAGATACTCTGTTTCATTTTTCCTGTTTCCTATAGGGAAGGACATTGCAAACTGCATAGCTATAATCTTCACAAACAGTGTCAGAGTCTGCTTTAGGGGACAGCAGAATTCCTCAAAAAGCCTGTCAGCACAACTGCTTTCCCCCCTGCAGTCCCTCTGGTGAGTTACAGGTTGTGTTTAATCTTTTTTTTTKSCYTTTTTTTTTAATAGTATCCCATAACTACTCATATGATCTTTCTCATACTACAAYAGTTTATTTATATCCGATGTAAGGAAAACAGAAACAAAACTATTTGCAATAAAATGCGTATTACAAGTAGAAACTAAAGTTAAAGATGATATTTTAACCAGAGGCCTCTTATAGGGCGTCAGGAAAAACATAAAGAAGAAAGTGTAGAGAAGAAAGGAGAGAATGAGGTCTGGAGAATGACACTGTGAAAGTCAGAAGGGAAAAGGGAAGAAGTAGAGATGCTGACAATAACTAGTAAAGGAAAGAAGGAGAGAGAGAAAGAAGGAGCACAAAAGTGAGTGCAAAAGTACAGGAATAACAAAGGATGATAATAATAGGAAAAAAAATGTGTAGGAGTATTAGAAGAAAAAGGTAAATTAGCTGGTCATCTGGACATCAAGTAGATGTAGGTCCTGTGGGGGCCACAGGTAGGGACAAACATGCCCCCAGCCTGCGGCACCAGGCAGGCCAGCTCCCCAGGCCATCCTCTGTGTGTCACCTGCCATGCACGAGCTGATGGATATTAACATTTACTGCTGGTGTGAGGGTCCTTGAAAACAGCAATTGCAATGACTTTTCTATGGCAATCATCATCACCCAGAATGATAGTAGGATTTAAGTGTATGTCTCCACTTTTCTAGCCTGTTTACATACTGTAAGCCATAGGAGCAGAAATTTGACTCTTTGGTCAATTTATCTCTGGACAAAGATCAGAGACCTTGTACCACTTACGTATTAATTTGAGAAATACAGGGTCTCTACATCTAGTGCTGCTTTTCATGTGTTTAGATTAATTTAACTTATACTAAATGTATAAGTAAATCTTTATATCTCACTTAATCCTGCAGTGGGGAGACTCAATTCAAAAGTCTAAACCCTGCTCATCAATGGGTAGATGAACTAAATTATCTTGCTGTTAAAGTCACTCTAAAGATCTGTATTTTCTGAGATCTATTATTTCATTAAAAAATTTGATTTCTTTTGGAAGAGTTTTCTCTGGTCCTTTTCTATTAAAAAATCTCACGTAATTTCCCAAAGATGGGAGTTGCTTGCTTAGTAAGACAATAAAAACTCAATTTTTGCTTGACAGTGGAATACAGTTCTTTTYAACCTTTTACATAGCTTTTTCGCCACTCTATTGGTGAAGCTAAAACATCTTGCAGAAGCAAAGACYTACTAGACTATTCATTTTCCTTTCAGAGAGAAATGCTATGGGATTTACATCTTTCTGAATTTTAAACAAGTCAGGAATTCATACAACAATACCACTATCTTCACTATGTACACTTATGATGCTGGTATTCTATTAATCATGTACCATATTGCCTTTACTTTTGTGTCAACAGCCACAGGGGCAGGGGGGAGAAACATTTCTTTCTTCTTTTTTTTTTTTTTTTTTTTTTTTTTTTTTCTGAAAATGTCCTAAAAGACCTGTTCACACTGAAATAAAGTGCTAGTTGTAAAAGTTGTGAGTATTTTTTAAATCATACAATGGCTGGGCTTCCTTCCTTAAATGGTGATTTTAACATTATGCAAGGATGCCAAAGAGGGAACATTCTCACGCTAATTGGCAAATCCAAGCCATTCACAAAAGAAAGCTCCCTGAATAGTGCAAAAGTTGAGYTGTTAATGGATTGGGGGAGAAGAGGGGAAAAAAGCTAGTTTAAAACTAGTGACTTGTGTTGCCATTCTAAAAGTTTATACAGCTTTGTCTTGATTTTACCTTATTTTAAACAATAATATCTACTTTAATTTATCCAAGAAGGTAACTTGTGGTAAGCATTAATATCAAGTATAAAATTTAGAGAAATAATAATTGTTTGAGCCAAATAGTAGCATGAAACAGTTTCGATTGTGTAGGGATCTCATTTAACRTACTTGTCTGTGACATTCATTTCTTAATCATGTTTTGCCCTTATGGAAAGGAAAACTGTTTTTATCATCAGAGCTAGAAATAATTAAAATGTCTTATACTTGTAAAACAGAACTACAAAAAGGAGTTTGGGATAGAAACTTAGTATAGTGTGAGAACCCATGCCAAAATGCTGTTCACTGTCAAGTCACACATTTATATACCAGAATGAGAGTACAGAAGTCCACCATTTGAGAGAAATAGATAATGCATCTATCTTTATATAGTGAACMAAATAATTATTCTATTTTCCAATCAATAAAATGATAATAAGAAAACTTAGWATAATACAAGAAGAAAAATACAGGAAAAGGGGGTAAATTTGATGGAGGTTCATCCTGACAGCAATTCATCCCATACCCTAGTCCAACAAAAGATCTCTGCATCACTTCCTTCCCACCTAAGGCCTATTTTGTGGGGTTTAATGGGATTTTATGGTTCCTAGGCATTGTGTTGTCCCTCTGTACATGCTAAATTTCAAGCCTTGGGACTAATTGGTGAAATAAAAGATTCCTGATGAATAAGCCCTGGATCAGGTCCATATTAACGATCTCATAGTATGATCAAGCCACAGCCTCACGTCACTGAATTCATTGTAATCACTCACGAAATCATGAATTTGCAGCTGCAAATTGAAAAGTAAATAATTTTCAAAGTCAAATAACTGCTATAAAAATAAAACAAAAGATTATATTGTATTATAGAACTGAAATAAAAGTGATTGTTCACACTTTTGCTCAGTTGCTGCAAAGTCACTGATATATATTCACTGGCAACTTGATCCATTAAGCATGACTTCGCAATGAAGGAATCAAATCAAATTATGGSCCCAACACTGCTCCCACTGAAATTAATAACAGGAATACAACTGATTTGAATGAGAGAAGGCTCCAAAAAGAAGTATCTTAAAAATTAACAGAAGCACAGATATCTAACAATTTATATTACAGTCTRTACAATCTTTAAAGTTGGAAAGGTGATGAAGTGACAATAACAGCTGCTATACACATGGTGAATTTAATTCCTGCTATAACTGATTATCAGGCAAAAAAGACACACTAAAATATATAGCATGACATCCTAGAAAAAAATTAAAATATAATAGATATATGTATATTGCATATATATATAGAATCATAGAATCAGTAAGGTTGGAAGGGACCTCTGGAGATCATCTAGTCCAACCTCCCTGCTCAGCAGGGTCACCTAGAGCATGTTAGACAGGGTTGCATCCAGGCAGGCCTTGAAGATCTCCAGAGAAGGAGACTCCACAAGTTCACTGGGCAACCTGTGCCAGTGCTCCGTCACTCTCACAGGGAAGAAATTCCCCCTCACGGTCAGGAGGAACTTCCTGTGCTTCAATTTCTGCCCATTGCCTCTTGTCCTGTCACATCGGACAACTGAAAAGAGTTTGTCCCCGTCTCCTTGACACACTCCCTTACATATACATATACACATATACATCTTTATATAGTCAAATCCTTCTCATCCTCCTGATACAAGTAGTCCTACTGAAGTTAAAAGCATTAATCAGGTGAGACGAATTTCATGTTCTACATACACAGATTAAGAATAAAAATCAAGAATAAAAATTTACAGCTGATTTGACATTTATCCTTGGTGAGGAGGAAGGGAGAAGAAAGGACAGCATAGGACCKTGCTGAGGCTTTAATTCCTCAAGAGAAACTCCATGAAATCCAGCAAGAACTTCATTTGTTTGGGCCTCWTTAGCACTGTAGATGCTGTAATTCATAATCAGTAACAGCAGAAAACCCTGAATTTGATAGACTTCGTGTTTCTCTGCAGTACTCTTCTAATGCTTTAGAGCATAGTTCAAGACTGCAGGTGTCATGAGCACTAAGGATGCTCTATCTGGGCCCATTCCAAGACTGGATCCAATATATTGTAAAGTATTGCTAGATCATAAATTACTAAACCTATTATCCAAGTACTCACAATGTAATATCAGGTACCTCTCAAATGCTTAAAAACAGAACTGCAGAATCACTTTATTTCTTGCCTAGAGGATAAAATGACTCAAGATTATAGTAATGTATGTTTAGCATAYGTGTGAGGAAGAGACTTAAGAGCATTTTCTATGTGAAGGAGCTGAGTTTGTTGTGCAAAGTTGATCTAAGCTTACATAGAATCCATATGGTAGTTTACTTTCTGCATCAACATGTAGGAATTCTATGGAGCTATTTTATGTGGAATATATAAAAAGCAGCAATATTAGAKGATTTTTTTTAACAGCAATCTATTTGAATACTTAGCAGATAGTTCATAAAATTATTTATTTATATGAACACACATGCACTCATGTGTGCACACACACACACACACATCCACACACACATCCACACTTACATAGACCTTATCTATATACTACTACCTATCAAAAACTTTAGGTCACTTTGAAGAAATGCATAAATGAATAAYCTTTGCAGGAAGGTCTAAACCATGGGTTCTCAGACTGTAGTATGTGTACTACACAGATGTGATATGTGAACCACATACGAATAGTTAGATGCCTTTTCTTGCTCCTGTTCCTAGATAGGAAAGGCTACTGCTGCCACTTCTGTACAGTAAATTTTGCAAACTCCTGATCAAATTACAGACCATGTATAACTCACGTCAGCCCCATCATTTTCTTTAACCAGCACATTGTCTATGYCAACATAAAGTTTATGCCAGCCCAAATATCTTCAGTAAGTTTTCAAAAAAATAAAGAGATAAGAAACTGAAAACTTAGAATTCTGAGTTTTGCATAGTGTTTTTGTTTATTTGTTTGTTTTTTAAAAGAGTGGAGGTGACCTCTTGGCTGCATTCAGAGAACAACAAAACTCACACTGATATTAATGGTGGCAGGAATTCATGAGTCAGGAGCCTTTAAGAAGCACTCCTGCGCATACAGAAGGGGTTCAAACTTTCCTATTAAGAAAAATCAGGAGAGTAAAAAGTCAAAATGAGAACAAGGTAGAAGGTAGAAGGTAGAAGTAGAGTAGAAGGTACTTAAAAAAAACATTTTTCCTCTCAGTCCCAAAACCCCAGTGCAGCTGAATGGAGAAAAGACCAAATAGCCCATCCATGGGCTAAATCAACCAAGATTTGAGCTATTTTATTCTAAACGAGACCCATAATCTACTCTGTACTTAGTATTCTTTGCCTCTTTGAAGTTACAGAAAAGAAAACTAGGCTGCATACRCAGGTGAAACAAACACAATAAGAATTTGATAAGAATCCATTTAATGTTATAAACAAATATTACTGCATCTATTATTTTCCCATTATAATAAAGATCATTGCTTTTAGTCCTGTTAAATAAATATTTAATATCACTTCTCCTATACGTACCCATTGCCCATTGCCACTTTTCTAAGCATTATGGAAGAAGAGCATACTACAGTTTAGGCTTCCGAACTCAGAGAGCTAAATATACTGTGGGAGAGACCTGAAAGCTGACAGAAAGGTAGTACCGCCATGGTATGCTTATCTCCTTGACTCAGTCATGTGGCTTATCCATGAGGCACCAATTACAGTTTCTGCTGTTCTAATTATTATGATTTTAGTAGGTACTGCCAAATTGCTCAGCAAGACACAAAAACCAGATGAAACATACACTTTGCCCTAAAAATCCTGAAATCTAAACGAGACAAGCAATGCAGTTCAGACACATAATATATTAGATCACCACTAAAAGGCAGTAAGGTCAAAGAGTACAGTGCCTTTTGTTTGTTTGTTTTTAAAAAATCATTTATGGGGTTGAATAGCACTAAAAAGCAGTTAGCCTATAACTTATATGATTTTTACTTCATATGTACAATATAAAAAGCAGATATAAAATAATTCAAGTAGAAATGTATGTTGTAAGCAACAAAATACCTCATTCATTTTAACTGTATGACCGTAGCAAGGATGCATTTCCCAAATGTCAAGCTTCACATTTATACTCTTTTTAGCTGTGTTTTACAAATTTAGAAAGCATAAACATTGGCAAGGAAAAAAATGTAACAAATATACAGTTTTTTTATATACATATATGTGTGCATGTATATATGTACATATGAAMCAAATGCACAGTTATTATAATGAAAGTACTAATTATTGAGGGTTTTTTCTTTGTAATTTATTTTTTTCTTCCTAAATCTATTTCTGATCTGAGAATTGTTTTAGACAGTTTTAGTCTAAAGCAACTATCTATACATTTGTAATCTTTTTTTATATACATTTCATATTAAACCTGAAAATGTGTGTTTAAATAAACACATTGAACATCTAACTAACAGCAGGTATTGAGCCTGTGCGATCTATAAATATGTAATTTCAGTTAATACAAGCATAGCRAAAAATGTGGGATAAGTACGTGTATCTATAAGAGTAAAGCTCAAGGACGTTAACCCCACTTACACGATAAGGCAAGTTTGAGGTTTGCTTTGATCCATAAGAGATGAGTTGTAAAAAGCACTTCTGTTCCCCTGCTTAAGAATGAAGAATTCCTTTTGCTGCATTATGCATAACATCATTACAGACAAGGTACAAGTCAAGAGCAAGTGGTTCAGATATCCGGCTAGCATACTAAAATAGCAATGGGACTATAAAATGATTTAGGTACTGTATTACACAGCTCTTCTTTAAATACCACTTATGCCATCACATTTGCCAGAAATCTTTCTTTTTAAGTGTTCTAAATGTAAAGTTTCTGGTATCTGTTCCCTGGAGGCAACTTCAACTAGAAGAGGCAGGTTGATGCAGCAGATGACTATCTATCCCTTACAAACTACGCCTGATGTACYGTGTAGCGATAAAAAGCACCTTATCAGTTTGGATTCCAACCTAAAGGCAGCTGCTGTCCAGATCTTACAATGAAAGATAATGTGGTGTAATTAAAGCTCATGACCTACAGATACAGAGTGCCAAACGTTGCTTGCTTTAGTCAGAACTGGAAATATTGGCTGTAAATTTACTGTGAAGATTTTTCTAATCCATAAAAAGAAGAAATCCTGCTCAGGCCTTTCCCTTTTGCTTTTAATATTCATTCCCTTCTTTCTCTTTGCCCTTCTTATATACACTAGCAAGTAACTTTAAAATACATTATGAAAGCAGTCTGTGYATCAGTTTTTCCTTTTGCATCCACATGCAAACTTCTCCAAATTTATTTTAGATACTTGAAAAATCAATTCAAACAATCAGTAGAGATTTACTCCATTTTAGCAACAAAATTTTTTAATTAAATTTCTGCTCAGCATGGCAAAGCCTTACATAATTTTTATGTKCAATTCAGCTGGGTAAACTGCTAAACTAAACTGTTTTGAGGAATGTTCTCAGACATTAGAATACAACTTCTCTGGATACATCTGTCATAGTATTTTACTTAAGATGAGGATGTACTTTTAAACCAAATTTCCCAGTAGTTCCTTCTTCTTGTGTTTTGATTCACATCATATTTGGAATGTGCAAAATGAATTCCTTTTAGATAAAAATAAACCTAGAGAAGCAATCTCAGAGGGCATTTAATGCACTTTGATTGCTATTGGGCATTCAGTCCACAAGAGTAGACTAGAGCTAGTCCCTGAAATACAAAGAGTATGAATGCCAGTGTGGATACGATCCTCCACACCAGATGTTTTCTTCTAACAAATCTGTTCCTATTGAAACTTTTTCCTAATATAAACATACCCTAAACTCTCAGACCATTTCCTGGCACACTTTTGGACCACGCCATCCAGCATTCTTTCAACAATTTTTGAAACTAGCCTGGGAGTTAGAACATTCCCAGGACCATTTCCAACAGGCACTTCTCCGTGCAGCCACCTAATTTCAGAGGCTCAGGAAACGCATTAGTGTGACCTGGTGTGTTCCCCAGTCCAGCAGGTCAGGGCCTGGGAACATTTTCAGGCACTTTTAATACGTTAATACAGCAGTCCCACACATGCAACGTAATTGATGCTCTCCAGTGCAGAGAGACAAGAGCAAAGAGACCTTCCTGTGCATCTGCTTTCTGAGGTCCTCAGGGCAAGGGTGAGGACAGTTGCTGGAAAAAAGAACAAAAAGCCCGTCTGTGCTCTGCAGGCCAGTGAGCCACTGCCTAAAACACAGAGAGTACAAGAGTCAATCCAACAGAGTGAGAAAAGTGGAAGGTTAGAGGAAAAAAAGCTTCAGCTTTTACTGAAGCAGCAGAGAGAAACTAGGACCTGCTGCTGAGGAAACAGCCTGGATTGTTTGAGGAGCTGAGGGAGGCAAAGGCTGGTACTACACAGACAAAAAAGACTGGAAGTGACCTGAAGAGGAAACTAGGACTGACCTGGAAAGTAGTTAGAGAGAATAAGGGTGATGGAGCTCAGTCCTATAAGGACTCCTATAAGGAGTTAAAATGTGAGCTGGGTGTAGTGAAGGGAGAACTGAGAACAAATAGGAGAATGGGATAAAARACCAGACTTTAATGAGCTGGAGTGCCAAGAAGTGAGAAGTGGAGAAGCCAAAGGCTGGGAATAAAGATGGAATCAGGAAGCAGTGGCTAAGACGTATGAAACCAGGAGTCTGAATTGCAGTGAGAAGTCTGTAGGGTAGATACTAGAACAGAAAGACACTTGAGAAGTCATAGGGTTTAGTGGGTCATCTCAGATCAAATTCAGCTCTGTTTTCTGTGATTCTGTTATCCTATTTTGTACCTGCAAAAACACTGACAACCTTACAGCCGTTAGTCACTCTATTAGTTGCTGTGCCAGAGGTCTTTTCARTCCACATAAAGGTTATAACTTTACCAAAAAGTATTTGATACAGAATTATAGACATACCATTCTTTTCCCCATTTGTTTTTTAAAAAATATAGACAAACAAAATTAAAAACATAACCAAACTACCAGATTCAAAAACTCACATGTTTTCAAATCAGACTTAAAGCTATCTGAGGATGTCTTCAGAGTCCTATATRGGCTCATCACACAGTTCATGTGTCAGAAACAATACCAGTTTATCAGCATAAAGAATTGCAGAGCCTACAAAGAACTACTTAATGTCCTAATGAGCCTTTCTCTGTAATCACAAAAATGAAATCTTCTCCTATGGTGCCTTCTCATAGGCATTCTCTGAAAGACAACAATATACAACTCCATTAATTACCCAGTGAAAACCTCCCAGCTAGTAGAGACAGGTTCATCTATGTCCTTTTTAAAAAGCTTTAAGAACTTCTCCCTACTGCCTGTTGCCTTTCCACATTGCACCTTTCCTGGTGCCATGTACCATATCAGTCCCACAGTCCCTTCCAGTACCCAGTTTAGCATCTCTTCAGTCTCCAGCTCATCTGCAGGGTAGATGGCAGCTGCCTCATGCTGCCCCATATTGCCCACAACATCCTCCTGTCATCCACCCTGATGTCAGCATACTGGCGTGCTCTCCCTGCACTTGGGCTGAAGTAACTCAGGATRACACCTTTTAGGATGCACTGCCAAGCTTTGATTAGACAGGCATTCACAAGGGAGAGAAATAAGACTGGGGTTAGAGCTGGAGCACGTACTACGAATCATGAGCCTGTGGGCCTCTTATTTAGTCTGGTAGCTTTAAATAAGTGTCAGGGTTCTTGGTACAGGATGGACACTTTATGCTTTTTGAATCACAAAGTTTGTCAGCTTGATTTGAACAATGCCTGAGGGACTTGGGAGCATATGTCCCACTGACTTTAATTAACAAAATAGACAAAGAAAATCATGAGGATGCTCCTGCCTAAACATTTAAACCCAGGTTGGAACATAGCTAGCCAGTCTTTCATTATATAGCTAACCTTTATTCATCCCATGAAAAATAATGTCACCACTTAGCTCTCTGCTGCCTGTTTTTATAATTCTCTTAATAAACGATCCAGCCTCATCTGAGACATAATGTTTTTTTTCTTTATCTGTACCACTACTATTGCCAAAAATAGATTGTCATACAGTCAGCTTTCTGATACAAAATAACTGATTTAGTAGTTATTTAATAATTAGTACTGCTTTTATTTATGTCCTGCTGCTTCTTGMTCTCCAAGTTTTGATATGGCTGCAGTGAAACCCTCCTTTATTGAGACTATGGGGACCTATATATTCAGGCTGCCCAAAGAMTCTGCTCCATAAACAGGTCTTTTCTATTCAGTGCTTCACCTTTCCTGATGGAATTCATTAAATTTCAAAAGAGAATAGGAAAACAAACTGGCTTCTYCGAAGAAGTAAACAGTACAATTACAAGATCTCTATTTCAAGTTAGACGTAAAAAGCAATCACCTAGAACAATGAAAATCATGCTCCTGATGACAGGAAACAATAGACCCCATATTGTCTATATATTCCCATGTGCCTTTTATAGACCCAGCAAGTTCAGGATATGAAGCTGAAACTCGATGTGAAAGCTGTCATACCTAATTTCAAGGTCAGAATTACCTACTTAATCTATACATCTAGTGAAACAAAATTGCATAAAATTATACAAATCAATTTTACAAACTAAAGGAAGGAAGGATGATGAGAACAACTGTCTTCAGACTTGTTGCATATATGCCTAAGTTGAAATGTAGGTCTTCTTGGGACCCTTATATAGCCATGGGATGTTTACAGATTCCTCCAGAGGGCAATTCAGAGCAGAGGTTTAACCAAGGCTATGTCTAATTGCAGAAACTGGGAGCATTTCTCATTTCTTGGAGGACTAGCCACGTTCAGGTTGGGCAAAAAAAAAAAAAAAAGGCGATATATATTGCTCTCCCTTCCCTGCCTTTCCTCTTCTACGTGCCAGCTGGCACGAAAAGGGCGCTGCTGCGTGTGGGCTGGTCCGGCCACGTCCTTGGCAGCCAGGGGACTAAGATGCGGCGGGGGTTCACTGTCCATACTTCTCGAGCGGTGTGGACAGAGCCCTAGGTGCTATTAATTACCCTGCGGTGGTGCCTCAGCCTCGCTATTGCACGTGCACGGAGGCTGAGGAGACCCGTCCGGCCTCAGGGAGGCCCCAGTTGGTCTCTTGGCTGCCGCTAAGAGCAGCACAGACATGGATTTATGTGAGGGGTGAAAGGCCAACGCCGCTAACGTAAGGTGACACGGCTCCGCGCGTCTGGGAGGCCACCTAGCCCCTCTCCCCGCCTCCACACACCCCCACCCAGGCCTGAGGCAAGCACCAAGCTACATGGAGACCACAAGGAGACATCGGCTGTCAGCAGACGCCAGTTCGTCTGGGCCTGCTGTGCCCCTCAGAGTCACGCTCCTGTCTTTCGTTTGCAGCAGTAGCCAAGTCTAGGTAGGGCACAAGGCTATCCTAGATGTGCATCGAGATTTGCGTCTTCTGGCTCTGAGGATGCACCATGTTTGGAATTTTCCTACCTAATGATATATGYGCCACAGGAAATTAGGGAGAAACCTTAGCTGACAACATAATTTAGAATATATACAGCTATTTTGTATCTCCTCTTGACAAAAAGAGATAAGCTTTTCTTCATTCAGAAGCATTTATCTCTTCTGCCCTTACCTTTGCAAAGGTCAGTCATTTCACTCAGGTAAAACTCCATTAAAAACATCTGTTTTATCCTCAGTGAGGACTGCAGAACTTCTGGGTGTGGGGCCGAGAAGGAGGCTTAGCTGCATCCAGACGTGTGCAAAACTCAGCAGTTTCCATCCTTAGGTTATTATAAAAGTTCCTTTGGTTTCAATTTACAGGGGGCTGCACCTCGTGAAACTCTACTGGAGTTCCAGGCTCAAATAAACTCCAAGTGCAACATAGTAGGGAAAAAAGTTGAACCTCAGCAGGTTACATGTCAGGCACATATAACCACAAATCAGTCAAGATTCATTCAAAATTAGCCATAGATTTGCTTGCAAGGTTCAAAACTTTAGTTAACCTTTTGATAAACCTGGCTGAGCTTTCAGAATGTGTGGGTGCAGGTTTTATAATACAAGTTTTCATCATTCAAGTTGTCACATGTACTCTGCACTCTATATATACATTGCAAAACAAGCCTTGGTTCTAGACTCTCTTATACAGGGATAAGTCAGATATAGTTCCTTGGAATTGAGTTACACCATCAAAAATAGAGCTGAAACCAGCTCAGMGCATTTAAATGGTCTTAAAAGAGTATCTTGAATTCATAAAGAAATCTAAACTTACTTGGTAGAGTATAATTCTCAGAAAGAGAGTGCTTATTTGGTCTGGCTTTTTTTAATATARATGTGATAACTCCAAGAAAAGGAAATAGAAAGTTTTAAAACTAAAACCACAGATTTAATTTGACTGCAAATGCTATTTAAAATAAAGTACACTTTATAAAAGCATGATGATTTCAGTTAAGTCCTTACTTTCATGTTCACTTTTCTAGAGAAAATGATTAAATTTTCAGACTGAATTTGCTTTTGCAGCTGCTTTTATGCCTGCAGGTATATGTGATCTGGAGTTCCACTTACTGAAGAYGGATGTTCCCCAGAGAACAGTCTCTCTCAGTTCTACACAACATCCACTTGACATTTGCTGAGGACAAGAAATAAGGCAAAGGACATAATATGGTTACAAGTCAAAAGCTATAAGTACTTTCTGCCTTTGAAATATTCAACATCATAATACAGTTACATACAAAGTTCAAGTAAAAAGTACTCTAGGTTCATTTTTCATTTTGTTTCTAGTTTGTGCTCAGAAGTAGTGTAGTTTTCATAGTTTAATTTGCTGATCATTTAATGTATTTATGAATAGAGAACAACACTGAAAAGTGAAATCAGATTAATGCCCATGCATTAATCTTTAAATTCTTGAAGCACTCAAAATACTTTCCAACATTGCTCCAAAAAATACTCTCATAAATCTTTTACAGTTTGCTCAAATTGAGATGACTGTTAACCACCCACTAAAGCCCAGATCTACAAATATAGTTAAATGCCCAACTCTTAATCAGAYTTCTAATTCTTGCTAAAATCAAAGGAATTTAAGCCACTACATTTGTATCTAATATATTAGTGAATTCAAGTTCTCAGCTACTGAATAAAGATAAGAAGAAAGACAATGAGCATGAGTTAAATCTAGAGGGAGAATCAAGGCAAAGCATAAGAAAGTCATATAACACTGATGTGYTGGCCTGCATTACAACTGTTTGTGTTAGAGTAACATTCCCAACACCCCCACACAGTAGTAATATTCAATAAGCACATATTAGCTGGCCATCACTGTCTACTCACACAATTCCCAATTTCATACCAATTTACCCTGGTACATAGTTAAAGTGATTTGGAGAAAAAGACTCCAGATCCTTAAAGCTAGAGCTGGTTACACAGGACAAATAATTAGGGAAATTCTCATAGGCCCTAAGGGAAAAGGAAAGTATTCATCTAAATTAGGTAGGAGTGTAAGTCATCCATCCAATAGGTGGGTGTGAGGAGGGAGAGGCTCATGCCTAAATCTTTGCCTAAGGACCCAGCTGCCAGTACACTGCAAAGGTATTTAGGCACCTACCACACTTTCCAAGAAATTCATTCCAGTACCTAAATCTTATCTTAGGTACCTATCTGACTTTTTGGGGTCATGAATAGCTCTCAAAATATAGCTCCTAGTATCTCTATTCTGGAAAAAAAATTCCTTTSCTCCCACATGTTGTCAAAATTAATTCATGAGTTCTGGTATAACGCTGCAAAAAATGGTAGGCATAATTCTAGGAGTAAATAGAAGTATTATACTTTTTGTGGTGCTAAGCAAATTGTGTAACTCTGTTGGACATGTGCCAGAGCTAAGCTWCAGTAGTTTATGAAGGAGCTCTGTTAGTTCTTGTAATGATAAATCAGGCTAAATGAAGGAAGCATTCCTGTTTCTGGCAGGTACATTCCAACACTGACTGCAATAAAATGAAGTTAGCTACCTCTATGCAGCCTCACCTTCGATAGCATCTAAAAAAATACCTTTTTTTGTGAGCTGTATATGTCTTTTTCTTTGTAAGGGTCTCTCAAGGATTCCTGGAATACCTGATCATGAACTGACCATCCAAGCTATTTAATCCTTCCTTTTTCCTATTGAAGATTATACACGACATTTTTAATACAAGTGATAAAATCTTACTTTCAGTAAAGCTGTGGCGATTGTACTCAAGAGTCGAGTTTGTCTGAAGTGTTTGGCAACAATATTGCTCTTGAAAAGATATTTTTGACATAGATACCTTGGCCTTCATTTTTATTKTAAAAAGGAATCAGACAATCCTCTACATCTCACTCATAGCAGCACTAGAAGAGAGGCAAATCAGGATGGAGAAGGTGAAAGGAAGTACTCATCCAGCAGTTGCCTTAGCAGCATAGACTCGTAAGTTTGAATCCCAAAGCGGCTGCTTTAGGAAGCAAAAAAATCCTGTTCTTGCTAATAGTAAGTCAGTTCCTGTTGCTCTAAGTGTGGAGGAGCTCTGTTTTAGTAGGTCTGTCAGTGCTGTAAATTCAATAGCATATGTCTGTACTCACAGCAGGTCAAATTGACATAACGTTAAAACACAGACCACTCATCGGTGCTAGGACTCCCAGTCCTACTGATACTTGCTGAGCTGACCAGGTGCTTGCATACCAGCAAGTAACACATTTTTAGAATAAGCGTGCAATGCAGGGGGCTTTTGTAGAAAAAAAATCTAATTAGTTACTGCAGCAGAACAGTAGGAGGAATAGAATTCATCATTTTTGTGAAACCACAAAAGTGCCTGTAAGGCTTTTTGTTTGTTTGTTTTTAATGTATCTATATTAAAGCAATTTTTTTTTTTTAGCCTGGGTATGTGCAGTCTAAACCATTTTCTCCATATAATAATTTTATTCTGCTGAGAGGAAGCATCACCTGGGGAGGGGTAATGCTGAAAAGCTAAGTTGTTTTGTATGTCCAGTTTTTCTGCTTTAAAGCTTGACAATGCCTCCTTTTCATCACACTTTGTTTATTTGTTTGCTTTTAATTTCAAAGGCTTTCTAACAGATTTGAACAGAACAGTTAAGACAGTAAGGGTTTTGATAATTGTAATCTTTTGCAATCAAATTTATGACATTTATAAATACAGATGCATGGATTAAAATTCCTAGACAATGGAATATTGTTATTGGCCAATATCCTAGGCTGCATACCTGGTATGCTGAGGTATAATCAAGCCTAGGGTAGGGTTTTATGTGTGAAAGCAATGCTTGACTAGATTTAAATGGTTTTGATTGGAGCCGATATGATGCATAGTTGGACATAATGTTCATAATTGCCTATTTTTCTTGGCAAACAACAAGGTGCTTGATGACTGCTTTCTGAAATGTTCACTTCTATGTCTTTGTGAAGTGTATGACAATTTAACGGTAATTCCAAACAAGCTTGTGTTGTAGTCCATGGACTCTGAGCGAATGCATTCCTTGTTGACTTGGATTTCCTCGTTGCAGCAAAACTGCAGTGTCTCCTTTGTTAAGGTTGAGTCTTGGTTCAGTTTCAACACCACTTGCCGCAAATATCCTTGCTCTCTCTCCTTACTCCTTTTCCTACTCTCCTCCTTTTCCTACACACATTCTAATAATCATCACCAAAAATCAGTCAAATCCACAAGCAGTCTCACATGTGCTCCTCAGACAGACTTATCTTTGTTCATTAGTGTTTGACACAATCCAGAGGAGGTGTTCTGAGATAGGCGTCACAGAGCCATAATGATTTTAGCTACCTTGACACAAATGCACACAAAGATGTACATTTTTCTTTCCTTAAGCACAGGTCTGCCTCAGAGAGGCTCATATTCACTACCTTACTTGGAAAACATCTTTCTGGATTTAATTCATGAACATTTTCTGGACTGGAATGAACAGAGGGAACAGCCCCCATCATATTCCAGCGGGGTTTCTACTATTGCCATGACCCTACAGAAGGGCCTACAGGCCCTCTTCAAATGCTGGGGCATTCAGAAAGCCTTGCCTGTTCTGTTTTATTTTATTTTTCTTGTAGAACKATCTGAGGGCTGTGTTTATCTACACTCACCTCGTGGGATGTATCTCAGCATGCTCTGATGATTCCTCAGTCATACAAATCTGTAAGATTGTGCTATAGCTGCAAGCAGAATATTTGCTCAGATTTCCTCCTCCTGACCCCCAATCCCTTTTGCTAGTGTCTTTCAGCACTCTTTGCTCTGACCCTCTTTTAACTGCCCTGTGTTCCACCCAGATCAGTGTCCCTACTTCATACCAGCTGATCTTCTTGATCTCTTGCTCCAGCTTTGTCTCCCAGAACTGAACCAACAGCTCAGCAACTGACTTACCGAAATCAGTAGAATTCACATATTTTTCTCTGAGTTTCACACCAGAAGGATTTCAGAAGTTTTGGACAGGTTACAGGAGTTTTCAAATGAGATAAGCATTTCTTATTCTTATAGAGAATTTTGAGGTGATTTATGCATACAGCCATCTCAGCTGATCCTTTGTATAAATACCAGAGACCTAATAGTCAAACAGTAGAAAGGCTTTATGCTGGAAGGAATAGCCCATGTGTAAAGTCACTTAAAGGGATAGAAAAGGTCCRCTCAAAATTTGGTGAGGCCTGGACCCTGAAAAAAATAGATACTATAAGCCATTTATTTCATGTGGCAGGTATGTAGAGACTTASCTCTTCTTCCTTTCTTCATAACCTAGACACTACCACTTCTGGGCCAGTCTGTCAGAGGCAAATGGTAATTTTCCCATGTTTGATACAAKAAAAAAGCTATATAGGGAGCTGATATGTAAATCTACCTCCTAAGATGAAGTAAAGAACTTTCTCACCTGGCAAACCAAATCTCTTGCTCTAGGAGCAAAGAATGAGCCATCCCACCCCCTTAACAAGAGTCTGTGCAGGTGCAATCTGGTCGGTTTGGGCGTTGCAGGAAGCTGAACATTCCTCAAGAAAAAAAAGGTCATTAAAGTCCTAGTGCTCCCAGAAGAAGAATTCCTGAAGACTAAGGCAGAGAAAGAAGGCACTCTGTGTATGTCCAACCTAAAAGGCCTCAGCCTAAAATGATGAGGGGAGGGATCATTATGTTGATTTTATTTATCCTGAAAAGATGGCAGCCAAAAAGGAGTATTTTTCCTGGACCATAGCCTGGTCCTGAAGCTGGGAGGAGTGGCTGGCTGTAGTGTATGAGGTATAGACTGAGTGTCCCCGTGTATTTCCCAACAAAATCATTTCCAAACAGCCAGAATGAGGTGTTGGCAGAGGTGAATCCCAATCTGTCTTTTCCATCTCCATGCTATTCCTCTTTTCTGTCTTTATGTATAGGCCATCTATAGGCAAGGATAGAAAAGTCTCTACAATGTGTGGGGAGTAACTGCTTCCTCAGCTTGTAGCACATTTATGACCCAGAAGCCATCCACAGTACTTAGAGGATATAATTAGCTTTGGCAAACTTACTGCATTTGTGATATATTCTCCAGGAGGACTAGAAAAATAAGAGTTCCTTAAAACCATCTAGTAATGTCATTTCTAACCATATAGCCAGAGAAACTTTATGAAATATACTTACACATGGTAAAGGTGAAATTCAGAGCATCATCTAATATTGAGTAAGTTTACTATTTAAAATATGTGAACTTCACAGTCTTTTGCTGCAGCTTGGGATTTGGGTGATCTGAGACAGCTCTGCTCCAGCAGGCCCTACAAGCAATAAACAGACTCATTTGTCAAATTTTTAGCACATGACAAATTAAAGCATTGAGAAAAGAAGCCAAAATCTTCTGGTTCTCTGGAAGTGTTGGAATGTTCAGGATTTAATGATGATATTAAATCAATTTTATTCAATGGGAATAGGAGGCTGTGCAGATACATTTGTTTCAGTTTTGTGATGTCAGTTGCAAATCAGATGATTCAAAGCTAAATAAGAGTGTCTACATGAGTTTAGCACTGATTTAAGTGAATTAGATTAATGAAATGGTGCAGGTTTGCATAAAGATGAGGGTTCACCTTTCCTGCTCCTTGACAGCTGTGCTCAATTCTGCTTTATGTAAAAAAGGCAAAAGAGGAGAAGGAGAGAAATGTCTTTGAGATAATCTCATTGGAAAATAAGAAAACAAATATGTGCCTTGCCTACTCCAGCTGYTCTCCACCCCAGGACTAACAGTTTGAAGTGAGCTTATGTATAAACAATAAACCAGATATTCTCGAATCATTTGCTTTGAGCTAAGACTGTGTAAGGTAATGGTTTTGGATGTGTTGTCAAAGTATCTGCTTTTTAAAATTAGACTTTGTATCTCAGGTTTATTATAATGCCCTTGAGCAAGAGTCTTTTATTCAACTTTTCTTTTAAGGTATGAAGTGTGCATTTGATAAGTAAAAATAACTTGAGTTTGGAATGTCTGAAAACTTGGGAATTAACCACAGTGATATTTATGCAGCGCAGCAATAGATTTCAAGACACCTCTTTAACTCCTTTCTACCTGTGGTAATCTCTCTTTCCTGTTTGCATACTCTGTTCAAGAGATTAAAATTAATGCTTCAAAATGGGGAAGGGATAAAATGTGATCTCTAGTGCTGGTGCACATCTCTGGAGGATCTTTTGGCAATTTGTCATGCCAGTTTTTCTGTACAGAGAAGACAAATCTACCATCTTGTACAGAGTTTGAGAAATGTATTTGAGAGGATTTTATTTTCTCCTCCTTTTTCCAAGTCAGCTTAAAATCAATCATTTGGACAAGATGCAAATTTTTAATCTTGGGCAGGTTTGTCAGAAACACTAACCTTGTAGTGTGTATGTGTATGGTAATGAAAAATCATACTGTTCATGCGAGCAATTGATGATGATATTATTAGCTGAGTATTTCGTGTACAGATATGAATAAGTATTATCTGTATACAGTTCAACAGAAGCCTCAGAAAAAAATAGAGCACAAGCCTTAAAGCAACAAAAGCAGAATAAATGCCTCAGTTCGATTCTTGGAGCATTAGTAACTTGACAGCATCTACTCATTCACACAAAGCTAGGGSAAGCTCAATGTTTTCTGCTATTGCACTAAATAAAAACTTGATGCTAAGTCTCAATGCTTAAGAACAAATGACAATCCTTTAGAAAGTGCTATGGTTCTAAAATGTCAAAAAAAATGAAAGTGATTTTCAAAGCACATTGTATGATGTTTTCTTTCAAGGCAACATGATCCCTGGTGCCTTTAATAAAAAGCTGGGTAACAATTCCTCTTTAATTCCCTGTGATTTTACCCTAGAAATGGCTACTCTACTTCATGCGTCTGYCATTACCTCTAACTACAAACACATTAAGTTACGAAAAGGGACAAATCAAGCTGACAAATCATTTTGAATCATTTCTGGAAGGGGAGAAAAAKTATGGGGAGAGAGAAATGTACTGCTTTGAAGTATCTGCCTCATCTTTTTATACCTTAATTTTAAAGGCTATACATCAATATTAATTTCATGAAATAGCATTCACTTCATGAGTGACCTTACTGTAAAAAACAGAGCTATCAATACACAGACTGTATAAAATGTTAGAATCAGGTTCCAGCATTTCTCGAACTCTCTCTCTCAGACAATCAAGTAATTTCAGATAATTAGTGCTTTGATATTTGTATTCTGTGTTATTTGCTTTCCTAATTAAAGAACAGAATATATTGGCATTCCAGAGTCAAAGAAAYGCTTCTTAAATGAATCATCCTGTTTAATAAAATGTCCCCTTGCAAACGCTGTTTTCCTTGATAAGTGCACGCACAAATAAAAGAATGGAAAGGGTAATTGTTTGGTTGAGATGTAAGGGCACACAAAGTGGTTAGCACTAAATAACCTGGTCAGCAGCCCAACTAATCTACTGCAGTTTGTTTTCACAGCTTTGCTCTGAACATCAGTGCTGATGGCCTGACACTCCCTGCAGAGCCTGAGAGGGAATGGTAAGTCAAGATACCAGCCTCACAGTGCTTCACCTGCCATGCCAGAGATTTGGAGGAAGGAGAAAAACAGTGTGTAAAAACACTCATAAACTTCACCGAATTGTTCTTTATTCCCCCCCGCCCCAGCAAATTTCCTGTCAAATCTGCCAAACACACTACAAGGTCCCCTAATAAAAAGGAAGATATTTTTTTCTTTCTTTCGTTTTCATTCTGATTTTAAATAATGCCTGARGGGAGGTTGGAGGGCGGTGGGTTGTTTGTTTGTTTTCTAATTCCAGACCTGGAATGATAAYGTGACCAATGTAGGGAATCTAGTTGCTCTCAGGGGAACTAGATATCACAAAAGATCCTGCAAGGGTCTGTGTTATCCATTCCAAAACTTACTCTTGCCTCATTTCCACTCAGTGTCTGCCCTGTAAAGGCAGCTAGACCCAGGGAAGTCAGCCCAAACACATCTCAGCCTGGACTTGCATGCAGGAGATACTGAGCTCATTTTCTGAGCCACACGATGCAAGACTGAACTCTGAAGAACCCTGCCACAGACTTGATCCTGCATTTGTCCTCTCTTTGCTACTTAGTGAGGTAAGAGCAGCCAAGCTGCCTGAGTAAGATTTCACAATCTATTCAAAGCAAAAGTTCATCTGATAAGAGCTTCCTACCTAATTATGCTTTGAGGTCTGAACCTGTTTGGTGCTGAGCGTTTCCTGCTAAGAACTGAGGTCCATTGCTTTTCACTGAAAGCACTACTGCACACTCAAACAGGACCCTTTGCTACTGCTGAGGTCAAATGGGAGTTTTATCACTGCTGCAGACCTGTCTTCAGCATACGTATTGGCTGATTTAAATGGCTTCTTGCTTAGCGTGTTTGTTTTTAGGAATCATACTGACATACTTCATTTTATCCATTCATTGTCTATAGAATCATAAGAACTACAAAGGAGCAGTCAAAATATTCATCTATTGCAGTATTTGACAGTGGTCAGCAGCAGATGCCTAGAGAACAGAACAARAACATAGTAATACATCCCATAATTATTTTCCCATCCTCTATAAACATATGGCCTTCCTGAAACAGAGTTCATAACTTTACATTCTGTACTACTTTGAGAATTAATTTTTCTACTATGTTCAGTCACTTTTCTGAATCCAGGTAAACTTTCAGTACCACAACACCCTAAGGCGCAGAGTTCCACAGTTTAGCTACTGTGAAGGAAATCTCTCTTTTTGTTCATTTTGAACCTACCACCTGTCAGGGTCATTTGATTTCCCCTAGTGCTTGCATTAGACGAAGCAGCAAATAGTTGTTCTCCAAAACATTTCTTTCTGGGCCACCTATCTTTTTCAGAACTCATTCAAATTCTACCTAAATCATTTWTTTTTTCAGTCTGAAAAGTCCTTGCTTATTTAATCATCTTTTGTACCGAAGCCGTTCCATATGTTTGATCGTTGACATCATCCTTCTCTGTGCCTTCTTCAGCTTTACTGTGTTGCTTTTAACTTGCCAGTCTATTACCAATTCATTGAGCTCAGTTGGTGTCATTCCACAAGGACCTTTGCAGGAAGCTTCTTTTTCTTACTGTATTTAATAACTTACAATACTCAGCAAACTCCACCTGCTTATTACTCCATCTCTTTCCAGATAATTTATGACTGTGTTGAAAGGGACATGATCACTCCACTTGATAACATCCTCCACTTGAGGGTCTCCACTTGATAACATCCTCCCAGTGACAAAACTGACACTAATTCCTACCCTTTCCTTCTTGTTTTTTAAAGTGGAAGTTAGGTATTCATCTCATTACTCCGGATTGCATCTGATGCACTTTTAGGTACCAAAATGGTGAGGACTACAATGTTCAACTGTGTGACATCTAACACCTTTTTTGGATCTTATGCAACTGTACCTAAATTACAACTGCAAATTGTAAGAGAGATCATCTGAATATTAGGCATTGTAATCGNCTACAATTTTAAATCCCTAAGACATACAGTAGAAAACTCATTTTATGGTAAAATGCAAGTCTATGTGTTAGAGTAGTGGTCTATTCATGACTCAACTATAGATTTGTGATGTGTAGCAAGTGGTTTTGATATCTCTCTTAGCTTCACATCCCAATCATCTATTCARTATTCCTCGTCTCTTTTAAATTTAAGGTCTTCAATGCATGAGCTGTGCTTCATCATGGGTGTCTGTGACATCTCCCTCCTTCAGTGGTTCTTAAATCACTAGCAATTCTTGAATGGAACTTCAAAGTGCTATTGCAATAACAAACATAAATAATCATGTGCATCAGAAATGTAGAGCTCTGAATGTCTTAACATTTTTCACTGCTTTCCTTCATAATACTTTCTATCATTGACAATGGAGCTTGATTTCTTTCACAGATATAGGTCTAAAAAGACGCTAGACAATGGGTTTTTTTTGCCAGTTTAGTTAGAAAGGAGTCCTACCAGGGTAATCAGTTGAGCCACCGGACGATCGAAGTCCAGCCTAACTGGACCCACTGTAGGTCCCCTGCTTATTTCCTTTGCSACATCGTTTAACTCAGGAGGCAAATCAGAATGATTAACAAGGAGAATATAGACACTGCTGCAGTTCGGCAGTTTGCAGGCACAAAGGAGAGGTTTCTCCTGTTTAGCTACCTCCTTGTGCCGCCCTGACAGGACAGTCTCAGTTCAGGTATCTGGACATGAAATGGGAAACTGGAAAGGGAAGATTGAAAATTATTGAAAGTATCTATTTTACCACCAGAAACATCTGAATCCATTTATTTATTTAGTGGCAGTAGAATAAGACCTTAAACTAAGTAAGAATCTATTAGAGATCMAAACATGGTGCCATCAACTAGACTTGCTAAAAGACTTGCCCACACAGCTACTAAGAGTAGTCTGACTCTGCTAGAAAGAGGTATAATTTTCCCATTTTTCCTTCACTACCTAGGTTTCAGTGGCTGCAGCTTGAAAACCTAGGGAAAGGAAATGGAAAGTAGAAACAAACAAGAAATATTTGAAGTTACATGTGAAAAATAATAAACACTTCTATGTTAAAAAAGATAGGAGGATATTTGACACATGGTCACATCTCATTCAAATTCAGACTCAGATATATTAAAAACTGGTTAAATGCATCAGAGGTTCATCTTTAACACGAAATAGGCTTTAATTTACAAAGCTGAAAAAGATAGTGCTTATAAAGAATTGTAATTTGTAGGTTGATAGGAGATGAACATTCACATTTTTCTATTGCGAGAATTTCTACATGATCTCCTAAATTTCTTAATATACTGTGGTGGATTATATGGTTCTCAGATATGTTTTGTGACAGTTTAATAAGAGAGTGGAAGAAGCCATTTCTTGCTACAGTATTTCAGGAATAAGTTCACTCATGCAATGCCTAGAGCAGGGGCAAAAAAAGAAGGATAATCTATGTAAAAGTAAATCAGACATCCAGTGTTCATCCTTAAACTATTCCTTTTGTACTGAAGGCATGTAAGTGCTGATTTAATGAGCTCAGGGCAGAGATGTTAGTTTGAAGAAAGTGTTAGAGCARAGAAACAGCAAATAGTGTGCCATTAGCTGCACTTTCATCACAGAAGCTGTTTGATAAGTAAATAAAGTTTATTCTAACGTGAGAAATTCAGCATATGTGATCAAAAGATGTGTGTTTGACACTAAATGCTTAAAGTGAAACTTCCATAGTAAGAATGTTCCCTACATCGTGAATTTGAGTGGGTTCTTTCCATTTTGTATGGAAACAATTATGAAATTCAAATATTTATAAATGACGTACACCACACTGCAGTCTTCAGTATAATTTTTTAGAGAAAATGAAACATCTTAATACTAAAGTGCTGCTACCCTGCTGTTTACATAAAATGGAATAAGAAGTTCCTACAGTGTCAGATGATTCCTGCTTTGTTAAACAATATTAAAATCAGCTTGATTTTGCACTGATGTTTTGTTTTCCTAATTCTACTTAAAAGAGTAAGTGCTGACAATGTAAATGCTGAGCTTACGGATAGAAGAACTGAATTTACTGAATTGCAAAAAATAGCTGACTGCTTACAGAGAACACGTTGTGTTTTCTTTTCTTTTTTTTTTTTTTTTTTTTTTTTTGTTTGTTTTATTCTGAATTTTGACTGTCAAATGAGGTTATGAATAGAAAAAAGATATTAGGGTCTCACGAGTGTAATTCTGGCAGGCAGTAACTGAACTTAAATACCAACACATATAGCRTACATGGCTCAGCCATGATACAGACATTTTTCAGACAATTTAGATGCTGTTTTGATCTACTTTGCTGTTTTCATCATGTTTGATGGAAGAAATTAAGGAACACATAGCCTTGCCACTTCAAACTCATCTGTTTTAATGTAGCTTTTAAGAAAAAATAAGCTTCTATTTTCAAACAAGTTCAGGAGAAAAGGGAAAATCTGATAAAATTAGATTTCAGCTGGGTTTTGTTTCCCTCGGGAAGGAGGGATGGCAGTGACAAAAGACTTAGTGCTGATCTGGAATTTCTCAGTGGAATGTTCATACATTAGGAAGAAATAATTATTCAAAATGTAATTTTTAACAGAAAAGAATTATATTTTATGCATTTATCAGTTTTGAAATTGTTTTAGAGTACTTTTGAACATGTGGAAAAGTCTTCTTTGAATTAAAAATTAATTTGTCTGACCTTCTTTTCAATTTTTTACCGTAAAGGTACCAGCAACTTTGAGAGCAAACATAAAAATTCTGAGTACATTAATAAAGCAATTCAATATTAAAGAAATGGAATATTTCATCTGACCTAAGGCAAATACACACATACATACACACATCATATCTGAGATTCAGACTTCTGCTCTTAAGCATCAATGAGAAACATTTTCCATTTTTGAATCTTTAAAAGAAATAGATAAAGGGAGCAGTTTCCCTTCTAGCCTTGAAAAGCTAATGTGGTATAAGAACAGTTTCTGGCTGCCAAATGGAAAAATCATTGGTTTCGTTCTTAAAAGTTATGACACTGAATTGCACTTACTGAGTTCAGTAGCCTAAGATCAGTCCCTAAGTGTCAGCCATTGTATAGATTTTCACTGTAAAGCAATTTTTCAGTCCTTCAATTAAGTGCACTGTATAATTTTATGATTTTGGTCTGAGTGCCTGGTTCATGTGCCACTGTGTTAAACAATGACGGGAGCAGCCTGGAATGAGGAAGAGACTACAGGGAGGCTCCAGTCTGAGAACGAAGCTGGCAGCAGAGGTAAAAGAGGCTTAATGCCTGACAGGCACCTATGATTTTTAATTATTCTTTCCCCACACGCTAATTGCTGCAACCCCATCTCACCCCCACACCTCGCCATTCCTCTACCCTCGTCTTCATTCCGTATCTGTCCCTGCAGCTCCTCTCCACATCCTGGAATGCTCTCTTCTTTCCTTCTTTCTACGCCTTTGCTTTGCCTCTCTTTTTAACTAATCTCCACCTACCTAAATCCCTATCAAATAAAAATAAAAATGTTTGGAACTTGTAGGGTGTTTCCYGACAGGCCATTGCTCATTCCTCTTGTGTGACTCAGTGCTTCCCATCCTGGCTTTGCTCCTGTGTGGTAAGCATTTCATTTGCCTATATACACCCTCACCCCAGCTTTTTTCTGTGTTTTCAGGTGGTAATTTTTTTAAAGGCAAAGACYGTTTGCTCCTCAGTGTGCAATTCCGTACATTGGTGCATATTCAATGTCAAGGTAAATAACAGACATTTTCAGTGTTATTGAGAAGAGTTAGCAGCAGTAGTACATAATGTACTTTATGGTACTTTTAGTAAACCTTCTTAGCTCTAAGTATATGCCCATAATGAGCAACAGAGAGTATACATGCTGATATACAGCACTACCTCTACAAAACCAATGTATCAAAGCTACACCAGCTATTTCSTAACATTAATCCCTTCTAGGAATAATGATATTCCGAGCCATCATAAACTTGGAAATATGTCAGAGGAAAGAAAGAAAGAAAGAAAGAGGAAATGGAAAAGTAAAAGGGAGAAGAAAAGAAAAACTCTTCTACCTGCAGGTGGCCACAGGTAGGATTTGCGAAAGTAAGAAGTAATATACTACATCTTAGCCTCTCATCTCATGATTTTCTTCATCAGTTCAGCCTGTTTCTGGTATATTCAAGATGTCAATAAGTGAATATTTGAAACAATCRGTGATTTTTCAGGTTTATAGGCATTGTAGAAGTATTGTAGGACTTGTAGAAGTATGGACATACATTCCAGGTTTACTCAGCTACCCTCATTTAGATGTGATGAATACACTGCCAAGTACAATGAAATCTTCCCAACTCACACAGAAAAAAAAGACTCTTTGAGAACACATTATTACACTCTACAGCTGTCTCCTTTATGATAGTCATTACCTAAATATTTCACACAAGAGATTCATTCTATTAAGAAGCTCTGAAACGTCTATAAAATTAATTATATTTTACTTAAGGTCTTTAGATCTTGTTAATTAAAAATGTGCTTCGTTTGCAATAATTTTGTGCTCTTTAATTATTCAAATTCAGGCTTTTAATTCTTTCATTTCTACGTCTGCTCTGTATATGTTGCTTCCTCTGTATTACATGTTCTCTGGTTGTACAAGAGTGAACAAACTACCAACAGCAGCAGATCTAACTCATAGAGATATGTCATATAATGTACTTCAAACTGAAATATTTTGGATCCTGTGCACAATCTGAAGATTCTTCCAGGTGATTGTCACWATGTTACATAATAGTCTGATCTTACCAGTGCTTCTTTCTTTGCTTCTTTCAGCTTCTGCATACTTTCTCACCTGCTGAAAGCTAACCACACATATACATGTGGACTTTCAGAATAAAGGGCTGAGGTTTAAGTGCTCAAGGAAATGCATACAAATTAGGTGCCTATGGTCTATTCTAGGCATCTAACTTCAGAGTCATGAAGAGTATGGCATTTTAGCTTAGGAGTTGGATCAGTGATTCAGATCTCCTGTTGTCCTGAAAGCTGAGAACTTACCTCCCTAAACTGTCAATGGAAGAAAGTTGTTACAGGATACACTCTAAGTACTCTGCATATAGGTACCATATACAGAGGAGAATATAAAAAAAATAGCCTTGCTTCTCCTCTGACATGTCAATTAGACAGAAGGTGCAGTACTTTCTAYAATTAATAATTATTAAAGTCCACATGCTGGATGGGGGCATATAGGGATGGGATATGGAGGGTGGGGGGAAGATTCCTAAACATCTAAACATTATCAAAACATAGTCAAACATTATCAAACATTATCAAAAAATTGTCAGCTTTTTTTTATATTGCTCTTTTTTGCATCTGTGAGACTTTTGACAGTTCAATTCTTGAAACATCTAGTTAGAAAACAAGTGCTCTCTATGAATATTGCACAAGGTTATGACATAATTTTAAAAAATCCGGCTTTGCTTGCTGTACTGTAACATTTTAATTTTCACAGGAATGTTGTAAACAATCACATAAACCAAAATCTAGGTTTACTGCCTTGCATAATTCCACATTGCTTGGTTTTAAAAGAAACAACCAATAGGAGTCCTAAACTTTAATGGGTCAGAGAAACCAGACTGTTTACTGAAGTAAAGTCTGGCTGTATTAAAGGAGGCTGAACATATATCTCTAAGGGAAATTTCTCTGGAAAGTATTTCTAGTAAAGGAGTTTCCTAGTTCAGAGTTACTGGTCAAAGATGGGAACTTCAAATCTGAAGAAAAAAGAATCCTAGAGAAGAGAAGCAGAAGTCTCAAAGTTTTAAAAGCTGAAACAAAACAGCAACAATAGCAACAAACTTTAAAAAGAAAAGGGAGATGAAACTAGAACACRTAGGTAATACTTTATGAACAAGTAGGTAATACTTAAAAGCACTGTGTTTTCTTCTAAAGTTATTTATTCAGGGAAACAGCAGGTAAGGCACCATATTTTTAGGGAAGAATAAACAACAGCAACTAATGGTTCCCATAGAAGAGTCTTGTAGACTGTAAAATAGCATTGTAAATAGCTGGTTTCTTGTCCATGTATGCAATTTTGTTCAGTTAATCATAAAAATTGCCAGAAGAGATGATCCCATAGGAATTATGTATACATTCAGGCACAAGAGAACTCAAAGATTAAGGCAAAGATTGGCATTATGAGAGTAAAATAGAAAGAAAAAGAGGAAAAGGGCACTTCTGCAAGATAATAATTTACATACAGTTCACAGTAAGAATGTCACAAGAAAAAGCCACTTAAGAATATTTGTTCCTGACATTGGTGAACTGTGGGGTGTTTTGGTTTAGCAGTAAAATACTTGTTGCTTAMTAGTGGCTGAGCAGGCTGAATGGCTGTTTTAAATGATGTACAAATCATATCAGTCAACTGCGTGACTACTCTACTGAATTTTGGAAAATAATTTGGAATGCATAAAAATAACTATGAGAGAACTATGACAAAGAAAGCAATTATACTTGGCAAAACTAATTTTATTACAATTGATGCAGAGAGAAATAAAGCAAGCTACTTCTAACACAGGAGGTCCTAAGCCACGAAGCACTGGCAACTAAGGAACTATATAAGAGAAGTATCACTATCTGATCAGGTAAGATAAGTCTTTAGTTTGATCTAGCAGGGTTTCTTTGTATAAAGCACGTCTTTTAACAATGATGATAGGGAAGTAGCACTAGTCAGTGAAGCCTTTTACCTAGCAAAACTGATTTTTTTTTTACTTACTGCATCCAGCTGTGCATGTCAGACACTAAATGCATTTGATTTGTGAAAGTACCGGAGCTGTTATACACTACCTGAGCCAAATTCTACCCTTGGCTTCAGGCACACACCTCCCATTGACTTCCGTGGAAGCTACACAGAAGGAGACAGATTGTGTAAATTAGGCATGCTCTTGGGATAGCGAGCGAAGCGAGGTACCCCCCTGAGCCCCAGAGTGGAAGTTCACCAAAGGCCAGCAAAGTCAGTCTCAGTAGTCAGTCTTTCTCAACTCATCAGAGCAATGGCTTTGCGAGATTCACAAAACGACTAGCTCAAATACACTGCCTGAAGAAAAGGACTTTCTCAGTCTTTTGAGCTGAGCTTGCTTTCATTCATTTATTCGGAATCAGACTCTCCTCAGATGGTTTTGGTGTTGCATTGTAATTAGTGAAAGATGCTATTTTTTTTCTCAGAAGAGCATATCCCTAGATCTGACTTAACCCCTTAGTTACCTAGAATGCCATAACCCACATCATCCTGCCACCAGCAGCACCCCTGCTTTTTCTCTTTCCTTGCACTGGTTATTTCATTTGACTATGCTTATTGTTTAACTACTTTTGATTTTCTTCATTTCCAGAACCACAGATTTTATCTCTAATTTTCTAATAGGTTTAGAGTAACATTTTTTTGTGTCACACAAAGTTTAACCAACATGTGCTTTAACTTGCATTTCTTGGTTTAACCTCACTGAATGCTCAAAGCAGTATAGAAAGAGGCCCAGCTTACTGCAGCTCTTTTACACCCATCTTCTTAGGCAAAACCATACATGTGGTCTGAAAACTCTGAAAAGTTCTGGAGACTGTATTGAGTTTCATAGAAGTGAATACCAGAACCAGATCAATAGCATCAATTTGTTTCTTTTCTAGGAATGGATAGAGAAGTATATAGATTAAAAAGAAAAAAGAAAAGAAAAGAAAATAYAAACTTAATGAAGGTCAGATGCTGTTTTGTTACTTCCATTCCAGATTCTGCTTGTCTAATAAGCAGAACGCATATTTTTGGCAAGTGGTTAAGAAAGCTATATCTTAAATTTTAGGGGTTTATTTAGTCTGTTTTCCTAAGGAAAAATGTTTTCATACATTATTTTCCATTTATAAATATTATCACACTGGAAGAACAGGACATACTGTGCAAGCACTTTTAGGAGAAAAAAAATCTTGTTAAACTAACCTAATGTAAATATGTTATAGACTTAGACTCATAATGGCTTGTGAAAAAGATAAAACTTAATAAAAGAGTGATAACAGCGTGATGGAAGGAGTGACTAAATGACTGAAGTATGTAGGTTTTGCATGTTACCAGATAGGACTGTATTTTCCCTGTTGTTTTTATCAGTAAGCATAAGTTTGTTTTGGGGTTCCCACCCCTAACCTACACTGCAAACTTGCCCTTTTCAAGCAGGGGCAGAAGGGCAGAGAGAGAGAGGCGGGGAGGAACTGAGCAAAAGTTCGTGAAAGATCAATTTTCAGTTGGCTCCCAATGACTCTTTTTGGTTTCTAGAAAAGCGTCAATCCACTTCTTGCTGCTGATTGGAAGCGCTGGCTTATCTAATCTCTCCGACACACATGCACTAGGTGACTTCATTATGTCAGTGCCTGGCCCTGTACAGAAAGTGTTTTATCTATATAATCCTAATAAACACAAAACCTTCTGCAAGCAAAAGGGGAGGTCAGAATTCTCCTGTCTCTTGTCTTTTTGACCAAAGCAGCCTTCAATGGGTATTGCAGGACCCAGCTGTATAACTGATTCACCTGAGAACATCTTAGAAAGAACTTGAAATATCTTTATGCTCTGTAAGGTCATTTTCTGCCTTACCAGTGAAATAGGGACAGTCCTTTCCCCCATTTCTCCTTGAACTGTTATTAACAAGATCTTCTAAAGAGTTGGGCCATGTATTACAAAGTTCCTGTGAAGTATCTGTTGCTTTCATACAAATATCTATATTCTGCTACTGATGGGTTTTCTAAGTGACTCCAGAGATTTTTTGCCACAGGATTTGTGAATAAAGTTGCTGAAACAAAGATGTGTGTGACTGATATTAGTCCTTTGTTCAAATAAACGCACACACTCACTTTTTGTTATGCCCTTCATACTGAAAATCCTCTATTGATAAATCAGATACCTCGGAAACAAATTTTCTTACTAATGACATCTTATAAATCCTCCTTATCAACACYGAAGGTTCAAAAGAGTGAAAAGACACCTGCTAGCCCTGTTTGATGAAGTATTTTCTTGAATTATCAGCTATCAARGATCTCTTCAGAACTCCAGACCCTCCCTACTGGCTTGTCACATTTTCAAATCTTTCAATCCATCTCTCCAAAAAAATAAACAAACAAAATCCTTCCTTGATCTTTGCAAATAATCAAGGAAGGTTAGTATAAGGTTTTTACAGTTTTTAGCTCATTTAGAAACTCTTAGGCATTACAAAAGACCAGTAAGTGCATTAAGCACACAGGGTTCAGCAGAAAGATGGAGAAAGTCTTGTAATTCAGGTTATTGTAACCCACTAAACTCCTCAGAATACATTATATAAACACACCAAAAAATGGACCYAGGAAAGCATTTCTTTTTCTAATCCCAATTCTTTCTGAGTGCTTACAAACTGCTTGTAAAAACCTGAGTGAAAGAATGGCAAATATCTCCCAAAGAAAATATTTTATATTATTTCACTTTTTTGTTTTCTACATAATCTAAAGCACAAATCACAGAATTAGGATTTCCCCACTTTTAGCTTATGTTTATTATCATAAATGTGTTCAGTCTGTTTTTTATATATATATATATATATATATATATATATGTATATAAACAATATTTTATATGAAAAAGGAAGACCACTAATATTTTGTAAGTTTCATAAAAAAATAATTAGAGTTCTTTATACAAGGTCTGTTACCCAAATGTAATCTCCATTTTTGCTACTCGTACAGACTATGAAAGAGGTGTTTATATATCTTGAAACTTCCCAGTCAATATGTTTTCTTGAAAGTTAAATATTAAATACAGCAAATGTGCTAAGAGTGATGATATAAATCAGCATAGCTCTATGGGTTTCAATACAAAACACCAGATAACAGGTTACAATTACCATTTGTCAGATTACATTTATACCGAACACTAAAGGTCTGACTAGTCAGATGGAGCATTTAATTCCAACAGCTACTTTTCATAAGTAAAGCTTCTTATATCAAATTTACAAACAGGGAAAAAACAGGCTCATTAAGGTTAATTCAGATGACTAATAGGATCAATTAGAGAACACATCTATTACAAAAAGGTATTTTCTATCAGAGATTTTCTTAGAAGAATAAGATGATGAACTAACAGATGTTTCCTTTTTTTAATATTAGTGTTTTTACAAGTAAATTTGGTAAATTAAGTCAAGTTATCGTTAGTGCTTCCCTTGAAAATGCACGTCTTCTCTTATTGGTTTGGTGGGATCCAACATTAGCAACCCTTTTGGTGACATTTTCTGTTACTAAGTGCTAAAACCCAGTTGAGGTTCACCTGATTCCTTGTGGCTTAACTCCCCACTACAGTTGGTTACAGTGGGAGCAACCCTCCAGTGGGTTAAAGCAAGAAAGACTCATGAAGGAAATGTCCGTGACAGCCAAGTTAGTAAGTGGAGTTTATCCTGACATTTTTGTGAGAATGTTGTTTTTTATTTACAATAAAGGCCACATTCAGAAAGCTAATTTGGGTAGCACTACGAACACCATAAAGACTCCAGTGTATTCACAGAAATTTAGTTCTCTAAGGTCTTTTCCATCTCATTGTTGCTAATTTTTTTTCTGCTTCCATTGAGCATGCTGTGTGATTTGTAACATTCAGACACAGCTGAGGTCAAGCCCTGAGAACTACAATTCAGTTGAAATAACTGGATTTTGTAGTTACTCAGTAATAATCTTCGACCCTTTTGTCACTTGGCCTATCTGAAAGAAAGAGACTTCTTAGAGCTCATCTCTTACAGCAGTAGGATTTTTAATACCTATCACAGAACTTAAAGGAAATTCTATACAATATCTTCCTTCAGAAAGAAGGCCAACCTTATTTGTTCTTTATCCTTTGATACAAATTTTAGAAGAGATAGATAGAAGATTTTTTTTCAGTAAATTAAGAATAACGGTGTAATGGAAATACATTGATCAATTCAACAAAGTATTGTCAAGTCAGCATCGTTGGAAAGGTGTATTGATTCAGTTAAGCAACTTTTATGCTTTGACTTCGAATCAAAATGTGTCCCAAACAAAAATGGAAGCTATCAACAAGTGTATAAAGAGCTCTGAATGCCTAGAGACATCTGCCTATGGATAGATAGATGACTGTGCATTATAGTCTAGTGTAGCATATATATTGGTCTAATAAAAAGAATAGAGTACCTTGCATAAAAATTGCCAAGAATGGTATATTCAATGTCCATTTCTGTCCTTTTATGATTTATGTAGGAAATAAGCACACATGCCTACCATTTTATTTACAGCATATACTGAAAATCAGCCAAATTCTTGATAAAGATGGAAATAACTTTGTAACAAGCTGGCTTGCTTCTTCTAGTAGTAGGAAGTCTGACACTAGTGAGGCCCTTACAATTAATAGGTCCGGTTCATCTGTGAACAGCCAACAATTAATAGAGATAGATAGAAACCACCTGGCTTCTGCAATAAAGGGAAGATGAGAACAAAGAAGAGGTTCTTGAAAAGCAGCAGGAAAAAAAAAGGGAAGAAAGAAAGAATGAAAGAAGAGAGAGAGAGAAAAAAAAAGGAAGGTGGGAAAAAAACAGAAGTCTCAAAGGAATAAACCCAACAGCCAGTGTTCCTGTAAAAATTGGAGCAGTAGAAAAGATTCTGGGAAAGCAGGTGGTGTTTATTTTAGGACATATGTTTTGAACACTTCCCCAGGCAATGACATTGGTTGTAGTAGCCACTTCACATTCTCCAAGCATGCTATACTTTGAGGTGTGCCCAGGCTGCCATGTCAAAAACATTTTCACAGAACAGAGAATCTTTTACACACTTTTAGGGTGACTGCTTCTATCTGCAGGAAAAACGAAGATCCCAGCAATTTCTGAGGCACAGCATATGTTAGGTGCTACGTAGCCCCCAACAAATCTTAAAAGGCTGAATATCTACCCAAGTTTGGATGTGTTGCCAATGAATTCCTTCATCAGCCAGCTTGCCCAACATGCTGTCTAAGAGATGGCAAGTTTCTCTTTGGTGCCTCTGTTCCAGTCAGGTCAGGTCTAACTCTATGCTTTCTAGCATCCTAGTTGTCTATGCTGTTTTGCCAGAGCAACAAGACCTGGGATTCCTCCATAGGGTCACCTAGCAGAAAAGACCCAGACTTGAATGTCAGCTGCTYACCACAAATTATTCCAGGTAACGCCGATTTTATGAAGATACACTAGCTCTTCCTAAGCATCATTGTCCTTTTCACTTTAGATTTCCCTCTCCAAGATCTTTTTACTGTTTCTAATATCCTCTTCTTTATTCTGCTTTTATACTTTAAAGCAAAAGACAGGTACTTTCTAACTGAATTGTAAGCTACAACTGCACTAGGGATACTAATCATTTAGTTCTAGTTGGCCTGGGGCCACCTAACCTTGAAAGAACAATCTGCCCAGTTCAAATCTGTGTTTCCTAGAAGACGCATATTATTGTCACCACAGGGCTTCTAGTTAGCATGAATTAACACATACACTGCTTTCAGCAAGTATCACACTAACTTTTTCCCTTTTCAAGGAAAGACTAGGCCCCTATGACCTTGGTGCTCTTTATAGCTGAAAAATTGGCAACAGTGTGCCAACAGGCCCTTCTGTTTACCCTCTGTGTTAAAGGTGTCCAAGAACATTGTCTGACTATATTCATTTCTTTATTATTATTTATTAGTTCTGTATTTATTTCATTCTTCTTTGGTAAAGATAAAGGAAGATTCCAGAAAGAGACTGACATACACTTATAGTATGGGTCTATAGATATTTGTCTTCTTCCAATAACATGCAATTACATGGTAGCAGATAAGGCACTTCCACCACCTACACTTTATGACAAATTCTAAGCTTGGATGTAGTCTCAGAGGAGACAGGTGGAAAAGGAAAGGTGAGAAAAAATATTTTAAAAATGTTTCTGGAGGCAACTATTAATCATCCTTTGCAAGTGCTCAAAAAAGAGAAGTCTCAAAGATCATCATTCTTTATTAAACCTCTGCACAGAACTTGGCTAAAATCTCCTCAATGAAAACTGACATTGCTTTCACCTACAGGCAAAGCTGCTGTGAGCCTTCAGATAGACTMTTGTGAGATGTGGTAGGCTGAAATCCAAATACGTCCTGCAGTAGAGAGGAGTTTATGATGCAAATGTGGAGAGGAAGTGGGGCTGACTCTTCACTACACACTTTCTTAGGTGCTGAGTAAAACCATAGATTGGATTTTTCCTTAGATTCTTCTACCAATGCAATACCTGCTTAAATCTGCACTCAGTGCTACACTACAGCACTGAACAAAAGAAAAAAAATTGAATGGGAACCCATAGAAAGATGGAACCTCCGCTGTAACATCATCCTGTATGCAGTATCATGTTTTCTTACATTAATCCCAGACCCATGAAAACAATACATAAATGTTTCCATATGGCTTCCAAGTAAATGTCCCATATCCTCTATTTCATAAATTGTTCCCTTAAGAAATATAAGCTAAGGAAGGTTAGGCATCTATTCCAGCTTTCCTGGGGGGCACCAGTCCTGATTTTTCACTTGTTTGTATAGGTTTTGCACACAGGCAACTCCACTGAAGTTAGCATCTCCCAGAAAACAGCACTGTCACGGAGCTCATGAGAGAAATGAGAATCAAATCTCGCACCACCAACCTGAAGCTGTATCCAGACTTTTCTCCCTCTGACATGTTCAGATTACAAGGATCACACAATCACGTTTAGGTAGTGGCCAGCCAGCTTCTAAATTTTGCCTAACTCACACCAGCCCTGGCTTGCTGAGCTGCTTCTGAGACACTGTCCCTCATCGGCTATATCGGGACTGGGGTAGTGGAATGCAAAAGTAGTTATGTCCATAATTTCAGGCCTCTCTTATATATTCTGTGGGACTATATGTGGTTTGTTTATAAATGATGAGTAATTCACCACAGTTTGTTAATGCCTTAGCATGGAACTGATGTGTGTGAGTAGCAAAACATTTTAAGCTTTTGGCTTGTACAGCATAAAACATTGTCTAATATCCAGTTTCCCAATAGACATCAGTTTCTGCATTAAATGGTCCAGCTACAGCTCCTTGAGTATAATATAAAAGGTGCAATATTTGCAAATGCAGTGAACAGTCAGATGCATAGGATGGCTGGGGTAACTGAGTAAAGTGACAGTTCTTTACAATCACACTATTTGTTATAACTATTATAGTAACAGATCACTTTAAAGATACATTCCTACAATTCAAGGGAAAGTTTCCCCATAGAACTGAAGACCCTTTTCTGGATCTAATGTGTAGGAGATTAGGTTCAGAAACCTTACATGTAATCTGATTATTTTTCTCAACAAAACATGAGCATTCATATAGGTCTGCACGTAGGATTAATACATTTTCCTGTCTTTAAGCTATTTTTTGGGAAATCACAAGAAATACTTCAGGAAGAGGAAACTAATTTGGCTTGATTTCAAACTGGAGGGTTATTTTCCTCCCAGAAGAACAAAATTTAAAATAAATGCTGGGGAAATGGCTCTTTGCAAATCTGAGCATGAATACAAACAGTAGCTTTGTATTTCCTGATGAGCATGGAAACAGAAACACGGACCTTTCAGATCTAAATCCTAAAATTAACTCAGAGAGCACTRTTCAAAAAAACACTTCCTCAAGTCAGCAGGGGCAATGAAAGGCTTGATGAGGGTTTGGTGAATAAAGAGGAAATAAGGGAGGGAGGGGGGAAATGACAGCGGATCCTCAACCCCAAACTCTTTTTTACTTCTTCATACGCATACGTTTTAGTTATTAGCATGACCGGTTTACAAAGAAGAATTTACTTATCCCAGATGTGGGTGTACCCACTGAAAAACACTTTAGATTCCTAGGCTCATGCACTGGAGAAAGAGTCATAATCATGTTCAAGTTTTGGTATGAAATATGGTTGGGCAGGCAAGTGTAATTGCAGAGAATGTATTACCTTAATCAGCTCTTATTTCTGATCATAAACAACACCTATCACTACAGGATTCCATCTGAGATATTATTACACTATTTCAACACCAGGCTAGGGAATGTCTTTTATTGCGAATTATTCATTAATTTTTTTGGTTACTTAAGCTGTCATAGGTCAGGCCCGCTGTGAATAAATTGTAAGGTCAAAGGGTAAGTTGTTTATATCAGTGAGGAGACCAGATTATTGCACTAAAAAAATGGTGAGCACATCCTGTTATTGCTACTACCAATAAAAACATTGTGTGAAAAGAACTAGACAGACTAGTTACTTGAGTTCTCAAACAGTTTTATTTTTAGCCTAATGACAAAAATGTCTGTGTTTGCACAGGAAACCAGAATGATTGATACAAAGGAGTGGAAATAAAATTCTTCAGCTAATTTTCAGTGATACATTAWAAACTAGATCCCCCGAGTATCATTGAACCTTAGAAGACTACTTTTCCACCAGCCCCTTTCCYCCCTTCACTTCACTGGTCATGGAAGCTCCTAGATATAAATCAATTACTAGTGCAAGTTAAAGCATTTTCAGAATCACTCCTAGCTGTGCCAGCAAATAATGATGCTACAGAGAACAGCTCACATGGCCAGAATAGCCTGTCCTTCCCCCAAGGCATTTCAAGTTAGCCCCGTGGGAATGGAGGAAGAAAGCGGACAGATGCTTTGCTGTTTCCCAGTGCAGTCTTTTGCTGTTGCTGTAAATTTCTGTAAGCTCTCTTTGCTACAATGGTGAAAAGGTGCTTATTTGGGGTTAAGAATGTGTATCAAAACGTAATCATCTTGGATGAAATCATCAATGCTCCCTTTCCATGGATCCCAGCAAGGATTCCCTGCATGTTAGGGTTGGTTTCCAAGTACTAATGACAGCTCTAACAACTAGATTATTCTTTGTCTAAGCCAAACTAACTTTTGAAAACATGCTGTACTTCTGAAATAGGAGCGATGGCTGAAGTCCTGCCTACATTGGCATCAACAATAGTTTTGCTGTTAACATAGTAGCAGCAGAGCTAATATTTTATTGAGTGCAGTTGAAATATTTTATTTCATTTATTGAAATTAACAGTATGCCTTAGTTCTAAATGTTCAGAGGATGTTCACCATTATTAATTAAGTTACCTATTAGTGTTTCAGAAATGCCCTAAGGTTCCTGTCTGAAGCAGTGCCCAGTTCTGCTGTATGTTAAACGAAATGAAGTGGAAAGGGCTGTTTCAAAAGAGTTTGCGCACTAAGGCTTGGCTCTATGCTCCCCCTCTCCCTCGCCCCCCGCCCCTTCATAAATCAGCGTGCAGGATCAAGACTGCACTTGGGGAGGAGCTGCTCATTGCAGGTATATTTCCACCGAAGGAACTGGAATGTCCAGGTTTGGAGGTAAAGAACTTGTTCCTGGGAGTTTCTGAATTCCTTTAGCGACGTCCTCCATGAGTCAGGTTACCTGATTTAAAGCTGTCCTGGAAATTTCAATTACACTAGTACTTAGGGACTTTTTGTTGTTGCTATCTTGATCATTTTTAAAAAAGAATAGTGCAAGTTGCTCATTAATTATAGTCATGACTTTTCCTTATGTTTGTCTTTATTTTCTTTAGAAGTGAAATACAATTCAGCCTCAGCCAAAAGCCTTCATTTACTTTACAAGAGTCACTTTACTATGGAAGTGCTGATACTAAGGGAGGAGATATTTCAGCCTGAAATACTGCACCCCGCTAAAGTTTCTGGTGTGCAAAAGGGACAAATATAGATCCTTCCCCAAGCTGACAGAAATGCAGAGCAGGTATGCATAGACTGGGAGTTGGGGAAATCAGAATCCTTTCCCTCAGGTGGTGAAGTAGTTTTGCAATGACTGTGTACAACCCTGTCCATTCAGTAGCTGAATTACATCTTACACAGGTTTTCATCATTTACAGCTTTGTAACCGTTTACAGAAAATATGGAACAGTCTTCAGCAAGGCAATCCTAACCTGCTTTTTTGATGTGCAGTTCTGGGGTTCACATGAAGCAGACATAAATGACACATATGATGGTTTATTCCACTATGCCGGGACAGAGTTTCGTAAGAAGTTATGCCAAATTTTCCAAAACTCTCAGGAAACCAGATTATAGGGGGGTTTCCAGCCTTTAAAAAATGCAGGCTGAACCAGATTTGTTATTCAGAAGGACAACAGAGTACACTGATTTTGTCCCTTTCATTTACTCATTTTATGGAATGGAATTAGGAAAGGAAGGAGATAAAATTATAAAAGATCAGTACTTCAGAATCATGTTTGGACTGACTGACATCCTCAGGCATCCTCAGGCTGAGGAAACGGAGATTTTAAACTTTTCTTCGGAGCTCAAGAAGGAATGGACAACCCTTTTGTCGTTGTTTGTGGCCTTCGTGGGCTGAAGAGAGGATGGCCAGCACCCACATCTTGATCCAGCAACCGGAATCTTCCAGGTGTTTTGAGAAAGCAAATTAAATGAAAGAAGCTAGAAGAACATAACAGTTCTAGACACTATTTTCTTTAGCAACTGGATGACTGTTTGTGGCTAGCTTATAAATTTCAGATATCCTTGCTTCCTTTGAAAGATTGAAAGATACTGATACAGTATGATAACCTGGATATATAACCTGGAATATTTATCATTAATATTTATCAAGTAAAGCCATTTGAAAGGCATTTGGTGGAGCTAAAGTAAAGACTTCCTTGAAAAGTACACAGGTGCATTATATCAGCAGAGAACCTGAAACTAGACAAACAAAGAAGGAATTCTGGAATGTGTGCAAACAACGTAAGTCATTTAAAGCCAATATATTGTACTTATAAGCTCTGGCTATATGGCAAATGGAGAAGGCAAGAGCACACAAGGAAAAGGAAATAGAGTCAGATCCTTTGCTTTCTTATAGCCACACTTTTTTGTTACTCTTAAGAAGGGACTTCCTAGGTCACTGAAAGTCTGCCTGTTGCTCTTGACTCACACAGAGCTCAAGCAGTTCAAGCTTATCTTCAAGACAGGTCATTTGGCTGTCAACAATCAGTGATGCTTCAGGGGAACTGAGCAATCAGATCATGGGCTGTGGAAGGAAACAAATATGAAGGACTGCAGGGGACAACATCATGAGATCTCAGCAACACAACACCCTGCAAAGGGCATATGGAACGACAATCACATTTTTATCATCTCCTACGTCAAACAGTTGCTGAAATTCACTTTCACTGCTTCCCTAAAATACGTTGAGTCTGTCTTGCAGCTAGTTCTCATTCATATGAAGATTTTGATGGGCAGCTTGTGAAGTCAAAATTTTCCAGCTTTGCCACTGATTTTTGTCCCCTGTTCAGACAGGCCATCCTGTCATCAAAGCACTTGCGTAATGCAGAGGGAACAGAATGGAAGAGCCATAGAGGCAGATGCCACAACAAAGTACATGGACACAATAAATAGGAACCAAGAGGTGGAATAACGAAAGATGAGGTGCTGGGGCAGAGCTGCAAAGAGCCCTGAAAACCCATTCGCAGAGTAGATATAAGGAGCCACATGATAAGATAAAGTGAACTGTGTGGGGTAAAGAAATAATACTTACTAAAGAAGCTGAGATAAAAAGAGAATAATTTTGAAAATAAATGAAATATCCTAAGGGTTAGGCTGGGGAATTGGGGAAAAGAAATCCCTAGAGGAAAAAAAGAAAAAGAGGAGGAGGAGGAGGTAAATAGCAGCTGTGGAAAGGGTTGGGTGTACTGATGATTAGGCATGCAGTGCCTGCTTTTTCATTTTGTGCCCAAATCTATAAATCTTCCCTGTACCCTGAACCTAGAGGTGTGGAAGTTTGAGTATAAATTCAGAAGTTTGGATACTTTTCCAGATCTTACCTAAATCATATAAACCTCTTTATATATAGTGTAACTTAGCCAGAAATAACCTAAAAACTCATTTTTTCGCATGCTGCTTAGCACAGCTGGCTGGATTATTCATCCTCCATAATACTCTCAGCAAATATAGCCTTTCTCTCTGTTTGAGAACCATTTATAAAGGGACTTTGATCCTCCAAATGGGAAATGCCTCTTGGTTCTGTTAATTTCTCTGAGTATTWGATATTTTTGTATGTACTTACCTGTTTAAATTAGTATTTTGAAGAAGTTAGGTGAGTATASTAATTTTTCTCAGCATTATCTAATGCGGGCTATCTATGACTATCAGCAGAGCATGAGGAAATATATAGAGATACAGACTCAGTTTTTCAACTGCTCCCTAATCTCAGCTGTTTTTCTTCTTTTCTTTCACTGACTTTCACAGTAAATATTGCTGGAGTGTAGCTGATGCAATGATATTTGCCTGAGTCTGCAGAAAGCCTGAAGCAGTGGCTCTGAGGTGTGATGGCACTTACTGTTTCAAGAGAAGCCAGTTCACTTGTTTTAAACATCAACAATAAGTTTCTTTTTTACCCTGTTCAAAGCATGCTTTGGAAGGAGAGGAAGCATGCAGACCAAATAGACTTCTGCAGATGTTTGTCCATTTTAGGTATGCTTTTAACAACACAGGGGAGAGGTGAAGAGTGCAGTTGTTCTCATTTTCCTAGAGGAAGGGCTCAGCTTTCAAAGGTTTGGGAAATGCTAACTTGAGGGTTCAGATACTGTGCAATTTAAGCATACCCTGCCTGCTGTTTGGAGCATGTTATTGGTTAGCTAAGCCACGTGYTATTCATCCCGCTCTGTAATTGGGTTAGAGTACCCTTTTAAACAGAGAAATAATGAACGCTCTTGTTTGTAAAGGAATATCCTTGTTCGCATGCAAATATGGGTATTCACACAAACCAGCCATTCCTCAAACCTCCACAGGAACAAAAACCTTTCTGTCTGAAACCGCAGGAGCAGCAGATAACAAGCAGCCTTGATATGGATAGATCAAACAGCCATTTCAAATTCTTGCAAGTGTTCCTGAATATTGTTATGCAATATTCACCCGGTTCTTGTGTTTTCTGTCTTATGCAAAAGAAAAAAGAAAAAAAAAGGCTAAAATTCCAAGTAAAAAAATGAAGAATAAGAAATGGTTGTGCTTTCCAAACCAGTTGATGTATTCCAATGTATTAATTTTTCAAAATATTGTCTTATTTTTGAAAGATAAATTATTACAAAAAATAAATTATGTGAAAATATTATTATTTTTCTTCTTTAGTTCACACTGGACATAGCTCAAGCCTAAGCAACAAGTTCAATAAGCTTGAGGTAATCCATAATTTCAGATCCCTGAAAATTCAAGATACACAATAGCTAAGTAGATAAGACATAAAGCTTGCAATTTGAAGATTAACCAGAAATTCTTTGGTGATTCCCCAAGACTCCTCAAAGAATGAGTTATATCCTCACCTGGCTATAAAAATAGCTGTTCAGCCGTAAAGTATTATACAAAAGTGAATGAAAAGAAAAGAGCCCTGCAAAGACTGACAGCTCCAAGGGTAACTTGGCTCCCTTTCCCCACTCTGTTTTTAAAGCTGTAGGAATTCCTTATTACTTTTTCTCAAGCTGTCATCAGAGCAACAGAACCCGTTGTTATTTGGGTTTCTCTTCTCTTTAGTTGGAAAGAAAGAGATGGAATAAATGTGGGTCACGAGCAATAGGTTGTAATCTATCCCCAAAATGGGCCCACCTTGCCATTTATTCCCTCACATTGTGTTCAAGCAGACTCCCAGTAAATATGTCTGCTTCACATTGATCATCGCTGATAGTAGCATCCCTAATAGTGGCTCCATCTTGACAGGAAAATGGTAAGCGCCGTTGTGTTCTGATGTTTTTGTCTCCTTCTACAGCCACTGCAAAACAAAGCTGCTAATTTATCTGACGAAAGACGTGATGGTGAATGTTATGTACTAGCCAGATGTTTCCCTACTGATTTCTTAAATAGGGGCACATAATGATGATTGGGGCCCATTAATTCAAACTACTTGTAAGCAAAGGAAAAAGACCTYGGCTCACACTTTCACTGTTACAAGCTTCTTCACATGAGATGTCTGTCGTCCTGTGCACTGTTTTATAAACTGAAGCAGTCAAATAATTCCTTCAGTTCTTCTCCATCTGTTTTCTCACAACAGTGTTAATGTTCACTTAAATAAGCATAGCAGCATTAACCTTTTGAACTCTTTGTCTCTCGACTCTGCTCAGATCAGATTTGTGGTCTAGAAAGTTGACTCTTCCCTCAACTTTGACAGATTTTCTTATTATCCCCTGCTGACCTGCAGAGAATTGCACTRGCTCAATTCCTGAGACATCTACAAGTTTCAGATGGACTCGGCTTCCCTATCTGATTGCCTGTCATGAGAAGTGTTAGTGGCATGCTTTTTATTTCAGTTTATTCTCTTCCTCTCAATAGATATAATGAATTCTCTTGCACTTTTGTGCTCTTTTTTTCAGTGGGCCTTGCATACTGCAGTTTCATCCTCAAAGCAAAGACCACTGCAGAAAATCTGTCTCCAAAGAAAAAAGATTGTCAGCACATATAACAAATGTCTTAATATGTGCTTTATATAGATCTGATTTTACTGATATTGTCCACACTAAATGGTATGGAAGTTGCATAAGCTATTACCTCTGTGATTCAACATTCCTATTTGCATAARCGCTATTAGTACTACACATATTAGGTTTAGACAGAGCAAAATGTCAATGAAGATGATGACTCTTCATAAAAGAAAAACGTAGGAAGAAATTTTGACTCTTTTCAGAGTAAAGTTGAAGCTTTGGAAAATGCCGTTCAGCATAGATGCTTTTGAGTAGCTAAAAGTAAGCATAAGGACATGAGCAAATTAACATGGATAATAAATTACGTGCACTGGTGGATCTCCAGTAACTGTTCAGGCATGCTTCTTCAGCCTGTACAGAAAATATGACTTAGCTTCACCACCTTTCACTGACATATGTTGATTTCTCCTCTTTCACTGGTAGATAAGCAAATTTGAATTACATCACATTAGCCATAATACCACAGATCAGTTGCCCTGCAGTAAACTGTGGCGAATTCTAAGCTATAGACCAAGAAAGAGKTTTTTTAGATAGTTTTGGTCATGCTGTTTGAGTTATGCTCAGACAGAGACTGAAACACAAATACACAGAAAGCTATGGGCAAACAGTTGGAGTGTGACCTTGGGAGAACATTTGGGGGGAATATAATTGGAAAGAATGTTTGGCCTATGGAGCAAGAAAACTGCTTCCTGCTTGATTTTGATCCTGTTTGAGAAACAGACCTCTGGTATACTATAAGTAGACAGAAACAAGACTTTGTCATCTGAGGAGAATGGCCAAAAAAGGACCAGTTCTAACAAGCAAGATCCCAAGAATGTGCTGTAATACATAAACAGTGTAGAAATAATAGAATCTCCACCCTTTTAGTGTAAATATTCCATAATAGGMGTTTCTATGATTTTTATGCCTTTGTGTTTTGTAACCCTCCCTGTAGCCGCTGCTGCAAGCTTTCTCCCACTGCTTCACCGAGGCTGTGGGTGTCCATGCCCCAAGGTGCCAAGGCCAGCTCTAATCTGGCCTGGCTGCATAACCTGAGCTCATCGCTCTGAGCAAGAGCCGCAAGAAAGCGCACAGAGAGAAGAAAGGCCCCAGACAGGGGTGAGAGAGTTATTCACTGTGGGCCAGCAAATAACTGCGCTGTGTTTTAGTTGCATATATCGCACTTGCAGAGTCTCTTTGCGTTTGTCTGACGTTGCCCGAACAAGCCAGCTCAGAGGAGGGGCTGCAGGGAAGACAAGGAGCAGAGACGGCGCAGTGCCGTGAGTTCGCCGTTCAGCCACGGCCTGGCGTGGTGCACGCAGCGGGGCCGACGCACTGCGGGAGCAGCCTGCTCCAGCCTCGACTCCCGCACGCCCGTGGTGTCTCTCGTGGCGCAGGACGACCTGCTGTAGACTGTACTGTTTAGCTGGCACTTGCGCAGACTAGGGGCACAAATGCCACAGTTCAGCCCCGAGAGCGCAGAGCACAATCCTGTCCCTTTCATGCACAGCTGTGAAGACACGAGTTGGAAAGCGATTCCACAAGGAACAGCAAGACAGCTTAGAGACTGCCAGGCAGCCCCRCGTCGGAGCAGCTGACAGGCAAAACCAGGCACCGGTAACCGAGGCACTGATCCAAAGCCCCTTTAAACACCTCAGTGACTCTCTTGAAAATAAGATGTAGGGGCTTTTCAAAAGATTACTCTTAATCTGTCACAGTGTGCAAAACAACTTAATACATTTATCTTTTTTTTTCAGCTAGTGAATTCAAATCCCTCTGTGACAATTTGACTAGCAAGTCAAACTTCTACTTAGAAAATGTCTGTCCTAAAATTGCAAAGKGTGAGCCCATTTATCACTAACTTGTCGTGCACACACTGTGCCTCCTTTCAGTGGGAGTTCTGCCATTGAATCAAACAGCAGTAGGGTTGGGGACCACCAGTCTTTGTATCTCTTCAAATCTTGGTTTACGCTATCGAGTTTGATCTAGTCACCTCTAGTGCCCTCAAGCACCAGTTCAGGTCAACAGACACAAGCGCACTTGTTAACCTGGACTCAGTACCACCGTGGGTTATTTTCATCCATTTAGTACCTTCTGGTTTCATGTTATCAAGAATACTAATATTCTCAACAAAGCAAATGACTTGTCTTTTCCCCTTTTTGAACTGATCATCAGTTTGGTACTTTAAACAACAATCCAACCCTTTTGTCTGGTAAAACAGACAGTATTTGTAAAAATCCTTGAGCTACGGTACAAGAAAAAAATCTTTTTTGTCTTACATTTTGTATCCTGATTCCCAGAAAGTATCAATATTTGCTTTTTCAGCCATACCATTTAGATATTAAGGTATTTCSTGCATCATCCTCAAAAGCTGATTATTGTAATACAGCTCAGGAAAAGTCTAGATTTGCCTTCTTTCAAGTTGGAAATACATTGTGTTTTCTATTAGATCATTCAGTATTAGATGTATTCAAATTAAAGTCACCTTAATACTAAAAATCAAATTGTTAGATATTAAAGGCTCTGGCTAGTGACTGTTAAAGAAAAGTAGTTGCTTTTGAGTAAGTGCACCTTTCTCAGTGGCCAGATACAATTTTGCAGTGCTTATTATCCATCTAAGCATGAAATTTTAAATACCTTGTCCTATTATATCCATTCTGATACATCCATTCTTTCAGCAATTTCCTTGTAAAATTAGATTTGTACTAGGTTTCTTTCCCTTAAAGCAGTGAACCAGAGAACTGCAGTAATCTCTATTGCTTCTCATGCCATATTTAACCTTATAATACATGTATTAAATATAGATTAACATCTTGTCTTGGAGAATCTTATGTTTAGTAGAATGGCAGAGTTTCATTAAAAAACAAATCAATATTCACTTTTTGCTTTAAAAAAAATAGCAAGGTGTTTTCAGTGTTCTTCCTCACAGGCACAATTCTCAGGCTTTTCCAGTATTACTGGGCTAATAGCGTTATTATGATCAGTGTTTTTACAATGTAATGAAACTTCATTAAGCAAAATGGCTTTTTTCAGTCACATAAATCATTRTTTGCAACCTACTAAAATGTGGCAGTATGAAGCTTTTTCCAATCTAACAGATCCTATGAATTTTAAAATTAAATTTCTGGTTTACAAACAGTCTCCAGGAAAGAGAAGATTCCATTTTCTGGAAAACTTATATAAACTAGGACATACACCATTTTGTTTCCTACCAAAAAAAGACAGTCTGGAAGAAAAATAAAAGCGATGTAATTTTATCAGACAGTGAGTGGGACTCCCTTGGGGCTTCTGAGCAGCAATATTAGCTAAACGCAGATGCACTGTGCTTTAGCCCAGATGGACAGAACAACCTGCGATAAAGCTGCAGTAATTAGACCAAGCCGTTATTTTCAGGCCCACTGCAAATAGAGTATGAATAGAAGGCTSTCTCTGAACACCCTCGATGAAGGTATGCCAACACCACTTTGAGAACTGGTAGCTACATGCAATCAGCAAGGCAAGATACGGTGGGGCTTRGGGAGACCCAGCCTCTCAAGAATAGCGAGTTTCCAGGTCTGGAAACGAGGGCCAGCAGGACACGGCTCCTCCAACAGCCCGSTGCGCACTGCCACCAGCAGCCCTCTGCCCTGCTCGTTTCTGCCTCTCCTGCTTCTCGGCTGCTGCCGCTGCTGCTCCATGTTTAAGGTTTCTGTGTTACAGTGCAAAACACAAGGGAGGAGGGTGCTGGGATAGAGAGGAGGTGCACGAAGGGACCACACAGGCACTTCTCCAGGTGAGGAGTGAGAGGGAGAATAGTCTATTTGCCCCAGGACCCAAAACAGTTCTTAGTGTGGGCTCTGATAGCACTGCTGGAACAGCCAGACTCACAAAACCTTGGAAAACAAAAAGTTTTCTTTTTTTTTTTTCTTTTTCTTTTCTCTGTCTTCCTTTATTTCTCTTCTTTCTCTTTCCTTCTTTCTTCTCTTTGTTTCTTCCTTTCTTTCTCTCTCTCTCCTTTTTCTTACTTTCTTTTTTCTTTTCTTTTTTTCTTTCTCTCTCTCTCCCTTTTTCTCCCTCTTGCTCTCTCACACCCTCTTTCTTCTTCTTTTTCTCTCTCTCTCTCTCTTTCTCTCCTTCATATGCATGCACACACAAACATACACCTCCATACTTAAATGGCAAAGCATCAAGGACCCTCAGCAGCATCAATGTTATTGCTCCATTAGTTTAATTCAGAGATCCTTCCTATAGATAAACTGCTATTTTTAAAGCATAGTTACATGAAGAAGTCACTGCAAAATAAGCCAGAACATCATCAGTTTCTCTGCAGGAATCATTTGATAGCAGCCTTTTAACCTCTCTTGCCTCTGCTAGGTGTAAGGAAACTTACTCCTGATGATAGTTGGAATAAACTACTTTTAGCTTAGAGAAAGGGTGCAAGTATAGACAGCTGCATCAGAGTAGCTAACAATTCATCCCACAGAAACTTTCTTAAAGTAAAATCTTTTAACACAGTGTTCCACCACTAGCAGATTCCCACAGGGAATATTACCTTTTTGTCTGGTAAATTTGAACAATTTTATTGTCATGACCTTAACTCATTACAGTGGTACAATACAGGCACTAGGCTATACATAAAGATGCAGTCACTTTGGTGACCATGTTCACAACAATGTAAATTATTGCACAAAGGGAAGAAGAGTACAGAAGTCAAAAAGACCATATAATAAATAGAAATCAAAAAACAGTGATATTTATGTCTCTTTTTAATAATATTTTCTCATTTTAATGTTTGTTCTACTAGTGAAATATCTGGCCAGAATATTTGGTGAAATTTCAGAAAAGTTTTCATTAAAATAATATGCCTATTATTGTTTTTTTTTTTTTTTTTACAAAAGAATGCGTTGAAATGAACACTTTGAAATATTTTAGTGAAGATACAGAAAGATCAGAATAGCAGGCCCAAGATTAATTTTACAACAGTAGTGTAGCTTCTCCTGAGATGTAAATTAACCTCAAAACTAAATATAGACTTTTTGATTAAATAACAAAATGCTAACATTATAAAAATGTTCAGYCAATAACAAGACTAAAACCATCTAGAGTTACAAGTAACACTACTTTATGTCACTCATAAAGCACCAGAGGTATTTGACCCTACTCCAGTTTAAGGGCTGGAGTAAAGRGTACATTGAGGTCCTTTCCATCACTGCTTCTCTGTAATGCTGTGATCAGAAACATCTATAAAACTGCTGCTCCAGGTGACACTGTGCTATCTCTTTGCTTGGAAGACAAATAATACAGTTCTAGTGCCAAGTAATACAGTATCTTGGTGTTGTCTTATACTGTTGTCAAATTTCATCATTTGCTGAGCTGGAAGAGACTTCATTTAGYACACCCTACTATACTGGGCCAAGAGTTATATGACTGTGTGAGCTGTTCAAAATCCCATACACTGGATTCCACGGTCTCTCCAGGTAGCCTATCCCAGCTTTTTTTGTTTATTACGGTCACTATTTTTGCTCAGAATTTATGAAGGAATATTTTTCACTTCTTTTCATCAGTGGGTGATAGCGAGTAATCAATCATCACACTCTTTATAGCCATACTCTAATCTTTTACAGATTAGAAGGTGGTATCATAAACCTTCTCAGTCTTTCCTATTTTAGACTAAACAAAGACAGTTCATATTATTACAGGACATCTTTATAACCTTTTATGCTTCTTGATACTATTTTATGGATTCTCACTAGTCTTTCCTGAAGCACTTGCATCTGAAAATGGAGCTTGGGCTAATGAAATGTAAATACTAAGGGGGAGTAAATAATTACCTCCTCTTTCATGCATACAATACTCCAATCAGTATATTCCTGAACAAGATTTCCCTTCTTCCTTTGCAACAGCAGTACAATGGATGCCTCAAGGTTTTCTGTGTGGTGAGTGCTGTAGGATACCACAGGGTCCTACCCTCACCCGCTGTGGTACTCTTCAGAGAGCAATGTGTCACAAAGATGTTTTCTTTGTATGGAGCCAGGGCTGTTGGGATGGAGATAGTTGTGGACATATGGATCCTGTCCTTAYGTGAAGTTTGCATGTGCCTGGCAATATGTGCCTATATGCTTTGCTTGAGCAGGGGAGGGGAGTGTCRAAGTAGATGATCACCAGAGGTCCCTTCCAACCTCAACTGTGTTGTGACTCTGTGGTATATATACCAGAACCAAGTTTCTCCTGACTGAAATAGTATAGACATAAATGTTATTAATTTATATTAAGGTATGATAGATATGATCCAAGGTAACCTGCTGACTTCTTTTTCTGTATRTTGCTGACTAGCTGTTTAATTTCTTTTTCATGTTTGTTCTTTCTTTTTTTTTCCTTCCAGGTATAGCACTTTGTACTTGTCTGTATTGGCTTTCCTTGGCAAATTTGCCTTTACAGTATAACATGACCATCTTGAACGCTAGCCCTGTCTTCCAAAGAGTCTGCAACCTTTCTCCACTTGTGTCATTATCAAATTTTCTCTTAAATCCAAAACCTTAATAGAACTGTGAAGCAGAGCCAACTGCAGGGCAGATAAATCGTTATCATTTACCACAATAGCAAGTACTATTTGCAGATAGTGAAGCAAAAAAAAAATGGAAAATAATGTTTTGGGGACATTTTTGGACCTCTAAGCAGAGTTAATGGTCATTGACCACTGTTGTTGGGTAGAATTATGTCTGTATCAAGTGAAAAAACAAAAGCTAACAGGTAAGTAAAAGTAGGAATAAAGAAAAAAGTAAYTCAAGAAAGAAGAGTTCAATCCCTGAAACGAAACTTGAAAGCACAAAAAAGCTAGGAGAATCTAGAGAAATAATAGAAAGAAAGCAGCAGTGGAAATTAGAGAAAAGACATCCTTAACTGCTATGCCTCCTGTGTTTCGAGTTGTTTCTATGGTCACAGAATAAGAAGGTCAAATCAGATCAAATAAAGCAGGGCAGAACTGAACAGTACAATTAGGCCATAGTCAAAAAGTAATTACTTTTCCATCCAGTAGAGATTGTATGTTACTTCTTGGAACTGTACATTATTATCTAAATAATAGATACTAACCAGAGAAGCAACTGGGGATGRACTGGGAAAAATCAGCTTAAAAGCCACTTGGATAAATATTATAACATTACAATTTGTGATGAAGCTTGGATAAACTTGAAAGCTGGACACTGGTGGGTCTTAACAAATTTATATTGACTTGCCAAGAGACTAGAAGAATAAAGAGTGCAGCACAGAACTGGTAGTTCTAAGTTCTACTTAGACAGCTAAAAAAGCTCTCCTTTTGCTCTATATGCTTTGCATTTTTATCTTCTGATATTATAAMTAGAAGTATCGCATGTATCCTATCCTACTGCTGGTGTTTGCGCATTAGATAACTAATTCTCTCTGGGGTCTCTTATTCTTACTTCAGGACCCTTTATCCTAATTTTGTGTGCTTTCTTATCTTATTCACAGGACATGAGATGCATTTCAAAGCATTTGCAATTTTCAAATTTTTATCAGTCATCTATCTGTCTATAGCAGCTCACTAAATAAGTCAACTACTTTGCAGTGTTTGGGCTCATCTTTGGCTGATCTAAATGGCATGGCTTTGTGGATGTGAGTAGAGCTTCCTAATTCATCCTACATGAGATCTAACTCACATTTAAAAAGTTGTTTGGAAAGTTTATTGATTCTCTTCACCTTTAATAACATATCTTTACTGAGCACAGCAAGAATCTGAATACAGCACCTGAAAACCATTCCACTACTGATGGAAATAAAGTCAAAAATAGCATATAAATCAACCTCTTCTGTCAATAACTGTCTTTTGATAGGAGCCCAAACTACCCTGTGTTATCTGCAGTACACCAGTGGCTACCAAATCTGATGAAAGCCTAGTAAAATATTCCCTTGCCAGAGATCATACCGTGATCATACTGAGTTAGTCATCCAAAGCCAGCCAAATTTCTGCACTTCACTCTCAATATTAAAGAAAATGCTCCTAACCAAAAGTAATTACTTCAACTCTATCTGCCAGCCCCAGAATCAACAGAGTTAAAGAAGCTATAATTTATTTCTACCAAGTGAATAGAAAATTAGGATCTTTCACTTTCTCTCTTTCTCACACATCTCTAAGAAAAAAAAACTATTTCACTGGAAATTACGATTTCATCAGCTGAACTGAAAATCAAGAAATAGACCACTTTAAATATTCACACCATCTTGATTAAAGCAGGTGTCTCCAAGCCCTATTATTGCAAAGTGATTGTCAGAATTTCCATTGTAAATCCCTTCCCTCCTTCTCAGCGGTTTTATATTTGTGCCTTGGCTATGAGAGCACATTCCAGGCTGGAATTTATGYTGTTGATTATTAAAAGGAGGAAAATTTTCCTTTACGAACGATGTTAAAAGAATCACAGGCCTTATGAAAGGTTGACTTTTCAAAATAGGGGAAAGAGAGGATATATGTTTCTATTTTACAAGTATCGATCCAAAATTATAACCACAATCTGATAGAGAAAAGCAGAGCTGAAAAATGTCACATTTCCCCAGATGGTAAGGGAATATTCCAAGCTGGCAGGTAGTTATCTTACTTTACTCAGTTTCATTCCTCTGCAACTCCTGGAATGGAACAAATGGGCATGGGACAGGAAGGGATAGTTATTCTAATTGTAGAAATCACAGGCCATCATATCATTCTAAGCTTTACTATGTTTATTCTCCTGATCCCCCTGTGCAGTAGAGAAATACATTTGCTCATTTTGTGGGTAGGAAATAAACACAGGAGATTTTCATCTAACGAGCAGTAGGTCGAACATCAAGGCACAAGCTAATTCTTTTCTCATGTTCAGTGTTTAGGCTATGTTCACACTAATAAATTCAGTTGTCCCAAGAGACATACCTAGGCGCTGCAAGTCAACTGTAAATGCTGTTAAGTGAGTGCCACTGTCACAACAGCCCGTGATATGTTTTTGGCCTATGTCAATGAGTACCCTCCCAAACAACTTTAGCACTGGCCTGGGACCGTTCCTAGCAGTTACCCTGTTCAGGAGAGAGAGAGAGTTTAATAGCATTGGCATTAGCTGTTCTTTGTCAGCTGGCCAGGGAACAGTCCCAGACATGTTTAATTTACTGCTACAAAAGAAGCCAAAGTGCTCAGAACCAGCTGGTGGTACCCGATAGCCATGTATTTATGCTGTACTACACCTATGCTAGCATCAGCCCTTCTCAGGGGCAGATACAAGAACTTCCTTTCTAGCCATCACATTCTGCAAAACTTTATCCTGGCTGAGAGTGTGGTCCTTTTTGCTCCTCTTTCCATCTATATCAGAATTTTATACTGATTATCAGTATAAAAGCACTTCCTTAGTGCAACTCTGCCAAGTGAAAAATTCATGTGTATTGATACTATCATGGGATAGGAAGATAAAAGCTTAAAAGAATTGGTGTTAAGATGCAAACTGCTTTTTCTGTGCACTCTCTATAACAACATTTCATAAGTATTTTATTCTCTTTTTCTAAAGATTCAGTGTTACAGGTCTATAAAATGAAAGCATGTGTTTTCTTTAATATGCATTCAGAGCGAAAACCTCTTCACTCACATAAAACCTAATAATTGGACTTTATGTGGGGAAGTCTGAAAAGACAAATGAAGTCTCCTGTGAAGTGCGCTACCAATCCTTCATAATCCTGACACCAACTGCAAAATAAAATCTAAGTCATCATCTTGCATTGGCTTTAGTAAGCATTTCATTTTCCTTACATCTTCATGCAAAAATATCTGGGATGCAAACCTACGCCTGACTGAAATAACAATAAAAATGCAGGTAGTGTAATCATCCCTCATTAATAAAATACGTGGTTCATTTTTTATTCGCTTATTTTGAAATTTTTAAAGTGTTATTTTTCTTTATTGAGTTAATATATGATTAAATGGCATCAGATACTTTGATTTCAATATAGGTCTATGTTGTACTCCTTTTAAGTGCCCAGGATCAGCGGGGAAGTCTGTGCAAGAGGATGGAGCTGACCTGGAGTTTCCCAAAATTCCAGATTCACGCTAAAGATTTCCCTTCCTCTTGCAATTTAAAGGAATCAACAGCTGGATTCTCTTATTTAATACTGAGCACAACTGCATGCATCAAGGAGGGAAATTCTGCTTTCATTCTGGGTTCTGTATACACTGTGGCTACATACCTTTCCTTTACGTCACTTAAGCTTTAGCATCTGGAACTACAGTCCTATCAGTAGCAATGGGAGGCTTTTATCATTCTAAGGAGGCTGAGTCCAACACTGAGTCAGAGAAAGCTTTCAAAGAAACAGAATGAAAGTGATGTCAAATTTAAGCCCACAATCAGCTCCAGAAGACTGCCTATTTTTTTTCTTCTCCTCTTTAAGTTCTACAACAAGTCTTATTAAATGCACCTTAATGTTTAAAACACAGATTTGTTTCAAACTACAGCTTTGAAAGTAGGGGACTGTGGATTCTATAATGTCATTGAATCATTTATGATACCACTGTGGAAATGTTGAGACAGCAATAACTCTCTGTAGGACTACATCCTGGATAACAAGCAGTGCAAAATGCCTGAAGTGATCCCACTTTGTGTTAATCACATGGTTAATTTGTTAAATTTGCATTTCATTTGTTTCTGTAGCTTGGCAGAAACTTCATTGATAAGATATTTTTGTTATTTTGATTTGTTTTGTTCTTCTTCCAAAGAATTCAGCATTGATCAATCTGTTTTCTGTCCGTGACTCCATCATAATTAGTGGCTGAGTATGTAGCTGAGTAAGAAGAGTTAATGACAGGGCACAGTCTTTCGTGTAGTCTCTTGTTGTGTAATTCTTGCTTTTCTAGGTTCATAGGTTGCATGCAATTTGCTTTGGTTTTGATCTTATTTTCTTGTGAAATTGCTTTAAGATAAGCCTCTCTCAGTGATTTTTTTAAAGTCTTTCTTCTTTGTTTGATTAATTTTCATCCCCTTGATTTCCTTATTTTCCTTTGCAACAAATGATTGGGGTGAGAATTCTAACATGGGACCATGCAGAGAATCCGGCTCTCTTGCTCCCCCCAGCTGCTAAGGAAAAATTGCAATAGCAATGTCATAAATCCAGAAATGTGACCATCACTTCCACGGCTGGACACCTCACAAAATCAAAAAAACATCACATCTAAAAGAAGAAAATATTTGCATTGGAACTTAGACACTCAGCAACAAAACTTCCTGCGTAGCAACAACATAACCCCCATTGCTAATCCCAAGTAATAAATCAATCCATAAGAGAGTCTTAAACTAAACTGAACACTTCCTGCACAGCCTCTTACAACTCTCTGGAGCCAAGCATCAGTATATCCTTCACTATACTAGTCCATCTAAAATGTAGCATGCTGTAAACCCCCTGGTGTAACAGAAGAGAAGTACTACATGGAAAAGCTAAGACACGAGTTGGTTAGAGTCTCAGACTTCAGAGACAACATCATGAAATGTACCTCAAAGCAAGCAGATAACTAGTGTTGGATTATGTATGTGGGATTATTCTAAAACTATGTATTTCCTACTACCCCTTGCCTCACTCAAAGTGTCAATGCTGCATTTTATGCTGCCTGAAAACTGCAAATGCTTTAAGACTGCTCCAAAAGACAGAGCACCATACAATAAATTATCCCTCAAGTATGGATCAAAATCACACTGGGCTTTACTGGAGCAAGGTCTTGAGTCAAACATTTAGCAGAAGAGGAAAAGCTAAAAAAAAAACTGAAAAAAGAAAAGTTTCAATGGAAAATCCCGTGTCTCCAGGGCTCATAAGCCCTTCTGATTTTTTGTTTTCCTCCACAGGAGCAATCACACACCCCTGAAACTTTTTTCAGAACAACTAAGAGATGTCATTTACATCACTGATACATTGTGACTGAAGGAATCTTCTTTGGATAAATACAGGGTTTCATCTTTCAGTTGTTCCAGCCTTCTCTTGCAATTAGTTTCACTACTTCACTCACTGACATTCTCTCTGACACTCATATTTCACTAATGGATCAGCAAGTTCAGTTTCCACAGACAGAACTGTATTCCCAGTCAAAAACCTTTTATGCCAAGTAAACCTTCAGAAGATCTCACAGCTCCCTGCTCTGTCTGGAACGGATGAAACAGTCAATCTGAAGTCCCTGCTCAAAGCCACTGCTTTTCTCCCCCAAGGATATAGAAAATGGGGAAAATGATTGCCTTTGGAGGAAAGACCGGGAGAAGAGGTTCGTCTATGTGTGTATGCATTCCTTTATTCTCTGGTATGACACAAGCCTGCAGGAGATATTCTCTGCTAGGAAAGTGGAAAATAAAAATCTGAAAGGACAGTTAAGTCAACAGCAAAAGTCTGACAGAGGTCCTTGGAACAGGATAGCAAACTAATTCACTAATCAAATTCACTAATCAAAATCTAACTTCAGAGGAAGAAGGCAAATGGTTTGAGCTTTATGCTGTCCTTCAGAGAACACCGTCCARCGTGAACCACCTGGGTTTTGCTTTAAAGGCCTGTGGGGTTTTTTAAGGCCACAGGATCTTTTCTGATGGACATATTTTTCAAAACAAACATAAGTAGGAAATGAAAGTGTTCAGCGGGCAGAGCAGAGCTTGGAAAGGTTGTTCATTTTCTCAGAGTTAAGCAAGCAGTTTCTCTCAGAAGTCAGTACAACGTTGATAACGGACACCATCTCAGAGCTGGGTCACAAGGTGGTAAGGAACACAGACCACATACGGAAAAATAGGGTCATCTCTGGGTTCAGGCTAGCTTCCAGCATCAAAGCTGCTCAGTGTCAGGAACCAATTCTGTATGATAAGCGCTTGAAAATCTAGTCCCACATTTTATGGCAGTCCTGGTTACATGATCCCTGGTATTTCAACCCCATTGCCTTCATCCACACTGGGCCCAGGAATAAAGTCCTCTCTAATATTGGTTGTGACATAGTTACCTGTGCAAAGTCACAGAAATAAATTCTGAATCAGATGTCAAACTAAGAATTAAGCATTGATCTCACTATCTGGCTACAATTAAAGCAGATGAAATAATTCATACACACTCCATCTAATTGACCAGAATTAGATAAACACTAATTCTTAGAAACTTGTACTCTTGGATATGACAAAATCCTACAACCATTCCAACTCCAGAGTATTATACAAAATGATCCAGAAGGTTTTCCTTCAATATTCTTGAGTTGTGAATGCAAAAGGTATCATTTTTCAGTTTTGCTGTCTCAAAATAAAAAATGCCTGCTTTAGTTAACCTCATGCTATCATCAGAATTGCCCCAAATAAAAACAACCAAAGAACCTTTTTGCCTGTGTTCACAGAAAAATTGACTAAAGAAAGCATTTTAAAAAGCATGAGAAGATGCTGTATTTTAGTCTATATTGGAAAATGTCCTATTATCTTGATCCTGGATCCATTGTTGTCATCACTCTGTAATGAAGCGCTTGCTAAACAGATATTAGGAGAAAAATGAGTCCTGTGCTGTCCGCTCCTTGTGAGCTCATATCTGTTATACATAAAAGAGAATGCCCTGAAGAAAACTCCTAAAAAGTTGTTAATTAACATATAAACCACAAATGTTGGAGTATCATAAATATTCAAGTAGTGATGGATAGTGGGATAAACCCTGAGTGCATGCCGTAAGTTTTTTTTATCTCTATAGCTATCTTGAGTTGGATATTTACAGTAAATTACAGCTGCACATGCTTTACTCTAAAGCCATATGCTTTATTATTCAACCAGATGTAAGCCATAAAACTGTTTTATCTATTTTGTGGTTCAGCCTAGTACTAATAAAACAAACTACAAATACCTGACTTATAGCTTTGCTGGCATTTTTGCACTCCAGTGAAGTGCAGTGCCAATGCCTCATGCGGTGAAAGTGATCTAAGAAAATCATGTGTTCTTCCCATTTCTTACATTTTCATAAGGTCCTTAAATATTTGAATAAACAGTATTAGATTATAACTTGTTCCTTTATTGATTTTCATAGGGTGGACTTTCGCTGCTAGTTCATTTTTGTTTTCCTGTAGACTGGAAAGGACATTGCATGGAGTCTGCACTCCTGTCTTGGAACACATCTTAATTTTTTATATTCTTATATTTCTTAATGCATGGTATCATCACTTTATAAAAATAATTCTATATTCTAGGAATTACATGTTTAGCTACATGAAAAAGAGGATTTTACCATCAATAGGAAATTTGTTTTGATTCTTTTTGCTTTTTATCCATCATATTAAATCTTGAAAACAAGAATGAAAAAGCATGAATTTGTCTTGCCACTACTTTGGTGCAAAGATTCTTTAAAGTACCTGTGAAAGCTGTACTATGTGCACATACATATTTTCCCTTTATGTCAAGTGTGGTGGATGATAAATTCAATTTTCATACCATTTTTACCAGAAAGAGTTCTCAGAAGTCAGAAAATCCTATTTTTTGGTGCAGATAGAGACAAAAAAAAAAAATTTCACAACATGCAGCCCATTTTCTGAACACTTTAGGTACTCTGCTGGCCATAGACTAATATGCTCAGTCTCAAGGTTGTCATGGACATCTGTTAATAAGTGTCTCTAGCCAAACAACATTCATTTGACTCTCAAGATGCATACTCCTAACAGACTAATGAGGAATTGAATGCTGAATGTTTATTGAAGGGGACTCTCTTCCATTCCATCCACTTGTTGTGGATACACTTTCAAAGAATTAATCTATTTTAACAAGAGACCTTCTCCCTATTCTACTGCCTCAATTCAACCCCTAAAACAGGGGATTAAATCCAACAGTCTGCAATCTGAAATTAAAGTGCTTTGGTTGATGTTTTTCAGGCTACTCTGGGTGTTCGTTGGGGTAAAGTCTGCAGCTTCCGGATTATCATTCACATTTTGATTAACAGAGAAAAAAAAAACTGCCAGAAGCACCACAAGGACTAAGGAAACCCAAGACTTTTAACCCTTTCTCAGCATAGTAAGCAGGTATCACTTAACGGAGCACAGAGGATTTAAAATGCCTTGATTATTCTGGACAAAATAGTAAAGTTAAAGAGAAAATAAAGTACTGTGAAATTTTTCACTCCTCAAAACCCTTCACATTTCACCATGATTGATTAAAAATAATTGAGCAGATGTTAGAGACAGTAATGCTTCTAAATCCTTTATGCTTAGATTTAAATCTGAAATAACACAGATAAAGGAAGTGTGAAAGATTTCGTACCATGGTCCCACAAGTATTTGTAAAATGTAAGGGCTGTTTAGATCCTTTCTTATGCTCAATACTTTATCATTTTTATGTTGCTGCTGAAAGGATAAGGTCTCAAGTGTGAGTTCCTGTGATAAACACATTTTCTTTTGGCACATGAGTCACAGACAATGTAAAAAGACATTTTCCTCTCAAAATGCCAATATTGTGAACATCTGGTTCATACCCTTCTTAACAAAATTTGTTCCACTGCTCTATTACATATAAACATCTGTCATTTATATCAAGCAGTTGACAAATGCTCTATCACAATTTCTAAGAACCATCGTGCTAGGGCATTAAATATCTTTTTTATATGGAATGAATACTGTTTATTTGTGTTGAAGACTGAATCCTAATCAACAGAGGTGACTTATGCACTACCAACTGAGAAAACAGGTTACATTTACATCAACAGTCTTCAATTTTCTTTCCCCCAACAACTATATTTAATTACTGTAAATCACTCCTCACATAACAGACAATGATATGCTACCGAGCAACACTACATGGATACTGTTTAGTGAATGGGCTCATCTCTCTAGAAGACTGAAATTTTTGAGAAGCTCCAGACCCTAAGGGTTTTCCAGATATGCGTGGTTTCAGATGCAATTTGTTAAAAGAAAAAAAAAATCTCCTGGTGTTCAGTGCTAAGAGATTGTTTTGTGCCTTCCGCTTTGCTCTGAAGAGATAGACACAGATGAAGAGTGCATTCCAGTAAACGTTCCTCGTGAGGTGTGGAATCATTTCTGCATTCTCCTTTTTGTGGCTTAAAGATCCATGAAATTAAAATCTGGGGCAGCTATCACTGATTTTTACAGAGCCCCAACTACAGTTAAAGCCCAGTGAGATCAACTGATTTTCCCCAGGCCAAATGGCTGCTGTGTGGTCAGCTCTGAGTTCAGAAAAGAGGAAGACCTCTTCCACAGCAAGATGGGACAGGATAAACCCAGGAGGCTGCAGTGAAAATCACCACAGGATCCTGCCTACTCATGTATTTAAAGTTAGAATGAGGACCTAAATAAGCCCTTTCTGCAAGAAAAATCTGTGTATGACCTCCAAACCCATCTGTATTGGGTAAAGAGTCCACGATTAAGAGCAAATCAAGATGTGTAAATGAGGTGTCTCCTTCTCTTCACTGACTATATAGACTAAACAGAAAGTCACCTGGCAACAATTAATAGAAAAATGGATTGCGTTTCCTAAATGAGGTGCATAAAGTGGGCAGCCTGCACCTGGCTGTATGAGCTTTAAATTTACCATCCTTATTCACATTATATGAAGCATTTTTCATAGCTTTTCAGGACAGGCATTGCATGAGACATTTGTAACTAGCTGAAAACAAAGAAACCTTGTGATTCACTAAGAAAAAGGATATTTAGTTAGATGCATGACAGAGCCAGAGGCAACTTTGGAGCTGCAAATGCAATTACTGCTGGCCAGAGGCATTTGCTTTTCACTTAAAAAAAATAGTCTGCTTGCATTTGTCTGATTTCTGTCCAGAGAACAGCATAAAACATGCTCAGTCTTAGGAGATCTGGAAGATCTTCCCTAAGAAGAGAACAGATTTGAGAAAGAACGCTTTATCTAGATGTGTAATAGAAAGGAAAATAATTTTGTCATCCTCTGCTTTTCCCCACCCTTATTATAATAGACTGAATATTGCTTTTTGTTGTTGTTGGAGGATGGAAAAAAATGAAACAATTTGATAAGCAGCTTGTACTAACATTGAGAAAGCCCAGTCCAGTGTCCTAACGGAATCTATTACAATATAAAAACAGTGTGTTTATTAATAAGGCAGAACATTTTTAGATTTTCGTATTGAGCTAGAGCATTTCAAGGCTATTTCAGGCAGGGAGAGGGAGCAGTGCCTTTACAGTACATTCTTTGTTTCCTTAACACTGATCACCTGTCATACTTGATTCCCACAGTGGACTTTTTATAGCAATTTGCTATTCTGACCTTTGCATACATTTTTTGCAAGTTTTACTTTGGGACTGTTTAAGTGGGATGGGTGGGCATATGCTGAGTAGAGTAGCAGAGAGCAGAAAAGGATTAAATTGCAGTTGTGAACTGGCTGCATCTCTTGTACCATTCATTACCAGATTCCCTAGCATTTGGGTTTTCAAAAGGTGATGAATTTTTGTGTGGAAAGGGGTATTTTGTTGGCTGGACTCCATTGAAGCATACTTTCAACATTAACTCCCTATTGGCAGCGGTTTCTGCTTATGATTTGTTTTAATGAACACCAGTTTAAACTGGGCTGATCATAACATCTGCTGGAGAAAGGTTATACTCCAGCATATTTTATGAGCTTAACCTAACCAGGGCTCATGTGCCGTGGATGGTAGACATATAAAATGTCTTTCTGAGGGCAGGAGTTCAGTCTATACAGAATACAGTTAGAATACATGGGGAAAATAACATTTTTCTGATTTTTCTTTCCTTCTTGTTTCCTCAGTTCCCCTGTGTAACATCTCCCTAATCTCACTGCATGCAAACATCGCACGCACTCTTGCTGCCCTTATCCATGTCTCCCCTTTGGTCTGTGGCCTCTTCTACTCATATGTCCCCCAGTTCCACGCCCTTCTGTGTCTCGCTACTCTGAGGCTCCAGTCTTCCAGCAAAGTCTTCTTTCTACTTGAACGGAAACTGTAATTTCTTTGCACTGACCTCAGTACTCTTATGTTCGGCTTGCATCCTCTCAGTGTCCTGTTCCCACTGTTCTTCATTGTTCCCCAGCCATACATCTACTCAGTCTTCTCACACATTTCTGTGATTTCCTAAATCCTCCCTCTCACATTTTAGGCCAAGCAGCTGGAACCAAAAAGGGAACAGTTTCTAACTAAAAATCTTTAGTTGAAAATATTAGATATTTAACTGCTACACACTGAATGTCTCAAAAGTGCTCCCTGAAAATATTAAAAGGCCTCTCTTACTAAAGACCATAGAGGAAAGCTCAAAATGAAACTGTTAAGCATATTACTGATACCATAAACTGAAAAAGCATCTTTTCTCATTAAAACCTCTGAACCATAATCAAACATTTCAAATAAGATAGCTACAAAAAATTTCATCTGAATTTTACCTAGCTATTCAGAATGAAGTGTATAATAAAGAATTTCTGGAACATTTATTTAGTTCTGAAGAGGTTGGGGAATCAGAAGAGTAACAGGTCATCAGCTTAACTACTAGTGATAGAGTGCCCGTATCATTCTTCATCTGGTTTGCATCAGTGTTGCATTTCTAATTAGTCCTTCACAATTCTTCTGTCAGTACTGATCTATGAGTGACATGGATTAAATGTTTTTCTTTAGGGATATCTATCAGTGTTGGATGTATTTTGGTTAAAGGCAGGTTAATAAGCAAGCAGGGATCATAACAGAATGGTGAAATTCTCTTTGGGAATAGTAACCATTATGAATTGAAGACAAAATTGAATAGGTTAAACATTAAATATGAATTGCCAGATCCTCAGATAGCATAAATTGTTATTGCTATTCCATTGATGTCATTAAGGATGTATCGATCCAACCCTGCTAAAGATATGCTGACAAGTGGTGCCACATCCTGCTGGCACAAAGAATACCGAAAAAGCTATACGCTTATCAGAATCCATTTTGCTGACAAAGAAAGTTATTTCTTTGTAGCTTTATATCAAATTTTATTCTTGTGAGCATTTTTCTGAGAGTTACCTTCAACTCCCTTGGAGCCTTTTTTCCCTTTGAAAGGCAAGAGGCTCAGTGTTTCATTATTGCAAAGAACAATAACCTTCTGCAATTTACATGTATAACTAAGCACTTGCATTTCAAATCTCGAGAGTACAGTATTAGAACAGTAAAAGTTCCTTCCTGAATACATAACCCATTTCAATTATACCTATAGTGAATCCATTTAGTTAAGAAAATAAAACAACATTTATTTTATTTGCTTATGTGCTATTTATTCTTCTTCCTTCTTCTTTCTATTGCAAACATCTTTCTATGTGCTGCTCTGTTTAGTAACATTAACAGATAAGCTTGTAGAGGCTGGAAATCCTGCTTCCAAGATAGTGAAAAAAGGCTACAAAGGACTCAAAAGAAGCTGTAAATATAGAGAACAGAGGTGAGACTTCTAATGCATCAGGAATGTAATTGCATTAATTCCATACAATGATTAAAGAGCTTTGAAGCAACACTACTGCCTCATCCAGACATACTCTGATTAAGCAACAGAGGTGTGAGAAACTATTATGGATCAAAGATTGATAAGATATAGATTGGGGAAGAAAATATGCTGGGAAGATTTAGAAAAGATATTTAGTGGCTCTGAGGAAAAAAGAAAATATATTAAAATACAAATCTCACAATAGACTGTGTGATACTGTATTACAAATTTTTCGTTAAATGAATACTTCAGGAAGGACAATGGAGTGGTAATGGATAATTTAAAGATTTTATTTAAAAATTATTTTAAGGAGAAAGAAATAGATTGTTCATTTGTAGTTCAAATATCAGTCATTTTTCACCTCCAATTTAAATACCTATTTTTAAAGACCAGTGCAGTGACTTAGCTACTGAACAATCTAAAATTTAAGGTGAATTCAAGAAGGGACCATAGGATCTGTAACACCTGTCACTATTAACACTGCAGACCCATGGTGCACCTTGGGCAGCCAAGTCACCCCAGCTCGACTTTCTGGATTTTCAGGGCTGCAGAGAACACATCATAATAAATTTCTTCCTGACTATACATTAATATGGAAGCTCCATAATTACTTCTCAACAAACTGTATTTTTGTATTTTAAAAATAGGCACTTTAAGGATTCAGCAGGAGACAGGACTATTTAAAGGACAAGGAAGCGAGCTAAACCTTGTCAGGAGTCTATGAGCAACCACCAGCATAAAAAAAAAATGAGGTATTACCAGCTGCTACAGATGAGCATTTATATTCTAGAAAATGTAGCTTCACACCATGAAGCTTATTCAAGAGCTTTCCAATGGATGATTGCTTGGATAGATAAATTTTCCTGTAATATACAACCACAAAAAATTACCTGAAATCATCTTTCATTTATTATTTATTTTACAAATTTCCAGTAACTTTTTCAGGATACACTCTTCTCTAACAAATTCAGTGGACCTAAACAGTGGGAGGTTTTTTGAGAGGTATCAGTCAGCAAGGGATGATCAAGCTGTTATTGCACAATCTTCAGATGATGACCCTACCCATGAGACGATGGAGAGAAGTGAAAAAGATTATGATATAAAACCAAAACAATATTACACAGAAGGCCAAAAAATGAGCCCCATTTGAAATTGCACAGGGAAGTCATTTTCTTTGTAGGTAAAAAGCAGCTTTATATACATTTTAAAACCCTGTTTTAACCCAAAACACAAATGTGTTGTCTTTCTCAACACACTTTGGTAACCTGAATTAGAGGTTCCAACTTTGGCCAAGCCATATCAGACACCAGACTAGAAACAGATGCCAAAGGTTCCTCTGTGTCCTTCTGTGGTACTCTTAAGACAGAAGGTCCAGTTTGTCTCCTAAATAATTTTAGCAATCTCATGATCTCTCCCCATTGTGTCTGACTGCAATAGCCTAAGGAGCTTCCTTGACAGCCAGTGTTTGCAGTGAGAAGGTAGTTTTTTTTTTCCTTCAGAGACTCCTTTCTGCCTGGGAAAATCCCTCAGATAATATGATCCTTACTTCCTCATTGTATCGCTTTTCATCACTGTCATATTGTATCACATTAAAAAAACAACACTAATGAATTCCCAAATACCAACACTGGATTGACCATGGCTCACCGAATCAGCACTGTTGTTATAAGTCGTCTCTGGCCCATTTTAACATCTCTTCCAAATAGCAGTCACGCTCTAGACCTTGGCCCGACCAGTCCTCTTTTCTGACAACTGAAAAGCATATAGCACAAAATTGTATACTACAGAGCCTTACTCATTGCACAGGTGGTGTTGGGAGTTCTTAACATTATGTTTATCTCCTGAAATTGCTTATATTTGGAGCTTTCCTGTGCTTAGCCCTCTTAATCTCACTGCTTAAAAGGCTGTAGAGAGGAATGCATGCTTTGCATATAATTATTCTCTTCTGCGTGTTGCCCTGTGAAAGTTGTGATGCTGACTCCTTGATAGTGTGCACAGTAGTTTTATGAATATCTGGATGAGTATCTCCAGCAACAGATGAAAATATCTCTTCTTTGTGTGTATCTGTCTCTTTGATGAGTCATGGTCTGATTTCAATCGCCAGTAGTTTTACATTTTCCCACTGAATACCAAACATTCTCTATTTTTCATGTCTTGGACTTTTTGACTGGACAGAGATGTTGGGATTGAGTAGTTTGGCAGCACGTGACAGAATCCCTGGTGTAGGGAGGACGAAAATGAGAAATATGCAGTTAGCTGTATTGGTCTGTAGGTTTCCATTAAATGGATGTCTTTGGCTTGCCATCATTCACTGTAATTGCAGTGTCTGGAAAGTTGACTTTCCCTCAAGACTAATCTCTTAAGTTTAATGGATCAGGGGAACCTTTTGAAAGACTTGTAAAACTTTTCACACTTGATTTCTTAAGTCCAAGCAAAGACAATACTGTGTACAACATGTACGTTTTAGTGCAAGAATTTATTGGAATATCAGTGTGAGCCATGGGAATTTCCCCATGCAAAAACATTTATCATTCAGCACTACATATGCACAAAAATATATATAAAAATGCAAACATGTGTGTGTGTATGTTTACATGTATATAAATTTGTCGCATGTCTATATATTTACATTTTTATATACATTGTTTAGATACATTTGGATAGATTTAGCTGTTACAAGGGGAATCCTGTTCTTTCCTTTTGACTGCATTTCCCATATTTATCATTATCTGTGGTAGAATTGTCAGTGCAATCAAAGTAGCCTTAGTTTCATACATGATCTTATTGACAAAATGTGTATGGGTTACATTCTACTACTTTTTTTTTCATTTCATATGCAAAAATATCATATACATATAATATAAATAGAATTAGATCTTTACCCCTTCCTGAGGTTCATTTATATCACTGCTTGGAGCAGTAATAGCTTGGACTATCAGTAGCCCTAGACTCATTCTGAAAAAACTCTTAGGTTTTTCATTATGCCCTTTTATTGGTAAAATGTCTTTCTTTTTGCCTAGACATTCAAACTATGACAGCTTCACCAGACATACTAACCAAATAGCTATGGCAGAGGTGATCTGCTAAAATCTCATTTCTGTGGCTACTGTAATCTCTGTTCAGCTCCCACAGCCAGCCTAAGATTCATACAGCACAATAGTGGCTTGCTTACTGCAGTCAACACGACATAGCTTAAGATAAGAGTTTGCATAAATTGTCTGCATGGTCAGTGGTAACAGAAAGAAGGTAGTGGTAAAAAAGGAGTAATTTAATTTCTTTCATCAAATGCCAGGAGTTGCTTGTACAGGTGCCATCTTGAAAGAAAGAGAGAACAGACACTAGTATAAATTACTATTCATGTTGCTTAATGTGTGGCTAGAAGATGCGTATTGACTTGAAAAGAAAACTGTGTAAGAACKCAAAAATGTTCATTTTCCGTTTTCATATTGTAGCTCAGTCCATTCAGACTCCACCTTCCTTCCCTTTTAAGGCTGCTTAGGAAGTTCATGTAACAAGAGTTAAGAATTATTAATAAATCCTAGTATTAAATAGACACATAAGTTGGCAGTGAAATACTGCATTCCACATGATAAGTCTTGAAATGCATAAAACCTTCTTTCAAACAGCTGTGTTCAGAAACCAGGGGCACTAGGTCTACTAGACGATAAGGCTCTTTCTTTTCTCTAGCAACTCAGGTTAAACAGCACATATGTACCTCTCTTGGAAAGAAAGAGAGCATCTTTACATTCAGAAAGGGAATGATATTAAGAGGGGGACAATCACTGAACTCTAACTTAAGAAAGCCTAATATTATTGTGCCTTGCCCATCTTTCACAGGCCAGCTCGAAGAAAGGGCACTGAGAGCTTCCCTCCAAGGCAATCCAAAGGCACAGTACTGCAACAGTGCTCTGCATGGCAGGAATAAGCACAGAATGCTCTAGTGTTGCTTCTGTCGGTGTTTCACATGGCATATAACGGAAGGTAAGAAGGAGAAGAGTACCCACTATACCACCCTGGGGCTGTGGTAACAAAGTCCTCACTATATGATCACCTTTAAGGCAGGAAAGCTACAGCTTAACCCATCAGATGAGAGATACTATCAGGGATTACTGCTATCACAACGGTAGCAAGACTGCATTTGTATTTGCGGTTTGCATCGGAGAAGAAGGCCCCTTCATGCTCCTGTTTGAGTAGAGAGATTATGCAGATTTGTTCCATCTATCCCTGTGTTCCCATCAACAACGCTTCATTGGCATTGACACACCTCTCATGCTGCTATTGCTTTTAAGATATTTTTCTATCCTGTTAGCATTATTAAGTATCTTTTGAGATATTTCTCTCTTTTTTTTTTAAGATTAATCTGCTCTGAACTCAACAAGTTTTCTATGTTTGGCTGCATGAATGAGAGACTTTGAAGACTTTTGCTGATTCAAGGAACTGAATGATTGACTGTAACAGCAGTACAGTAATAGGGGGAATCACCAGGGGTATGTTGGAGCAGACAGCTGTTACATTATTTAGGACAGGCAGTTTTCCTTATAAATATTTACTGTATTGAGAAACAGACAGCTATTGTAGTAGTGATCTGGAAAAAAATTCGAAAAAGGACTGGGATTTTTCCTGAGAGATTATCTATCATCAAAAGCTACAACTGAATATAATTATTAGTCCAATGTTGCACAACATTTGGACTCAACCTATGTTCAGGCAAAAGTTCCATTGAAATATTGTATTTTTAATGTGAGAGGCCAATGTAGCTTTTATTTGAATAGTCGTTTCAGGATTCCTACCTATTGTTTGTAAATTTTAATCAATCTRAGACATACACACGGTAAAAAACGGTCAAATTTTCCAGTGCTATGAAGAGGTTTCCTAACTCGAGCTCAGCTAATTTATACCAATAAAAGATTTGATCTAGCAGTAGGGATCAGAAAATATCTGGAAAAAAAAAACATTTAAATGCATCCAAAACATTAGTCTGAGAAGCTGTTTCTATTTTTATCATTAACTTCTGAATATCTTAAATATAATAAACAATTTCAAATAGCCATATCAAACATTTTAGAAAAAAATGAAATTTCAGTGACTTAAGTATTTGAAAGAGTCATAATTTAGTTGCTGTTATTGTTAAATTGGACCCTTCGTTATGTAAAATGCTGTACCCATGCGATAATTGACTTTTTCCTGTAATTAAACCTGCAATTAAAAAATTGTTATCATCACTTAAATAACTGCTTGGGAAACAATTCACTGAAAAGATGAGCTGAAATCAAACGAATGGTCCTTTCTTAAAACGTGAATAACAACAAGGTTTCGTAGTCTGTCAGTCACAGCACAAGCAACCTCTCTTTGAAACTGCTTCCATTTTTCAAGCTGTTAGAGGGATTGCTATAGATCCTGGGGGCACAAACCTGAAAAAAAAGATCATAATTCAGCAATAGGAGGCCTCCTTATCTCACTCAACAGTGAGCTGGCAGAGCATGGGGACCCAGGCTTTGTTTGCAAGGGGAATAAACACTCTGCTTGATTCCTGGCTGAACTGGCTTTAAACCCTGGTGGTAAAGAGGTTGCAGAAGGAGGGGAGAGAGAGACAGAGGCAGAGAGCAGTAAGCAAAAAAAAAAAAAAAAAAAAAAAAAAAAAAAAAAAAAAAAAAAAAAAAAAAAAAAAAAAAAAAGTGTGTATAAGTGTGTAGGCATGTAATTAATGAGACTATTTTACTATTTTCACATTTAAAAAAATCTACCTCATCCTTACAGTATCCTCTGATCTCTTTATTAAACTGCATTTTAAAGTTTCTACTGAAACGTCACTTAGGAAATACTACTTCGCTTGATACAGAAAAAGAGAGGATGATATTAAGCAACTTGTATGGTAAAAGCAAAGTTGTGACTCAATTTTATATTTTTTCTAATTAAATAGAGATAATTATAAAAGAGATGAGGGGAAAAAAGGAGGAAAAAAGAGAGGAAATTAGAATCTATTTATAACAAATTTCACATGGCTAAATTCTGTTTTGTCTACTTATCCTGAATGGTTTTCTACCTAGGCTGGCTCCATCGATTTCAGTGGATTGATCTATGTGCAAGGGAAAGTATTCCTCTAAAAAAAGTCAGGGTGCTAGAAGAGGTTAAATTGATTATAAGGGTGGCGTACTAGTTTAGTTAGTAGTAAGAACTGGTCATTTCATCCTTTTGAAATATATTGAAAGTCTAATTACAATGATATATTTTACTTTAGAGTTACAGGTGGCACTTGCCAATTAAATAGATAAGCAATTATCCCAGTTGGCTGCTATAAAGATAAGAGAACAAAACAAAAGAAAAAATGAAGTCTTGACTGACAAAGAACTGCAGCAGAAGGATTTAGACATAACATTATTGTACTGGAGAACTTCAGCTTCTGATTTTTTTCTATACATTTCTAAATGGGTTCTATTTTGGATATGATAGATTAAAAATATATTTTAAGTGCATAACCACTAAAAATGACCTTTTACAAGATACCAACTGAAGATAAAAAATATTTTTTTATATTCTTCTACCTACCAAAGAAAATCTACTTAAATATATTTTAAAGGTCTTTTAGAATTTAAAAAATATATATTTCTATTTTCCTTCCTATTCTTTTATCCCAGTGAAGCCAAATTTAAAACAGTTGCAACTGTTGTAAGTAATCAGCCTCACTTTTTCAGTTTTCTCTGACAGATAATGAGATATATTTGATCAGAAGTTTCGTTAAAAATGATTCCATGAAAAAAGGCTAGTTATTCCAAAGTGTCATTAATTGGAAAAGATAAGCTGACATATTACTGAAGTTTGGATCCAAGTTCAGAATCAAAGTATAACAATTTATTCTCATGTGCATTAGTTTGTGTAATGTTATGACGTCAACAAATCCCTCGGTTATATCAACTTTAATGTCTCTATGTGATGTTGAAATAATTTACATTTTTCAAAATTACATTTGAGTTTTTGAGTATGTAGTGCTCAAGAAAGTAATTGGCTGTTTAGGAATCAGTGTTTCTAATAACCAAACAAGTGTTTAATCATTATATTTTTTCAGTGTCGGTCATATTCTTCATACAATTTTTGAATTCAGCATGTCACATCCCTGGCATCCTATCTATCACTTTTAAATTGAATACGAGTGAAAATGGTATTCAGAGAAAGTTATTATTTTTCATGTTTTGTCTACATAGCTACTATCATCAGAAAAAAAAAATAGTATACTTTCCTTAACTTAGACAAATATTGCTATAGCCCTACGAACCTCATAGAAGCCACACCTCTGACTAAGATGTATGGTATTAGCTTTCATGTATTTCATGCTCTTCATTCTTTCCTGAGGAGAACAAGCTTTGTCTTTTCAGAAATAATAAAAAGCATTGCTGTAATAACACATAGCTTAACATTTAAGGTGTCTACAGTAATCAGATAAAGTAAATGCAAGGGGGAAAGGAGTAAAACATATAGGGCTGCTCAAAGAAGTAGATCTCCATTGCAATCTACAGCAAGATTACAGCCTATGGGGAATGGATTATGCCCTGAATGTATACTGAATAAAATTTTCTTCCTCAGCAAATTGCACAGGGCTTTTGAGAGCAGGCAGGTGATGGGGCTGGGGGTTCCTCTCTGTGAAACCTGTCTATCCCAACCTCCCTCTCAGGACAGCATAAATTGCGGATCTCTCTTCATTGCTGTAGAGAGATTTTAGGCAGGAAACTTAAACTAGACTCCTAACTTCTGGACAGCCGATAGGTGAGATGAATTCTGGCCTTAGCGCTCTGTATTCCTGCTTGGGCTTCTGCTCCAAGTCAGCGGAGTTCACGTAACTGCTCAAGATTTATGGAGGCTAGCGTGACAGGTTTGCCTTTAAAGGCTGCATAGGGTGTCATTTTGGGAAAACTGTCAAGGCTTCAGTTTGATCATGAAAGCACAACTTTTCTTGTGCAGAGTATGTGCTAGATAAGTTTTATTTAAACAAATAAACAAAAATGTATCCACAGCAAATTAAACCACCATGCCTGACTCTCATTGCCTTCTCTGCTAGATAGATGCAGTGTAATTTTCACAGCGTGGTTTAAGGCTAACTGATAAAGTTAGTTTGTAAAGCAATTAAATACATTCTTTAGAAAGTATTTTAGCAATTAAATTCTTTATTTAAGAATCATTTCTTTAAGAGGTGAAAAAGCATTGCTTATTGGGGGACCCTGATCAAGGAGCAGTGAAGAAAAATACTGTGAAGAAATACTTTTGTTCTGCGTTTTTTCATAAAGTTAGATCTTATTGTAGTTACAACTGATAGTTCGAGGTAATCAGGAAATTAGGTCACTTTTACTAGTTGTTAAGTTAATTTCTACATGCAATAAATTCAATTAGATTGCATTAAAACACCTGGAACTTGATTGTTCCTTGTCTTGCCCTTGAGTGTGGGTATATTTTTAATCTCATTTGCACAAGGTAATGATTATGCAAGATACAAGACTGTACGGAACAGAGCCTTTGCATCCTCACAGCCTTGAAACTGAAACACTCAGTCTCTCCATAAGCAGATTTCTCCCATAGAAAATTCCTATAAGGAAGGGAACAGCAATTTTAAACAATCRTTGGACGGGAGAATGACTTGCAGAGAGAGACTGTACTACTAACACTGAGGAAAGAAAAAACTGTTGGWGGAATTTTTCAGTTGATGTTAGTTACTTCATCAAATTACAAAGTATATCTTTATAACTGAAAACTATTTAATACTTTGCTGGGATTCAAGGAGCCATTAACCATCCTGGGACCGCGGTTCTGTGAAGAGCTGCTGCTTGTTACACTTGCCTGAGAACAGCTTCTGCAGGGAACCACCTAGACAGYGCACCATGGTAGGCTGCAGATCCTCCAAAAAGGCATGGTGCTCTGCATATTAACACCATTTCACACATTCCCAAGATGTATGCAATTATCTCAGGGAGAGGAGCTGGGAATGTGAGGTCTCAAGGGCTTAGATAATGACATAAAATAAATTGCAGCGATTACCCGTGTATTTTTCCAAGAGACATATTATTTAAAATCTGTCTAGGCTTTTGAGAATGAAAGACAGAGGAATGTCCACTTTATGAAATTGCTATTAATGTGTGACCTAGAGTTGAAGACAAGGTTRATTATGGGTTTTTAACAGAAGTATCATTCTGGTTTAATATCGGTACCCAGGCCTTAAATATTGAAGTAAGTTACATTTTTCAGGGACAATTGCCTTTGAATGAAGAATGGCGGGGCTCTGATCTTTGCTGACCCTGACAACTCCCACAGCGTAAACCATAGCAACTGTGTTGCTACAGCAACCAGGGAACACGTCGAAAAATAGGATAAGACCATGAAATCTGATGTCATACATTCATGAGATACTAAATCGCAAATAAGCATCTAAAGCAGATTTGTTAAATATTTGATATGTTGTATACAAATTATATGAGATGGATCTGAACTGAACAGGGTTATTTATGCTGTGACACCAGCAAAATAACTGCAAGGTAAGGCAGCCAACATTACTAGACACACAAATATTCTGGTAAGATGTTCTGCACTTAAGACTATTATCCTCAAATTGTGTTCCTCTTTCCTCGGTGTTTTCACTCTGGAGCATTTTTTCTCTTATCTGGATGTAGTAAGGGATCAGGTACACTTGATCTAATCCTATATAGTTATTCCTAAATTAAATAGAGAAGAAGATATGATTATAATCAGTCCTGTGAGAATGAGARGGAATTATTCAGGATATTACATACAGAGTTTCATTTTGTCATGTCTACAAGCTGATTATTCTTTGGTTAGCATACGTGCATACAACCTGCATGTTATTTACATGGCTGTTCACAAATACAAATGATAACCTGATAATTATCTGATAATTATATTTTCTGACAGAGAAAAAAATATTTTTGACCAAAATATGCTTATATAATGCAATAGTAAAAGCATAAATGTTATGCTACACCATAACTAACAAAAACAGAAATAAAATGCAACACACRGGCTGACCTATCAGCAATTTTTGAAAGGCTAAGCATTATCAAAAGCATAACAAAAAAATTTTGGAACAAAAGTCCTATTCATTAGAAAAAAGTTCTTGCCGCTTAACTCTCACGTTTGTTAATTAATATAACTTTCCAGTAAGCTTAAGTACATCTCACTGAATGGATGGATTGTGCTATACATATTCTAATAGGCTCAGTAAGCTACACGGCACAATGCAAGGAAATTTTTGGAAAGGATAAGAAGGACTTACGCCACTCTACACTAATCAATTTCACACAGTTCTTTTCCAATGTCTCACARCAGTTAAAGCTAGATACTTCAGGAGAAGCTGTAAAAATCTTGTACTATAGCTGATCATAGACTTCTGTACCAAAAGGAAAATTTTCTTCCAAACTATAAGTAGTGATCTCTCTCCTCGAGCACAAGGTTTGGTGGTTCCTGCAATCTGACCCTTTCTTGTTAGTACAGCTAGTCAATGAATGAGCAGTGTTTCTCTAAAAGTTTTGCCAGTGTAGTAATAGCTTATGACACTACTCAGCTCTACCGCACATATAATGTGTAGATGTTCTGTCTTTACAGGAGATTTTAAAAGTATGTAGGTCCAAAATATGAACTTCACTAACACCTGCATTTCTAAAGATTATCCTTTTGATACAGGAAGTTCAAGAAGACTCTCATGCAAATCACAAATTCAGACAACAGTGATCCTGTTCTTCCAAGGTCATAGCAAAGCAAAGGGATGGGTTGGTGTAGGTTATCTGAATATTTGTGATCACTGCAAACTACGAATGTTATTTTTCTTCCCCTTGTCTCAGTATTTGTATATATATATTTATATATGTAAATACACACACACATACACATACTCTCTCAAATACACACGCACACATACAGATATATATAATAACTATATTTTTGGGGGGTGGTGTATTCACAGCCTTGATCTCCCTACTGAATTACATCATTATGTCAGCCAGCCAATAATATAGTCAATCTTCTGGGATATGTTTACAGGGAAAAAAATATCCATGTCTACTAACTGTAATTACAACAATACTTCTTTCGATGGAGTCAGTTTCAGACTTAAAACAGAAACTACCTAAACCTCTTTCCTTCACCCTGACTGCATATTTCTATAGAATCCAAACTCTTATTAGCCAGGTAATAAATTGTATTAACCAGAAAAGACATAGCTGGAAAAGCAAGAAGTTTCTTTTAGGTTTGGGGCTTTTTAGATTTTTGTTTTGCTTGATAGTTTTTAGTAGCTCTTCATTTTTAAGTGTCCTCTTCCTGTTTTTCAGTGGAAAGGACAGTAAGTGAGTCATGAGACTTGCCTGTGGAGGACCTCATTCAGGAAAGTATCTATGTTCATAGCATTCAATAACAGCTATTCTGCCCAGTGGGTCAGGGGCAATCCCAGTGGTGATCCCTGATCCGAGGGTGCCAGCTGGCTACACACCTCCAGCTGCAGCACTGTTACTCTCTGTGGTGTGCCCTACGGAGAAGGTTCTTGAACCATCCAAACCAGGAGACCTACTGGTGTGCATGTCAGAGCCTTCCTTTCTTTATCTGTGTTTCCTTCAAAAGGAAGGAATCTCTAATGAAAGTATAGATACAGCCACAGGGATTAAAACACTTGCCTAACTCCTTTCTTGAACTGGTTTGCAGTTCAAGAAAGTATTTAGCCTTCATGTTTCCTGAACTGAGATGAGATGAGCTAGTCCTGAACAAAAAGCCTTTGTTTCCCTATATAGCGTGTAAGATCAGGATTTCAATCTTCCAAGCTCAGTCATCTGACATTTATTTTAATTATACCCTTATACTTCAGATTTTCCTGCTGCTCTGGTGGGACCTAATTATCAGTTTTGCTTTCATATCTCAGGTTATGCATGCACATATGAGTGCTCACACAGGAGGTCAAAGTACATACTCTTTCCTACTGGAGATTCACAAATAGCAGGAACATCTAAATTAGGAAACCCATCCCACATCCAGTCCTTCCAAAAGAGTCAGAAGATCTACCACTTCATGCCGATGATTCATATATTCTGCAGAGAGCAAGTAAGTTTGGTTCTATTTACCTAAAATAAAATCGGTTACAAAACATCCTGTGAGGGTTAAACTTTTTTTTGATGGAGATAGATTATTTTATGGATGAGTTTTTGTTTTTACAATTCTTTGCATTTTCACAGAAGTGCCCCAGTCTGTTAGAAGTCTTAGGTAGCTTATGTGAAAAGAGTAAAACTCACTGTTATGTCTACTTCCCTTATGTTTCCTGATCCACTGACATCAGAAGAAATGTTGCCATTAAGCTTAGAAGATGTTCAGTTCATCCTAAATAGGCTCATGTAATGTAGTAACATTGTTTCCTCTTGTTTTAATTGGCATACATTGTTCTCTCCATTAAAGTTCACCCAATATTTCAAAGACTGATTGAGTGAAGGCTAGTTGTGGCTAAAAAAATCATAATCCCTACGAACAAAGTTTAAGGCTGAAGTTAGGACTTGTTTTGGCTAATAAAAAACATGGGCTTCATAGGTGTCAGAATCCACTGCAGTCAACCTCTGATCTTTATTTTTCAAGAATGAAATGAAAACAAAAGTAATCTATTAGTAAAATGACAAGTGGACTCTTGCCAAGTTGATGTTCAAACAAGAGACTTCTGTAGGTGTTATAAAAAAATATTTTTAAGCATGAACTTTTAATTCTTCACATATGTAGTGTAGGGAGGGAATATTTATGTTATTTGATTTTTTTATCTACTTTCCAGGCTCAATTATTTTATCAGCTGATAAGCTGGAAAACATCCTTATGACTAAATAACTTTGTGTTTATGTTTCTTTTTTCTTTTTTTTTTTTCCTTTTTTTTTTTTTTTNTTTTTTTTGGCCAATCCCTGTGACACCATTCTACTTTTGATAATGTTGATAGAAGGAGGTGAAAACCTTTACGTTAAGTTATGTCAAAATTCTATTCAAATATATCAACCACTTGCCAGTAGGCTGGCATAATAAACTATACTTTATATCACATGGACATTTCTTATGTATGCAGATAGATCCTAATCTTTTTTACATGTTCTAAATCATCATAGGTTTATATATAGCTTATTTTTGTACGTAAGCATTGATTCTAAGAAGCATAAATCTTAAATAAATGAGATTCCTATTAAACTGAGATCTTCAGAGCAGATATTCTTGTTTTGATATGTGAGGGAGGGTGTACAAGAATACTGGTGTTGGTTCTCGTAATAAATAATTATCATCTCCAGTTTCTTTGCATTTTCCCTATTTTATAACTTGTTAATAAATAGGCTTAAAGAATAAAAGCAAGTCTTTATCTTTAAGGCTCTGTAAGTAACTTTGATTTTTTGCGAGGATTTTTTGTGGCAATTATATTTTGATGGTCTGTCAGACATGTGCAGTCAGCAATGTAATTGGCTCTAATTTTAAAAAAATAATAACTTTTGCTGTACAAGTAGCCAAAGAAAACAAAGAAAGGGACAAAGGGTTAAAATCTGAGCCAACTGCTTTTCCTCAGGAAAAGTCTGTAGTTGAGACAAGGGGAAATCATATATGAGAATCATTTTCTCACTCTATATATAAATAAAGAGAAACTTTACTGTGAAAATACTAGTCATGAGGTTGTTTCTGACAGATGTCCTTACATCTTGATTCCATCACAGTCCAATGCAATGTTTTTGAACTCAAATTCCTTTCAATATATATTTACTCAGAAATAGGTGAGGAGAGGAAAACATTATATTCAGAGTTTTTATTATAATTTTAGAATACAGAATATGCAAATAGCCAGCATCCAAATTATTATCTAATACTAGCAGACAAGTAGCAATCACAGCCTTTAATATTTGCACAAATATTTCACATTAAAATCTGATAGACTGTATAGTACCTCCCATGAAAAGGAAAAGGAGGGGAGAAGAATAATAAAAATATGTGGAGGGAGCTATAAATTGCTGTGCCTTTTCTTGCTCTTGATTACACCTTTATATTCATAACAACTGTGCCTCTCTTAAAGAGGTTGCTATTATTTATGATACTGTGCAGCAGAAGATATGGTCAGTGTTTCCAGTCAAGGAGACTAGATTTTTTTTTTTTTCTTCTTGGTTTCTTTGTTCTGAGTGTGTATATGGCTGCATTTTTGATATAGCACCCTGAAACAGGAATAATGAGTCGTTCCTGTTCACTTTATATGTGACCCCCTTTACTACTTACTGTAGCGCTGTTGTTCTATGTTGGTTCCAGGTGGTTACAACTTGACAGGTTTTAGTTATTCCTGTTGCTGTTGGTACTGACAAAGATGTTCTTCTGTGAACACAGATCTGCATAATTACTGCAACATTTTATCCCACGTTCCCTTCCAAAAACTAAGAATTCTTCACATCTTGCTATCATGTTTGGCTCCCAGGGCAAGGGCTGTCTTGTGCCTCCTGCAGCTGAAGTACCTTACTGTTTAGATAATCTTCACAGGTTGTGGCCCGAGGGAATATTTAAAGCGGAGCCAACATCGCTGTACTTTTTGCATTTTCTCCATGTCTGTAACATCTTAGAGGTCTGGCTATCAACAGCTACTGCAAAAAGAAGGTTTCTGATATTTGCTACTGTAGTCTTGCTTCACCAAGAAGAAACCTCTCGACTGCACTGCCAAGGGTCCAAAATCTGTCTTTGCCTCCTCAGTCTCCCACGGTTGAAGACTGTATCCTCCATCTTTTCGTATCTGTTATTCCTTTAATAGCAAGCTACAAATGAAAACCATCAAATACTTGCTTTCAAAATACTCTGAGTAGGTTTTCCTAACAATATCTTTTATGAAGGTAGAAATATAGCCATAAATGTGAAGTTTAAGGAGGAAAAATCCTACTAAGAGGAAAGAAAAAAAAATCAGAAGTGTATCATATTGTTTATTCCAGAAATAGCTCATGTAGAGAACCAACTTCACTTAATAGTGGCAGACTGAGGTTAATCATTAAAAGAAAAGAATGGCAAAAAGTAAATCTCATTCACAATCAGCTCCATGTGTGGTTCACGAAAATCATGCCTTAGTCAACAGAAACTCATTGTTTAATAGCTGTGAACAGAGCTTAAAGAAATATTGTTGTTTAATATAATACAAGCTGATACAAAAAACTCCATTCATTTGAAGCACTCACTCATCATTATTTTAGATATTTAATAGTGTTCTGGAGGAGAGAAAATGAAGCAATGATGAAGATCCAGATTTATAGCTCTAGGGATTCCTTGGACACCCATTAGGCTTTCTGAGATGGAAAAAAAAAAGGAAAAATATTATATTCCCACCCTCCCAAACACAATAAGATGAAAATAAAGTTGTTATTTAGGTTTGGCTACTCAGAGGGATTTGCAGACATCTAAGAAGAAAGAATTGTTTATTGTCATCCTCCACAAAGAAGGAAGTTGGAAAAGCCAGTACTAATCAGGAAGTAATATAATTCAAAGTATGTCTTTTAGAATACTTACTTATATTTTATACTTATTTTAGAAGATGGCAGCTCAGGCATTCAAAACCAGTAGGCCAAATTCTCACCATTCTAGGACATACAGCAGTATTTCAAAAAAATGAAATTCTTCCATCAACTATCTTAGGCTATCCCTAATTATTTCTCTACCCCTAGGATATGGCTGCTTAGAAGTGAGTTCAGTGAAGCACAGAGATATCTAAACTAACTTAAACTAGCTAGCTCAGACATCATTACCACTCCAGTGGCATCAGTCCAAGTTAATTTCTCTTCCTCAACAAGAGTAAATTGCTCTAACTTCAGTGGAGATAGTCACAGGATAAGAATTACGATTTTCTACAGACAAGGTGCACAACCTCTTCCTTAAAGTTGGCTTTCAGTATGGGCACAGGAAATCATTATCTCTTGTGTAATATATCCAGGGTTTTTTGAAGTCGTGACAGATTTTCAGATATGTAATACAACTTTTTTGCCCATAAAGGGGTGAAATGGTGAAGCAAAAAATGAACATTTACAAATGCTATCATTCATGGTACTGATCAAGTACCATGATCAAGTAGCAGAACTAAAGAGACAAGCAGATGCACTTAGAAAAAAATCAATGCATACGAGATATTTCTTCAATGGCACATGCCTAGTTTTAGACTCCAAAGAGGTGACAGGAGAGGCCAGCTGCAAGGATGGAAAAGATGAGTGAAATAGAGCACAAGAGAAATAGGATGATATGAAAGATAACAATTCAGTAATTGTGAAGACAGATATTAAGAGGGGAAAGAAGTGTGGCAAAAACAGAGAATGAAGTAGCAGGGTCTAGCATATCAAGTACTGGATATCATAGATGGTGATTCAGAAATCTGAATATAACACTAGAAAATAAGTAAGAAAGCAAGTGACAAAACAATGTGATGCAGGCTAGAATATTCTCACTTGTGGCAAAAAGATAGCACAGAAGGGAATGTTGTGAAAGAGAGGGGCATTTTGATCTTCACTTTTTAACAGAATAAAACATATGGAAGCAAAAACGTTGCAAATTTTCTAATTAAAATTCATCCTTATTCTTGTGTCTCAGTCAGCAATCATTGCTACTTGTTACTGAATTTCATTCTCCTTTCTGTGTAATTTTTTATTATTATTATTACAAAGCTGTGCTCAATTAATAGCTGCTTTTGTTTCACAGGCACGGTGTTGCTAGGAAGCATTTCGTAAAGACTACCTCTGTTAGCAGGCACCCTCAGTTTGCCCCCCAAGTACAGGCCTCCTGGAGGTGTGTAGGACTGTATAACCTCATTGAAGGACAAGTCCAACCAGGGAAACACTGCGCTGTCATACACACAATTCCTGTCAAGACATCAGGRCACGTGACATAGCTTCCAGACAAATTTGTACCGCTAAATGTGACAGGAGGGGTACTCAAGAAGAATGCATAYGAGCCATATCATGAAGAAGGACTTGTCCCACAAAGCTGAAGCCTGGAAATATGTCTTCTACGGGGACTCTTTTTTACATGAAACCTGATAATAAAACATCTTCTATCTGTATTTGCACCCCAAACTGCTAAATGTCAGTGCCCCCAGGAGCACAGCACAACTGCTGTAACATCATTGTGCCAGCTGCAAGTAGCAGAGTATGATTGAACTGATTGCTCAAAACACGAGATGTGAAAGGTGCACCAACACTATTTTTCCATTTTTTCTGTTAGTGCACCCACAAGGGTTTAAMAAAGGGAAGGGAAAGGAAGGGAAAGAGAGGGAAGGGGAGGGGAGGGGAGGGAAGCATAGCTGTTGTAAAAGTGACAGACTTTGCACTGAAGGASGGAAAGGAGGGGACAAGAAAATTTCCTCTACTTTCTGCAAAAAGTCTAATACAAGACCTTGTCTCCAGCAGAGATCCTGACTTTATCATTATGCAAAGAGCAGTTATTAAGCACATCACAAACTGTGGCACTTTAATTTTCAAAATTCAAAAATATTTTATCTCCCATGAACCAATCCTACTGAATTCTGGGTTGAAATATAGGATAGAAAATATCAAACTAAATAATGAAAATGCTTGCTCTTCCAAAAGAGAATTTGATTGTTATACAAAAGTCAAGAAATATTAGACTTATGGAGGTATTCTTTTTGTTTTAACTTCTCCTCACTAAAGTAAAAAAGAAACAAAATTTTAAAAATAGTATTTTTGTGTTCTAATTTAAACTAGATCTACTATTCAGTTATCCTTCTACAAAAATTAGAAGATAAGCAGTGAATTTAGTTCATTTTTTTCATATTTTTGTTATGATCATTTTGTTAATAGCTGCTTCCCATCTTTAATTTGGTTACAGATCATACCAAACATGTAGATGTCAACYGATTTTTTGAAATTTCTAAACATTTCATGGTATAGGATGTATGAAACTACTGGATAATTTGGTCCCCTGCAACATTCTGAAACTGTAACAGCCATTGTTTCTCCTGTATACAAATGAAGATTGAGCATCAGATTACCATGTGATTCACTCACTGCGAGTTGCATTGATAGTAAAGGAGACTGAGAGTTTGACTTGTCTGAAAGCACAGCAAAAGCAGCAAGTTTTCCGGCAAAAGAGAACTTTATCTTAATAGATGAAACCCACACCGGTTCAGAGGACCAAGCCAGGCACTTAAAATGGATTTAAGCCCTCAAAATATTGCTATAAATTTGAGCAATAAGTTATCATACRAGCCTTGATCTGGCTCTAGACCCTGGAACAAATTTCACCTGTGGTGAGTGTTGTGTGAAGGGAAAAAAACATATGAGAAAGATTCCACAGAATTAAGCAAACTGATAAGTTAAACAAGAGGATTGGCAAAGAACCTGCTATGATTGGTCATATTGGATAAACAATGTGAGAAAAGTAATCTGAGCTATTTTAAAAGCTATTCTAAATCCTTACCTAGAAACAAGGGAGAGATATATTACACTGTCTCTGTGTTAGCCAAGAAGGAGTGAAGATATAGTTGTTTCATTCATGTCTTTGTTGGGGCTCTGAATTTTCAAACATACTGAATTAAAGCCAGRGAAAATCTGAGCTTTAGAGATATAATACAAACTAGTGATAATGGAAGAGACTGTATCATAGGATAACTATTAAATACTGTTTTCCACCAATTAATATTGTAACAGATACAGCTATAACAGGATTAGAAAAATATAGTTTGCCATGATACCTCTGTGTTGTAGAGAACAATAAAATAAGAAGTGAACCTGAGGAAAACTGGAAATAGTGAGTTGCATGAGCCAACCAAATAGATTAATGAATATCAGAACATCAAATATGTAATTCAGGCAGTAAAAACCGAGCAGCAGATATCTAAAGCTACATTTAAAAGGCCTGAATTGATCTAGTATTCAGAGCTACAAGTCTACTATTTCACACTTTGTCTGTGTTGCCAAGTTCTGCAAGGATTCATCTGCTTACACAGTGTGAGCATTACTTGTCTTTATGCCCCTGACCACAAAAACTACATAACCAAATGCAGGTTGCACATTCATCTTCAGGCTTATACATGTGATTGGAATCTATAACAAAAAAGTGGATTTGAAGTAAAGGTCAAATGAATTATCATAGTTATCTGGTCCTCTGGGCTGTTACCAGGCCTCCCACAGGCACTGCACTTAGAAATGCATATTTCAAAGTAGAAGTTTAAGAGTTTTATGTATAAATATAATCAAATATTGCAGCAATTAATTTACTAAGTTGTGTAATAAAGAAGCTTTAGCCTTAAAAGTCAGGATGGCAGTAAYGTAATTTGCAAAATCCTTTATGAAGCTCTGGAATGTTGAGAGTTTTCTTTAAAAATTTGTCTTTCAGTAGGAAAGGCAATTTAATTTAATAGGGTAATATATATGCTTTTGAATGACCTTCCTTTTGTTTTACAGTGACATCAGATATTCTGACATAAGACTAGAGCCAAGTGGAATAGAAAGCAGACTCTTGATGGAAAAGTAGCAGATTTTGGAACTTAAATGCACATTTGCAGATGCTCAAATATGGGTTTTAGTTCAGGAAATACAGCATACAATTATCATATAACTGTCCAAACATTACTCCCGTATGGCAACCATATTTCATTCCCTTATTACATATGATTTCTGAGTCGAGTTTCAAAGTCGTACTGTAGAAATGGCTTCATTCCAAGTCAATATATGTTGGCTATTACCAAATATAGTAAGGTCTACTTACTGGTGAATAYGAAATGGCTGTTATTCATGTATTTACTGTGATAGTGACAAACTTATCCTAAATGTGTAGCTAATCAAAGCAAAATTCATGTCTAATATAAGAGAAATCTATGCTGATTAACTATCTAAAGCTTATATGCTATCTGCAGGGGCCATAAAAAGTAAAATGCCCTTATTCACACTTATACAAACTCTGCCTTATTGTTTAAATTTATAGCAATACTTTGAGGGCTTAATTATATCAGTGCTCGTTAGGTAGAACTAGAATTGTCCTTCATCTACCTCTAACCGAGTAAAGCTGGTAAAAATAACCTCTAGCTAGAGTAAGTGTTGCAAACTACCATAGACTAACTGTACAAACCTTCGGTAGAGTGTGAATTCATAACATGAAAAATGATCATGGGCTAATTGTGTTTACTTGTTTCTTAAGCAGCCTGTATTCCTTCTATAAATGGCTACTGTTCTCATAAGGAGCAGTTTAACATGTTCTTCTTTAGCATATGATGACTACAGGAACGTGGACATACAGGAACATACCTGTGCTTACACTCATGTACATATTATTTTTAGGTGAGGCACAGTGTACCTGCAAGTGAATAATAATTGAGGTCTAATTTGAGGGTTCTAATTTCAATCTTGCTTGGGGATAAACCAGTAAATAAAACACCAGCAACTAGATGTAATTTGAGATAAATTTTAGCATATGCTTCTGGGACCAAACTGTCTTTTCTCATTGGCAAACTTTTATGTTCCACAGAGATGACTCTAGTTAACTGTTTAGGCCGTGTGAATTACAAAAAAATGGCTGAATGAATAATTCTGAATTTAGTGTTTAATYTGATTTCAACAAATGCCACAAGAACTTGTTGGATTTAATCATCACTTTGCACGCCAAAAAGTTAAAGATTATAAATATTCCAAATAAAACTTTCCAGAGTTCTCCTAAGAGGATTCTATTGTTATAGGTTTTTTGTTTGGGGTTTGAGGTTTTTGTTTTTGTTTTTGTTTTCTTGGTGGCACCCTTGTGTGAAACAGACTTATCATTTCATTACTCCAGGACATTAAATTGTTCAGCGGACTGAGCTCATTCCCCTTTCGGTATGTTGAGTCATGCAGTTTTTATGCAGGGTTTGCAAAATTCCTTTATCTCTGGTAACCTCTGTGACCCACCCCAGTGACTGACTGGCACCTTCACTGTGTGGGGTTAACATAGCTCCAGGCTTTCACTTTGAGGAGCTTTTGTAAACTGTTCTTTTAGAGGTYGAACAAGGCCTTCACAATTATGAAGTAATCCAGGAACCTATTCTCCCTTTCTAAGTTCTTGCACAAGAGTGTAGTGTTAATGAACCCATGTGTCTAAATAAGCTCTATTACAAAAAGAGAAAAAGATTACAATTGTAGTGTTTAAGCTGACTTTTGATTATTTGAATTGAATCTACCGTGGATATACTCAACGCTAAAAGATGCAGTGACCACCAGCAGATTATTAAACCCTGGCAACTCAACAAATATTTTCGTTTTAATTGAATCAGAATGATGACCCAGTTCAAATGTTCCCATTTTCATCATCTGGGTTGGAAACATCAGCTGATAATGTTGTCAGTAAAATCAGCTGTCCTCGCAACTCAACCGATAGCCCTGGGCAACGATGACTTCTTTCAATTAGCACTTTGCCTTGCAAAGCTGGCCCCAGCATAAGCTGGCACAAGCACTCAGTGAGCTAAATCAAATGAGACTGAACAGCTAAATATGTGAGAAGAGACAGTATTTATCCTGACTAATCTATAAAAGCAAACTGAAAGGGTAGATTTTTTTTTCTTTCTTTTTAATAAAAAAAACAAGTACAATAGCCTAATAGTTTTGCCTCAAGGGACAGGTATATGTGGAAAGGTGTGGACCTGATTAGTTTGGACCTGATTTTTCTAAATAGATGTTCAAATACAAGACTAAGGAGGAAAAAAATGATATATCATCATCTAATTTTTGGCTGTTCGTGAAAGATAAAAGTTTAAAGTATGAGAAATGCATGTAGATACTTATTTTCAATTCATTATTTTATTTATATATTTCTGAAGCTATACAATATTTTACAGGGTAACCACATCAAAAAATTAAGAGACAAAGGAAAGCTAGTGGCTCAGTGTGTATCTGCAATAGTTACATAATGTCTTAAGAAAAATAACTGACATTGCAAAAAACAAATTCACAAAAATCAATTGCAGTCCTCCTGTAAGAGCAAGGTAATGTAAGCCTACAGTTACAAAGCACTGAAGGGCTTGTGTCTTTTGAATCACATGATTAGTGTTGTAGCAATGGGTATGTGTTTTGCTGAAACAAGACAGCACTAACAGATTACTGAGACATTTTTGATATCAAAAGATATATATTTTATAGTATAATATGATAGAATTAAAAAAAAAAGAAACATAGACCAGATCTGTATCAGATATATACAGTATTACAGAATGAGTAAGGAATCAAATATATCCCCAAATATAGGRATGGGACTACCCTCCATGATCATAGTGCTCCAAATCTCAGTGTTCAAAGGGTTCAGAATACTCCTGGTTAGCCAAGACCAGCTTTTCACAYCTTCATGCCACATTCAGTAAATAGCCATGCTGATTGCAAAGTGTCTGCAGGAAGAATAAGGAACTAAGACTTGTGAGATGGATTTCTACAGAACACTGTGCCCTGCCTACTGGTATGCACCTTGGCATTGGTCCTKCTTGATCTTTATTGTGTTGCTCTCACTTACCTCAACACCTCATCATCTATTCCAGTTTTCCTAGCCTATCCTTCTGCAGGAATACCTCCTCCGCACTTAGGATACAGCCATCTTCCCTCAGCTGCTCAGTAATATTCTGGGATGATATTTCCCAGATAAATTTACACTTAAAACGGCRCATTGTTTTTTCTTAATTTATTAGTCACGATACTCCTGGCATTTTCCTTCTGAACTTTCTTTTCTAAAAGTTTCCTTAAAGGTAGCCAATATGCAAGCTCTTTTACTTCTTAATTCCAAATGGGAATATGGAAAGAGCTTGTTCTGCTTTTTATTAAGGCATAGCTTACAGTGAAGATAATCCACATGATCCAAAGAAAAAAAAATACCCAATTCATGCAGGTGTGTGGGCATGGTTAAGTTTTCACTGTGCTGCCAGAAATCTAATGCAGGTCTTGAGATTTACCCTTGTTGGATAAGTATGTAATCCAGCAAATGATTTTGCACCCAATACCTCACTAGTAATATTATAGAAATAAAAAAAAAATAAGTAAAAATTCTGACACATACCACTTAGATCAGTCCTGAAGAGCCCTGGTACAAAAATGATTTATCTTGCTTAACAAAGCGAAAATAGTGACTAATACCCAGTTGTTAATATTTCTTGGAAACCTTTAAAACAATCTTTTTGCCCAATGACAAAATAAATCTTCATAGGTTTTCCCACAAAATCTCTACGAAGCTATCCACAATCTGCAGTTTTTTTCTTCCAAGGTTCTCCCCCCTTCTGTTTGCTATTCTATTTGGCTCTGCTCTTATGTGTTAATATGAAGTGTCATTTTAAAACTAAAAGAAGTTTAATCAAAAGCACATAGATTTTCTGATGTGACTGCATACCAAATGTAACAGTTAAAGCGAGCTAGAGCACACTTTAAAGAAAACCCATAACATGCTTTAATACCTCAAGCATATCCTGCACTGGAAGATGTGCATTCTTTATCATCTCAGAAAAAAAAATTCTCCATTTCCTGATGTAACAAGAGAACTAAAATGAAAAAAAAATGGAGTAATAACTTCTTGTTTCCTGACCAAACATGGTTCCTGCATGGTACTGCCTCTATATCACACTCYTGGGAATCTACCCTTCCGGGAGAAATTTGCTCAGAAGCATCACTGAGAGAGCACAAGCAGCCAGCTTAGGACACAAAGTACTGTGGTTTTTTTCACATAGATTCAAGTCCTAGCTGGAAGTAAAATACCCAGAAGAAGTATTAGAGTACTGGAGCATTAACTTTGGATAAAGACTGCTCAAACGTAGCTTGTGTAGCTCAAACATGTGAGCTGTTTCTGTGGAGTCACACCTGGCTTTACATTACAGCTATGTTCATGTTTGGCTGCTCCTACTGAGAGGCTCCAGGGAAGGTTTCTGTTCACATTGCTAGACCTAACCCATGTGTAAGCAGCATGTCAGAGGAAGGAGGCATTGGTGACTTGCCAACAGTAATCCACTAAGTCATTGCTGTAGTGGAAGCCATATCTTCTGATTCAAAAAGCAGTGTGGTATTGTTTTGGCACTGCCATCTCTCATCTTCAAATGAAAGTGTTGGAAAGACAACTTTCACTCACGCATTTTAATATTTTAATTTGTGCCCTACCTTGCATCCTTATTTAAGCTTCCTCCATAAGCCCTTCTATCGGTGTAATTAAAATACTGGTATACAGTGGGTGACTGGGCTGCAGGATCCTTCCTGAGAAAATATGGAAGAATTCTATCTATCTAAATCTTATCATCTCATTCAGATAAAAAGCCTCTTCAAAGAAATGCCTAACATAACAGGAATCATGAGAAATTATGTGGGCAGATAATTATGTTAATTTATTATTATTGCCTTTTTCAATTACTAAACTATTGCATATTAGGATAGACAAATAACTTTCTCTTAAACAAAGTCAAATAATCTGTACACTTATGGATTTATAAACTACAGGTTCTCAAAATACATTGCAAACAACGTGTGATTCAGGGTTTTGGCTCACAGCAGAAATGCGTACCTGAATGTCACAAGCAATGCTTGCAAGACAGCGGGACTTGATAAGGCTGCAGAGTGATGTGTGGAAGCATATAGAAGAGCAGAGGAAATATCTGTAAGACATGTTTTTTATGACATATGTATAGTAGTATGTAACTGCATGATGTTTTTGGTAGCCCTCCTCCGTCTTCTACTGTTTACAATTTTCCTTTGCCGTATCATGTCTCTCATTAGACTGCAATCCTTCTGAGGCAGGGCTGGTGTCTAGCTGAAACGCCTCTAAGGCATCTCAGATACTGAGGGTGTCATAAATATATATTTTTAGCCCTTGCTTCTCCCTAGTCATACTCTTGTCTCTATTTATTAACTGCCACTCTTTAGAAATCCCGGGTTTGAAGATTTGCCACATCCCTGGCTTTCCATGGTGTCTTATGCTGCCTTCAATTCAAGCAACTAAATTAAGTCAATGGCACCCAGCTTCTCTCKCTAGGCTTTCACCTGCTGCTTCAAGGCAGAAAAAAAGAGCAGTGCTCCMCAGCCTGGTGTTTGAGATGCAGCTGTAAGCTAATTATCTCTCTAGTCTGTCGGCAGAAAATTTAAAGAAATACACACTTTTCCCTTTTCTTCTTTTCTTTTAAGTAAACCACAAGCCAACTGTTCTCCATTTAATTCTCCATTTAACCCCACTGACTTCAGAGCCTATACATAATAGCTGGATTTAGCTGGGTAGATTGTGATTCACCTAGTACTCTCCAGGCACTAGATGGGGAATTCAAGCACAACGTTTGAGTCTCTGGATTCCACTACAGAAGTCAGACACCTACAATTTAGGTCTGAACATGCTCTTTCTGAATCTGGGGCACAAGGACCTATATCAGCTGTGCCTAAGGCTGTTTTTCCCTCCCACAACCCTTCAGACTAAGGTTTCCTACCCCACCTTAGTAAATAAATGGATGAAGGGCGATTAAAGACACAGAGACTTCTTCCTTTCAGTTATATATGTTTAAGCCRGTGCCTGTGATTTTAGGGAAGCTTCAGCCTCATTTCTAGAGACACAGAGCTTTTCTAGAAGCAGACATGTTAAAAGAACTCTAGATATAATAGTAAGATAGGAAATTCATTATTCCTCTTCACAGCAGCAGAAAGAAATGAAAAACAATTAGTTTGATAGGTGACAGCTTTCTTTAACAACCTGTTTACATACAAAACAATAAGGTGACTCAAAGTTTTCACCTCTGCTATGTGAATACTACTAAAATAAGCATATGGAGCAATGTTGAATTCTCTGTTGACCTAGCAGTACCTTTATTCGTGTTGCTCATTAATTAGTTTGCTCATCCTTCGTATTTTTTGTATTAGCTTGTACACAGATACTTCTAGGTTAAATCAATCATTTGTCAAGGATCTGATGGGTCAGCCATGTCCTTGTCGCAGAAAACGGTTAGCACTGCATTAAGCAACTGAAAATTGTCAGCTCTGCTAGTAGAAGAGAAACAGGAATCTACCCAAATCTCCTGGAATTAGTTCTAAAACAACAAGACAAATCAGAGAGGTTTTCATACATTTGCCACCTTGTAGCAGAGAACTGAAAATGGTTGTACACACCTGGGCAACAAGCCCTTGGAAAAGTCAGGAAAGACACATGGCATAGGACACATCATGTGACTGCCTGAATGTAAAATACTGAAAACTTCTGAAAATGTCATCTGTGAATCTTGACTATTGGTGGCAACATCTCACACCTAGAGTTAATCTTTTTCAAGTGCAAGGCTTCAGCTGTTTCCTCAGCACTTCCTGCTGACATCTCTTCCTTTGATGCCAGCACTAGCTCTACCTCTCTTACCATARAGTAGGTAGGTGTGTTTAACATGAGGATAGAGTTTGTTTATTTAAGCTTAAACAACATTTTCCATCACTCTGTTTTTGTTACTGTTCTTATGATAGGGAAAGAATGTTTTCCAGTTGTATGTAAATGTCATTTGGTTTAATGCTTTCCAGGTTGCAACTATAAGAAAACAAAGTCCCCAGGATGCTACAATGGGAGGGTTGTACAACTTCATGTGTTATACACGTCTCAAAATTGTCATTATTGTACACTCCTCAAAAATGTCACTGCTGCTAGACAGTTCATTATAAACCAGCTAGTTCTGGCTCTTAATGACAGAAAATGCACAAGTAAGCTGAAATCATAAGATACATTTAGAACAGTCTTCCTTTGATGGAGTTTTCTGCCTTTCCTCCTGTTGAGAAAAGGAAGGCTATTTACTTCCAAGCTGCTATTCTAATTTTAAGCCYCATGTAGTTGTATGAACCTCAGGGGATCTAAAACCACAATACTGAAGGGATTACGCAGGGTTTTTAACGAAGAAAATGTGTGCCCAGACTTGTTGCAGCTTTTAAAATGCCATCTAAAAATCAGTGTATAGGAGTCATCACAGGCCAGCCACTGAGCATAAAAAGCAGTACTTTAAAAAGATCTCTTTAGAGTTCAAGTACTTTAAAAGTGTATTTTTAAACATCTGGAGCTGTGAAAACTGTAAGGCTTAGACTGTACATTAAAGGAGGAGGCAGCGGATGGCAAGCAGCCGTGGAATCAACAATGTAACACCTGGTTTTTGACCTAAAGTGACAAAGAAACTGAAGATCTCATCATTGGCAGACACTGCTCCCCTGCAACATGATCTCTTCTCTGATATATTTGTCCAATGCTCTTTTTAGGCCTCCTGCAGGCTCTAGCTGCAGAAAACAATCCCACAGAGTTTGTTTTCTCCTTGTAGAAATAGAGATGAGAAAGAAAGTATGAAAGATAGCAAATGATTCTTGGCTGTGGGGGTTTTCCTCTTCAGTTGTCATGACCAGCTAGCATGTCTGCTGCTCCAATGGAGAAATTCAAGTTTTGCCTTTAAAATCACAAGGCATCTCACATATAACATGGATTCCCTATTTTTCCTCAATTTCTACACAATAGTATTCTCTCTTCTTGGTACAGGGGTCTAAATATATCAAAATGTTTCTCAGTTCACCAGAAGAATTGCTTCTAACCACTATCTATTTATCTCATTCCAAAGCACGTCCGTACGTTATTTGGTGTGGATGTGTACRGATCTCTCCCCAGGTCAGTGGGAATTATGCTTACATATACTATAGCTGAATATGGTCCTAGATTTACTGTGTCATCAAGCACTCTCAACACAATAGCGTTTGTCAAAATGCCAACATGAAGTGCAACTGAATTTCAGGCAGCTGTAGTACTGCCATATGCTGCCCTTTGCTTAAGCCATGACTTAAAATTCAGTTTCCCATTTAGAGCAAGAATTGGCAGATTCATCTTTTTTCAGATCTTTAGAATTAATCAGGCACCTATCTTTTTCTTATTCATCTAAATCTTTCAGATGGTCACTGCTAACACTTCTCACTGCCATCAAATCCAGTGAATATCTAGATTTCTGAAAAAGAACTTCTAACCAAGATCTCTGACCACTGTTAATGAAGTGTTTGAGGTCTCAGCTCAAGCTAAAAGCTCAGGGGAGAATTTATAAATGGGTACAATGCTAGGAAGACCTAATCCTCCAGTTACATTCAACAACACATGCTGAATCAGGATAAAGTAAGATCAAACAAGGTTTGGGCTACTTAGAAGGGACTGCAGTCTCTTCTACAAGATAAGCCTTGCCCTCTATGTTGAAGTGGAATTACCTAAATATCWGGCTTTAGCCTGATTCTTGGTGGGTCTATCTAACTGAGCAGAAAAATGAGAATGCTACTGCAGACAACAGGTGAGCAGGAAGATCAAGGTGAACTGAACTCCCTAGACTGGTGGTTCATGAATTTTAATATGTTAGAGACTCTTCTGAGCAATAGCTTTGCAGCTATCAAAAGTGATAAAACTCAAAAAGAAAAGAATATCATACTCAAAATAACTGGTAGGGCTCTTATTTGAAATCATATATCCATATCCCTGCTCTGAACCATGCTGCTCATGCATTTAAATGAATAATCCTGATTCAGCATGTGTTGCTGAATGTAACTGGAGGATTAGGTCTTCCTGGCATTGTACCTATTTATAAATTCTCCCCTGATCTTTTAGCTTGGGTTGAGACCCCAAACTGGAAGGCAAACGCATGTTATAGAGATGATGGAGATGGTGACAATGTCTGCTAGCAAGAAATCTTAGTATTTGGGAAAGGACTCAGCCTTTTCTCAAAATATGGTCTGTCTACAAAAGATARATTGAGAAATAAGGCAAATTGTTAGAATTGTTAGTATATGTTTTTTTTTCTTGGTTTGCAAGGAAAAAAATGGATTAAAAGACGTTTTTTGAAAAGGAGTTTAATGCATCAGATTAGAAGATACAATGACAGAGTATTCAGAGAAATGTATCTTGGTAATGTATTGTAAAGGAAATGTCCTGGTTTCACTGTAAAGAAACAAAGGTAGAAACCTTTTAAGCTTTGTGACTGCAGCCAAAAGTATAATCCTCTCTTTCTGGATAGGATGCCCAAGGAGTGCTGAGCAGTTTCAAATCCTACTACCAAATCCTACTACTATTAATGCTAGCTTACAGTGCTTATCACTGCCCAAGACACAGACGTTTTATAGGAGCAGTGTGGCACGATGCTATGAACACAATAATTGGCCACGATGGCATCCAAACTGCTTGATAAAGAGTTCCATCTCGGCTCTTTTAAGATTTCACCATTGTGAAAAACTACGCAATCTTGACTATCAAACTATATATGTTCCTGGTCTCCCTATTTTTAAACGACACAGCAGAACTAGGGGAGAGCTCAAAGTACTGCAACAAAAAATGTGGGGTGCAGCAAAAAAATCCATAAATGGAAATAGACTGAGGAGCCTGAGTTGCTATACCATAAGAATGAGATAAATGAMGAAAAAAATAGAAATATATTAAGAAGTGATGGAATTTTGGAATTGATTTCTCTGTCTCAAAAGGCAATAGAGGTAGTTTAAGTATATTAAAGGTAGAAAGCTGAAAATTGATCAAAGAAAACAATTTTTCATATGATATATGACTGAATCACAAAAAAAATCACAAAACTATAAAAAAGTCACAGAAAACCACTGAGATCTAAAACTTATCAAGATTTTTAAAAAATAGAATTTGTATACTGATTAAGACATCTCAGAGTTCTGATTTTCCCTGTTTTTAAAGAAAAAGAACTTGGTACACTGAACAATTCTGTTTATCTTAAAATAAGTGGGTAGGATCTTTACAAGAACAATGTTTCTAAGAGACTTGGAAATGTTACTAACTGTCTTAGTTTTTTAAATGATTTAATTTACACCTGATTCATGGTTGTCAATTGGTTTGTAATCAAGGGCCAAATTCTTCAGCCTTTGCACTGAAATCAGTCAACAGCATCACCAAAAAAAAATCCACTTCATGTTTAAGAAATCACTTTGAGGTCAAACACAACACCGGGAGGTAAAAGTAATGTTAAGTGGAGTGTTAAAATAATAAATACGGAGTATAAGCCTTCCCAGACCTCCTTATGTGACCCAGAAATAGCCTTTCCTGAGAAGCCAGTGCCTACCTCCAGGTCTGCAAACGATACTGCTGTGAGAGTTGCAGCTGTTTCTTCCTCCCTCCGCGGTTTTCACCATGCAYGCAGGTTCCAAGTTTTTTAATTAAGCCAGATCTTCCTCATTGTTCATTTCTCGCTGGCAAAGCACCCGGCGGCAGGAGAACTCAGATGAACTACGCACCGCCAAAAGCACTGCATCAGCCCCCGCATGCATTCCTTAAGTGATCGGCCACTTCCAAGAAATCTTTTGATTTCCAAATGGTTTCTCTGTCATAGCTGCGTGTAGAAAGCAAATGTCCTGTTATTGAATACCGCATGGGTCTCTGGCCTTGCATTTGTCATACRTACAGTACGACCGCAAGAAAGAGCCATGTGAAGCTCCTATCTCATGCAGTACACAGCAGCTCCTTTCTTTATGGAGGATCTATCAAAGCACCGAGGACTGAGGCCTTGCCACCTTTTATCTGCCTCCTCGGGAAAGCCTGAGCAACCTCGTATAATCCCTCACTGTAAGCTGCTCACCGAAAGAGAGGAAAGAACAGTCCTTGTAACTCTTGCAAGCAGGGYTGAGGTCTTTTTGGACAAAGGTACATTGGTGTTTAGATCTGCTGGCAATAAAGCATACATAAAATATGACAACATGATATTTCTCAAAGCCCTTATATAAAATTGGCACAAATGTAAGTTCTCCTAAGTCTCATCTACGTGTTCGTAGGCACTGGTCTATTAATGGTATCTTGAGTWAAAAAAATGCTAAGGAAACATTGCAAGCAGCCAGCTACATGGGAAAAGGGGAAAAAAATGTTGTATAATTTGATAAATATAGTTCTGCTATCCTTAAAATATTTAAGCTGTGGGAAAAAAATGAAAAGGAAAAACATCTGCTATTTTAAAATACAGCATTAGCAGGTTGGAGGAGGGGTGGCAAAAGGGATTTATGTTTGTCCTGGAGGAACAATGCCTTACTATAAATCCTTTGTATTTTGTGTAATCACATAGGTTACACCTACTGGTGGCCAAAGTATCCAGACTTTAGTTTTATCACTGCTCATCAAAAGAGACTGAAAGAATAAAACTACATAAATAAGCTCCAAGCGGGTTACCACCAGACTAGTGCACAGACAGTAAAATTAATTGCACTTTCTGCTTCTCCGTATGGAGTTGACTTAAGGAAAAAAGAATAAAACCAAATATTGATCATTGCCAAAAGTCATTATATCTTTCAAATACGTTCATTCAAATTTGAGTGGCAAACCAATCAGTATGTCTTAATTCTGCACAAATGATGTCCTCCAAAGTAAACTGCTTATATTTTTCTGAAAAGAGATTTTAAAAGATTCAATTTTTAAAAAAGATATCAAAAAAGAGAAAAAAAAAATAACCTGAGGTATTTTTAGCTTAGTATATTGAGGAATTGAAAAGTAAATTTCAATTTGAAATTTGAATTCAATGAATTTCAATTTCATTGAAATTAGCTATATTTAAATTGTATTTAGGAATTTCACTGTATTCTATTTTCCTTCAGATGCAATTGAATAAATGCAGAAGATAGAGAAAAAACTACACAAGAATTTAAGCTAAAGCTGATTGGGAAATAAGGGGTTTAGAAGAAAACATGTTCTTCGTAAGAGAATTGTCCTATTAGAATGTTTTTCTCAYGAAAAAGTTCTTTCCAGCTGAAATGCAGATCCAGTCATGCAAAAGGAGGAATGTCTAGGTTAAAGTTTAAAAAGAATCTTTCACTCTCAGCAGTGAGAGTTTTGTCCTGAAGTGAAACCCTATCTGGAAAGATATGAAGCCCTACAAAAGGCTTTGCTACTGGCAGGGCTGGTGGTACCCTGAGCAGGTGACTAGGACATGGCATCAGAGTACGTGAGAAATGGGCTGAAGGAAAGCAGCCACCATTTCCRCAAGGCTGGAAATTCAATACAAGACCTCCAGAGCCAACAGTCTGAATCTTTCCAGCCTGAACCCTGCTTTGAGGCCTATACAATTTACATTCACTTTGTTTTTTGTGTGCAGAAAGAATACAAAGCACATAGCGAAGAAAAGAGCATGGAAAGAATACAGCACATGCTATTATTTTTAACTCATACACCTGAAAATCATTTGGTTTTTTCTGAATCTTGAGATTTTTCAAAGTGAAACATATAGATTTCTTTTGCATTATCTTTCGGTTTATGAGCCTTCCAGCATCACATCTTCTAGTATTTCTTCACAGAGATAAAGGCTAAAACTTTATTTCTTTTCAATAAGTATTAGCTTTTTCGTGTAACGCATAATTCCAGCAGCTGMGTTAGAGAGAGCCAACATTGAGTATTGTGGTCCAGTTACATGATTTGGTAACACTGGGATCRTGGCATGTGTGGATGGATGGTTAAAAGGAGAACAGCGGACAGGTGAYCTGCCAGTTATGCGTATGAAATAGAATTGAACACAAGAATAGGAGGGAATGAGTTTAAATATTACAATAGAGGACAAAAAGACACGTTAGAATGAGAACAATTTTTATTACACATTTTCTAGTAATCCAACCTATTTTTAATGAACAGATATAGCAAATTGCTGAAAGATGTTCAACAAAATACAAATTACAATTATTAGGGCATTTAATAGCACTCTCTTATAAAAGCATTCATTGTTGGTATKTTTTTGAGTACAGTCTTTATAATATTCAGGACAACACTCTTATAAAGCACTTTTTCATAGCTAAGAGGTATAACAAAACCTGCACGAGTATTGCTTATGCATGAGCAATTCTGAATTGTGATCAGCAGGATCAGATACCGAACTGAGCTACACTAATTTATATCTGTGGAAGGTGGGATCTAGAAGCAATCACTTCCCCACACCCAACGCATTCCTCATATTRTTAAATTAATTTCACTCCTTTAGCACCCTAAGTACATGGGGTTTTCTCAATGCACTTACAGAAACACAAATCCTATTCTACAGCTTTCAAAAGCCACGTACAAGTTTCTGTGCTGTTTGGACTTCTAATAATCCTATAGCTTTCCAATTCTTGCAGATCTTTRATCTCTTTTCCACAAAATCTCAATTTCAAGAAAGCTCTGAATTACGGTCTCCATTCTCCATCCCACTGTATTYCTCTGTTTCCTCCCAGGGTCTAGCAGAACAACCTGAAATCTGATATCCTCACTTACTTGAAACAGCAGTCAACAGTTATCAATCACACAATATTTATTTCTCTTTCTGCTATCAGCATTTTTCTTCTACATGCTAATACCTGTTTTCCATTTCAGTCTTTATCGGCGCTGTAAAGACCTCATCTTTCTAACCACTTCCATACCGGGGCTTGCCATCGTGGTCTAATTTGTYCCCAGCACTTTTTCATTGCAGCGGTCCCTAAGGCTCTCCAGCAGGAAGTCATTGCTCTCCCACACACCCCACCTCTCCTTCTCCCTCCACTCCACACGAAGCCTTTCTCCAGAAACAGCCACCTATAACTCCTCCTCCTCGTCTTCACCAGGTGTGGGCAGGCCTTTGCCCACGTTTCACACCAGTATGGCACTGGTAAGGACGTCATCTGCACACTATACTTCCAACAGTAACATTATTTCCACCCCCAGCCCCGTGATCTTATCTTTTGGGTGTCTCTGATGGGTTACGTTATGCCTTAATGAAGCATCAAAGTATTTCTGTAAGTCACGTGACAGCTGTTATTTCAGTTCATCGCAGATTATAGCTCAGGTAGCTGAATCCAGCACYATCCAGATTATGAATGTCACAACCGAGAATATATTGTGATATATTCCTCAACCCTCTTCTTTTTCCAAACAAGTATTACTTGATTACTKATCTTATGCTTCATGCAACGGTACATCAACTACATAATTTTTGTGTAGCTGTGTTCCATATTTTTTAAACATTGGGCTTTTTCCCACCAAAGTTTATCATGTGGCTACAAAGACAGAGCGTGTCTCTTAAAAAGACTGGATTTGCTTTTTATTTTCTTTTGCTAACCACTGCACCACATTTTGAATGGTTAACTTTTCTGTAGAAAGGAAATTTATAGTGCCCATAGAATCAAAATAGGCATGCTGCTGACTGAGTGAGCTTTTGATCAATGCATCSTGGAAAAGCTAGAGGAGGAGGTATAACATTTCAAACATAGGTAGTAACATTTTGTTACGCTTACTCTGTGAGGCACTATTTTATGTAATGGATTCTTATTCCATTCTAGATGGATAACAACTGTGAATTATAATTTTATTTTCCACTTAGCAGAACCTATTGGCTTGGACTGGTTCTTGCCAGGGAACCAGGCTTAACAGTAAAGGCAGTAAATTCTGATTTTGTGCTTGTTTGATAATTAATAGTGCAGTGTCAGCAGCAGTGCAGAATGCTAGTGCATTTTTTTTTTTCCTCTGCAAGTTATCAAAGATGGATTATAAGTCAACAGCTTTACTCCGAGTGTCTAAGGCACATACTGTTTACTAAAATGAGTTTAATAAACTCAGCGGAGGTTCTGTTACTTGCGTGTGTGTAAGGCCCTCCCATTAACCCGGCATCTTCTTCAGCAAGTGCAACTATGCAGATACAGTTTCACTGGCAACCAGTCTTCCCCCCTCAGTGGAGACAGAGTTTGTAGCAACACTGTTTTTGCCTTATTGCTAAAACTGTAACGAAAACAGGCGAGGGCTGTCAGTTTACTTATGCTAATATTATATAGATATATATTTAGTATGGACAAAAAAATGAGGCACAGAAAAGAAAATACCATGTCAACCTGACACTACTGAAATATTTTTCTGTTATCACCACACTCCAGTATTTACCAAAGCCTAAATAAAAGCAACGAATTAAAGCCTTAACTAAGCTCGAGAGTCACGGTTCTACCAGACAGCTAAGTCAGAAAAACCTTTTAGCGCAGCCCCGACCCGAGCACCTCTCGGCCGTTGAGGATGCGGCTACCCTTACAACAATTTTTGCCAAGCCGAGCAAGCGAAATCCCCCGTGTGCGAGCACAAAGCAAAGCGTAAAGTCGTGACCCAGCYGAGCGTGCGTGTGGCTCCGAGTGCACAGCCCTGCTTCCTCTGAAGTGACTCACACCCATCAGTGCAGGATTAGGCCCCCGTGATTTACCTGAGAAGTCAGTGGATGCTCACATGCTCCAGCATGTGCTCTCAAGGGTTCTGCTGGACCAAGTGACTTGTGCATGTGTTGTTGCAAGGTGAATCTATCCAGGTATGAATTTCCCCCTAAGATCATCCCATTACAGAGTTTGTAAGCGGGACCTCTAACATTAGCTCTCCTAGCAAGACGCCTCCTCATTGCCATGCTAGCCCAGCAATTCAATAGTCTCTAGGGCTTTCTGTAAGTCCAGTTTCAGAATACATGTGGCACTGCAACACAAGTAGAGCCTCAAAGTTTAACTTTATCGGACCTTTTTTCCCTGATTATTCATAAAAAAAAAAAAAAGACAAATGGGAATTACATGACCATCACTACGAATAACAAAAACTCTATGACAAATCGATATCAGTTGTTAAAAGTGACAAATGCGTCTTTACCCTCTTTAGACCTTCCCACCTGTTGCTCCATGGATAACCACTCCATTTATGCACTGCAAGCAGACTGAAAAATACTTCACTTTCAAGGGAGACTGGGCTTTGTTAAAAATGAAAGTATTTGTTAAATGTATCAGTTATCCTAGTGAAAATGACAGAGAATGGTACAACCACAGATCTTGTATTAAGGCTTGTGTTATCTGCACATGTTGGCCCCAACCTTCCTTAACTTGGCTTTTACCAATAGGTCTGTGATTACAGAGCACCTTACTCATAGCCGTAAAGCAGGGACGGGGCRTTGCAAAGCCCCATTGAAAGAACATATAAAGACATTTTGGGCTTTTGGTATTTCTACCCCTTCCCTGTTTCTCCTAGCTTCTTCCATCTCCTGTCCCTTCTTGCTCACCCACATACCCTCAGCCTGGCTGCTTCGTTTCCCCAGGAGCAGCAGGGAGAACACCAGTGGCCAGAATGGTTCAGATTTTTGGTTTCTCTTGCTCTGCCCACAGTATAACCTTACCCCATCATTTCTGGGCATTACATGCATGGTTGTTATCTCATCTCCTAGACAGCTTGGCTACTGCACCTGCTACAAGCCCACTGACTTCAAAGGGCATAAGACCCCTACATGGATTTTATAATCTGATAGTGTACATAAGAGAAAGTCCAGAGAAAAAGTAGGCCAGTATATTATAATGCACTTACTTCCTTTAGAAACCACCAGCAACCAAGGTGGAGAGAGAAAGAAGGGAAGAGAGAGATAGAGAGGGAGAGAAGAGGGAGCAAGCAAGGGTCAGGGAAGGGAGGCTTGATGCTTTTCTCATTTATTTTTATCTTTTAGGAAAGGAAAAATAAAATGGCAAAAAAAGAACAAAATACTTAGAAGGCAAGGTTTCCATAGGAAAAAAATATTTTATTTTTTTAAGAACAAATTCAGTTTGAAACAGACGTGGAATGTGATTTTCATAATTTTCATTTTCTGGGAGCTAATTGCAATGTGGAACTAAAGCAGATTTCAAAATTATGACCGGCTAGTTTAAAAACAAAACAAAACAAAGAAAGAAGAAATTATTTATAACTCAAGCATAATACTGTGTTACTTACAAACTGGACAAAGAAACTCTTAAATAAATATTCATGGTACACAATTTCAGCACAAATATGCGGCAATTTGGCAACCTTTTATACCATTTTTTTCCTCAATACAGTGCAAAGGGGAATGACACTGCCTTTAAACAAGCTGTAGCTAAATACATTGCAAAATTCAAATTTTATACAAAACATCTTGCTCAGACTTTATAAAAAAACCAACATTGCTCTATATACACAATCTGGTTAAGAAAAGCCATTTTTGTCTTGTTTTCATGTGTGTTTTTTTAATTATTATTTAAAAAGGCGAATAAGGCTACTGTAACACCCCAAATCCATATACAGTAAATCTGAACCTATTTACAGCATCTTCACTTAGACATGATGGTGCAAATTCCAAGTCGGGTGACTAGGGATGATCATATAAGCAAGGCATTTACAGTAACTTTTCAAAGCTGAACCAACGTCAAATAAAGGAACAGTTGGTAGATTGTCATAATTCTGCACCAGACACAAAACAGACACACAGTACATTTTTTTTTTCAATTGGTTGCAGGTTGCTCTTCAGCAATTTATCTGATTTTTTTTCACAGTTTAGTACATAACTAGAATGTAGCCAACTGATGAAGCATAGATTTGATTTAATAAAAATCAGAATCAGTAAACCCATATTTTCCCTTTCTCCCCCTCCCCCAAATAAAATCTTAATGACTTACAAGAGAACCTTGTATGGATGGATTCACAGAAAGGAAGGGTTGTTGAAAAGAATTACATATGTACTGTAGTTAGTCACCATGGTAACCTTCCACAGAACCACGGGTTGGGATTTTTTTGTTTTGTTTCTCTCTTTTGGACCAACATCCCCAAATCATCTTCAGGTTCAGGAAACAGAGAGAGTAATAATCTGTACGACAGTTTGTTTTTGTTTTTCTTGCAGGTGCTCACTAGAGGCTGGAGAACCCCAAAATGCTGTTGCTACATTTTCTTCCCCAATCAGAAAGCAAAGTGTTACCATAGTAACATGACTATGTTAGAAATGTCTATTTTGCATAGCACATTAAAAAGTAGGGTGTCCCCCCCCCGCAGGGTGGGGACTTTAGGGGAATAACCATGCTAAAGAGAAAACTTTAACCTGAACCCCCCCTCTATGAATCTTGATGAAATCTACAGAACACTTCAGCCCATAAGGCAAGGGAAAACAAAACACAGAAAATAAATGCCGGAACATTTTGTCATTGTTAAATATGCAATGCAGTAACATTTGATTTTCTGATATTCTGGGTCTTTTATTTCCTAGTTTACTGTTATGTGAGATGGCTTTAAAGGGCTTTAGGTCTTTTTGTATATGCCCTCATTATTGTTATTTTGGAATGGTTGTTTTTTTTTTCTTTTTCCCAAAAGCAGTTTCCTTTTTTAAAAATTCTATATATATATATATATATATATGTATAAACATACACATATATATGTGTGTGTATTGTGTGTGTATAAAAAGTGATGATAAGTTAAGACTATTTAATCGCTGCAAATGATTTTCACATCTTCTGGTGTGGATTCTGTGCAATCTCAAAATATATATTAGTAAAAAAAAAAAAAACAAAACAAAGAAGAAAGAAAGAAAGAAAAACTCTCATTTTATATCCCTTGTGTTCTATACACCTATTATAAATAAGACATATCTTCCTTCTCCATCTCAGTGTCATAATTTATTTTATTCTTATGGATTGCAAGAGGTTTGCCATATGTGCTTTAACTTTGCAACAGAGCACCAATGAACTGCTGTGTCAGTTACAGTACCTACACTAACTGTGCAGGGACAGCACTACAATAAGCCAAAGTGTCAAAAGGCTCAGTCAGAAAAGAAATTCTGATTTATTTTCAGATGAGAAAGTTCTTTTTTACAACTTTACCAGTGATGGAATTACAGCTCATTTGACCCATTGGCTTATAATCATCTTGGTCAGATTTGGCTCTCTGCTATTTTTTTTTAAATGCTTTCCCTGTGTTTAGTATAATGTGATAGTATAGCAGCTGAGTCTGCTTAAAAGTCATCCGAAGCAGACTACATTTTTGCTACAGCTTCAAAGCTGTATATTTTATTGCCAGTACCACAACAGCCCTGCCCTAATATATCCTCAGTGGCCTACTATTGTCTTGTCCTCTCCGAGCTTGCTCATTTACTAGCAACACCCCTTTGTTCTACTGTATTGAAGGTTCTATTTTTTCTGCACACTGGTATTTGATAACCATGAATTCCTTCAAATGCAGCCCTAATCCACTGCRCGTGTTATTGTTTCCTACTTGACTCTTAAAACTCAGCACATCAAAGTGCTGTGCTACCTAAATGGTTTCTTCTTCCCAGCTTCTATTGCAACTGCAGTCAGCCCTTCCCTCCACCACCCAGTCCTGCTCCTGACTTTGTTGACAGCCTAACTTTTGGCTGGAAGGCTCCTTACTATCAAACACAATTTCTATAAATGTATTACCCATTCAAGTGAGGCTGCTGTAGCAGATGGATGGACCACGGATCTCCAAACATTAATGTTCCATTAGTGATTCAGGAGGTGGAGTGAAAGGAAATCTTAAGTGAAGGATGGCAGAGCCCCAGATAACAGAAATAAATGGAACAGTGACGGACTGAAAGCAAGAGAACTTTAAAAGTCTTACTTAGACACCAAGTTCTGTGTGACAAATCCAGTATGCACTGAGAGAGACACACAAAAGTCAGAAGATTGCATTTCAAGCTTCATATCCTAGAGCACCTTCCCAGGATGCCTAGAACTATTAACATCCATGGATCACTCCATCTTCCCTTGGCTTTTGTACATGCCTGAATGCCTGCAGCACATGGCTTTGAGGATGATGAATGTAACAAGAGTACAGCAATCAGAATGGGTATCTTCTACATTAAAGTCTTCCAGCTTTTAGTGAATATTTATTCACCGAGATAGGAATTCTACAGACTAGGTAAGCTGTCCAGCTCAAGTTGGCTCTCGGAGAAACAGCTGTCGCCTTTTCTCCCCTGTGCTTGAGTCAATACTAGCGCACAAGGCACCATCACAAACCCCAACAGAAAGCATTTGACCAGTAAGTTTCCTCTATGACTCAACTGTACCACAGAGTTGGTTTTGTGTTTCTCAGACCTTGTAATAAATGTTTGCTGGACTCTGAGGAGGCATCTCTTGAACTATATACACCGGATGTCCATAGTCGCCGCTGACCTTTTCATAGTGGGGGCAAAAGACACTGTCTGCAGTCCTTAGTGGAATGATAATGTCACTGGGCTCAGAACCATTGTTGTTGCCACTGCGTTTTGGGGTGGCTAATGTACTAAGTGAGAGAGTTGTAGTGTGCTGCGGGGAATGCTTCCTGTGTCTTCTCCGGTACTTCAATAAAAGAACCACCAAAGTGATGATGATGACGATGAAAATGATGCACCCTGATGCAATCCCTGCAAATAAGGCCACCTCTGAACCCAGTATACTGGAATGCCCCGCCTTACTGCCATCTGTGCTAGATCCTAGAAAGAACGGAAATACAACAGATAAAAGTTATTGTCATCCTGCAACCAATTTACGCTTTTTAAAAATGTGTAGAGTAAGCAAGACTGGAAGAATTAACTGACAGCTAAACTTTGACAAACCAATTACCCTGTTAGATAGCTAAATGCAAACAGCTGTAGTCAGCAATCAATATTAAACAAGACTGTGTGTCTGCTGGTCTCACTTTTATGCTGCTCCCAAAACACACTATTTCATACATCATCATCCATCAGCAGCAGCGACTGGCACTGACAAGGCAGCCTTTGATGCACACCGCATCTTTGAACAGATGCTAGCCAGCTCAAGAGGGGTGGGACAGAGACTGCAAGGGGGCAGATACACAGGGAAACAACAGTTCTCAGGACAACTGGCACTGTTTATTGTCACACAGTTTTGCTATTTTGTTTTATAGATATTGATTTAAGTTAAACAGCCCTCAGTGCCTATTTCTGTAGACTCTTCTGGCTTGCAAATGAAACAAAGGAGCTTGAAGCAGTGTGGGAAATAGGCAAAATGATTATGACATATATCTGTGTATATTACCTAACTTACACTTATTAAAAAAAAAAAAAAAAAAAAGAACCCATGTATATGGAAGTCAGGAGAAGCTCACATGCACAACAGCTTGTCAATATTTGACCTCATCACATTATCAGTTTGTCACAAGAATTAAATGAATGCCTACTTGACACTTTCTCACTTGGAAGTTTGAAATAACTCTTTCCTCTCTTATGCTCACTCCCAGAGGAATAATGCTACAGAAGCTAAGTTCACAAAACTATGAACTTTTCCAACTGTAACCTCAGTATGAAATTGCTGAAGTCTATGCAACAACTGTCATATCAAACACTCAGCCTGGTAACAAATGATGTAGCTAGCAAGGAAAACTTGAAGCTATTTTTGAGAACTCCAAAATCAACTGCAAGCAAGTTTTGCTTTGTAACATTCCAAATTCACAGTATTTTTTTCCAGAGACCTTGTGTCTTAAGAATTGGGTTTTTATTCTTGTTCACTTAATGTGCAAAATTCATCTTGGAGATACTTGTTTGAAACTATCACTTTCTCTTGCTAAGCTAATTATTAAAAAAAAAATAATTTACTGAAGGATAAGTCATTCATGTGTAGACTTTATACGAYCATTTAAAAGATCAAGGCATTAATTACAGGTGCCTTGAAATAAACTTTATAAATGGCTGTCGAGAACCACTTGATAATGTATTATACGGGAAGAGAAAGACCAAAAGAGTCTTTCATTTGCCAGAGTACTAAATATAAGGCAGCACTTACATACACTTAAAACTGCTTAGAGAATGTCCTATCCAAAAACTTTCCTGTAAATGAGTGATATTCTTATAAGATGTAATTAACTTCAACTGCAAAGTGAAAGAGGGAAAAGAGTAACTGTTGCCAAAACTTAAAGCTCCTAGATACTATCCAYTGGAACATCAGAACTAATTTTTGCTTCACCTTGGTATGAAAATATTTATTTTATCACATTTCAGTAGTAAAATAAAAATGCACTTGGGAACAAAGGAGGAAATCTGTCAGAGCCACTTTCCAGGTCAAAAACGCCATGATATCTACCTGAATGATCYTTCACAAATGGACTCGTCGTGGAACTTTTCCCATTGGTACCAGCTTCCTGCTCTGGGCGTTTTGTTGGATCCGTATTCCGAGGTAATCCAGCAGAATTGGGATCTATGAGAAAAAATGATTCACTGCAGCTTAGACTTTCAATGATATCAGGCTTTATAAATTGGTTATATTTATCACGAGACATGAATAGCTTTAAACAGAAGAATCTTTATGCAAAGGACTATGAGATATAGCAATGTAATTTTCCTTTTAAAGCAAAGTGATTATATTAGTTATTTCASAGGTTTAAATTGTAAGGCCATCTGCAGAAACTATAGGGATTCCTGTAATTGGCAAGAAAAGCTTTGCAGATGACATTTCAGTTTAACTGAGGAAGTTGATTGACTACTAAACCAACTTCTACTTAGAAGAATAATTCTTTCTTTCTGCACAATACGTTATCTATATGTGAAAAGAGACAATGAACAAAAACTTCTCTGTAAACAGAATTTATAACAAGCAAAGTATAGAAATATTAGCTTCTCACCTTTCATTTATTTTAAATAATTTTGAATAGTGAAGTTGTGGCTTTTGTTTTTAAAATAAAAATAAAAATGACTGAAACACATTACTCCCAGACGACCCTTCCTTCTAGGGAGCTCTCCAAYGAAGAGATCTTATTACACTAGCCCTCCTCCTGCAGAAATCTGTCAGTAGCTGAAGAACAGAAAATAGGCTTTGCTTTCAGACTATAAGGGAGGAATGACCACACTAGACTTGGTTGGCTCTCTGTTCTACACTATTAAAAGAMGTCTGAAAACTAAGAGGATATCGAGACTGATCAAAGTAATTTCATGAAACAGCAGATGGTCTTTACCTTGTCCAACTTTCATGAGGATCTTCATGGTTTTTGTCTGGCACACCCCTCCCTCCTGGTTATCCAGGCCCTCCAAAGACCCATTTGATGTTGCTGATTAAAAAATAAAAATAAAAAATAAAATAAAAACCAGGAAACCAACAAAGTGATGTGAACATGAATGTCTAAAAGCATAAAGTCTTTTCATCTACCAGGACCTGTTCTTGTTGCTCAGGTTGACCTATGGAAAGTTGTGAAATGTTGAAAGCCAAAGGAATGAATACATTGGTAAGCTGTACAATACATACAAATGGAGGAATGTGTTATCAAGGTTTCAAATTTACCCAGCAACTTCTTTTCTATGCACAATTGACTGACTGACTAGCTTGCACAAAAACACAGCACCTTCCTAAAAGGTGATGGAGTCAGCTGAAAAGGAAGCCATAGCAGACTCAAAGGAGTAAAGCACTGAAAATTCATCCTTTCTTTTTTTTTCTTTTCTTTCTTTTTTTTTTTTTTCCAAATTGTGTTTCATGCTTCAAGAAAAGTCACTCCCTGGGTGTGTCACTTTGCAATTTAACTAAGCACTTTAAAGATAGACATTTGATAATTTTTTTTTTTTTTTTTTCCAAAGTCCTATCTTTATAATCACCATGTTACACTTGCTTCCTCTATTACAAATCTCCTGCTGGAAAAAGTGAACACATACAAAAGGCCCAGGTGAAAGCTGAGATTCTGCACTGATTGGAAAACCATTTAATATTTTAAAGTACAATCTCACTTTTCTCAGCATTCAGAAGCATTTGCGGAGGTGGAGGCAAGAAGGGGGAGATACGCTCTATTCTCACAACCTTTTAGCTTACACAAACAAATGGGTGCCTTCCCCTGTGTTTATATTGTTCGCGCTTATCTACGTGCTTGCTCGAACCGTACACCCCCGCGCAACCCCACCGCAAACTGACAYTGTAAAGCGATTTGTGCGCGAAGCACAACTTCCTTGGAGAATGCAAAACATTGAGTCACACAGTTTAGCGGTACRCGCGCACACTCCAGCCCAGAGCAGCACAGAGCCAGCTGTTGGTTACAAACCCAACCAGCTGCTGGAAAAAAGAAAACTCTGCAGCTCCTGAGATGTGACCRCTGCAGCCACACCAGCCTGGGAAACCTGGGCAGGTGGGAGCTCGGTTGGGTGTGTGCACTGGCATCACCGTAAAGGTGGCAAAGCTTACACGTTGTGGTCAGTTTGCTCCATCATCACTATTTAGGGAGCGCACCGGCTTTTCTTTCTTTCTTTCTTTTTTTTTTCCCCCTCCACGTCAGCTGCCTTGCACGATATATTCAGAGCGTAAAGACCAAGTCGGGCTCATAGGCTACACTCGCCACCCTGACAGTAACCACCACCCATTAGCCAGGCAGGCGAATGACGGCACTGCAGCCCCTGCGAGCGTGTGTGGATCCTGGATCTATTTCATCCTGTACCCTCGTCACTTCTTGGAGGTATTTATTCCTGTCCCGAAGCACACACACAAACAGATGCAGGCACACACACACCCATTCCAGGCCACCGACTGGAAACAAAACAAATGGGAAAAAGGAGATACAGAGCTTGCTGCTTGCYGTGGCTCTGATGAACTGCTTAAGCAGCACTTTTCTACTTCCAGCCTCTCTCTTTTCAGCTCAGGATCTAATTCAATAAGGGCTTCACACTGTTCAGATTTTTGTTTTTAATTCTCCTTCCTTCTCTTTCACCTTCCTTGGGGATTTTCTTTCAAATGTAGTCAATGTATATTTCCTTTTTCCTTCACAATGTCTTCCTAGCCCCATGGTAGTATTTTTCTTGCTCTAATCTTCTCTCTAGCCATAAAGATATAAACCCCATACCGCTGAACCCTGCTTCCTAGCCTTTGATCTACTTCTTGTTTTTGTTCCCCTTCTGCCTCTTTTGTGACTAACTCAAATTACAGCCACCATACGAACTTCCCAAATTGTGCTTTCTTTTCCTATAAGTCCCTTTTCCTTATATGTGGTCCCTCCCAGCTCCTCCTCGTGTCCCTCCCCACTGTAAAAACGTGATAATGGAAGTACATAAAAAAAAAAAAAAAAAAAAAAAAAAAACTTTCAAAAAAAGGGGGTGGGGGGCTTTTTAAAATATAAAAAAGCACAATGAGTAATTTAAGATAAAAGCAGATCTGAAATGTGCCACTGCATTGCCAGGCTCAGAAAATAATGGAGACGTATAGTTTTGTTTTCTTTTGTTTTTTTCCAGAGGGRAAAAAAAATCAATACTAAGAACCAGTTCTGGACATAAATCAAATGTGTCTTTGCTGAAAGTGTTTTTTATGACCTATTTGCCAATGTACCAGCACAAGGACAGGGGGAAAAAAGCAGTAAAAAGCAATACCAAAGCTGAGCATCAGCTGAAAGCACAACTAATAAACACTGATTTTGTCGTGCTTTGTTGTTATTCTTTGGTTTTTAATCTCGGTTATGGGGGTTCACATCTCTTTAAACACCTTCTACTTGATTTTAATTGAATCAAGTACTGATTCTTCTGAACATCAATGCCTTTTTATTCTTTAAAAGCCTATCCATTTAACCTACAGTGCAGGAGACCACAGTAAGATGCAGAGGATGCAGTCTGACCTCAGCATAGAATAAGAAAGTAAGATGGCAAGAAGAATGCAAAATTACTTCAAATACAGTCTGAAAATGAAGGYCCAAATGTACAATGACTCTGGTTGTGTGCCTATAAGAGTTCAATCTGCCTCGCTTGCTAAAAGAATGCTTCCATAGCTTTGATGTTAGATGAATGAATTTGCAGAAGTATTCACTTTTCCACAGTTCTTCAAGGGGTTTTCTGAAAGCCTATGCTTTAGCTCACAGTAGAGAGTGCTACATCCTGAGGAATGGAGAATTTTCAAAGAGGAGAGTTTCAGTGACAAAGCAAAGTTTCAATCTCAGCTTCTCCCTGTAATTAAACCAACGATTACCCAAGGCCACTAGAGGAAATTATTTTTCAAAATTCATTAAGACTATCGAAATATAACCTCTCATATCCCTAGTGTACCAGGAAGGAAAGTGGGTAGTTTTAAACACATAGTTTTAAGCTTCAAAAAGCTGCATAGAGGGAGAGAGAAGTAATCTGGGACATCAGAGAAAACGGTGTTATACTGCTAATGCCCCTTGACAGTTTAGTGTGCGTAAGTCAGACAAGGGAACAAGTACAAAACATTCCTCAAACATTTGCAGCTGTCTTTCTATACTGATCTCCAAGTGAAAATTATACCCACTATGATCCAAGCTCCTCCATCACACTCATACTTCTGCAGGAAAGTAACCTTGTACCTGGAGTTCTGGTTACATTAAAAAAATGATATAATATTAAAAAAAAATCAAAACCCTATCTGTTTAGGGTATAAACACAGAAATATAACACCAACTCTTTATGTCTAAAAGGGAAATGCTACTCTCACGTATAATTATGTGATCAAATTTTAGAACTTCAATTCATGAAAAAAGAATCTTTTAAAATTCTTTTTGGGTCTGAATGTGGATATATTTTAGAACCATTTAAAACATATGAATTACCATATATGACTCTCGGCTAAAAAGAATAGATGTTACTTAAATATTAGTATTACCAAACACAATCAATGATTAATACAAAGTTGTTAAGGAGTACTAAATGTTCTCACCATCACACACTTCACTTTACAGTAATACAACAACATATAGGAAACTGAAAGAAAGTACAATGTTGCTCATCAGCTAACAAAACATTTTAAAAATCTTTTTATGGATAGGTACTTCTGATTTTCTCGGAGCTTCCCTGTTCCTCTGGCATCAATGGCAAAACTTCTCTTAATTATAGCCAAAAGCACACTATATTATTCAGTCTACAGTTTATCCATATCTACAAACAAACACATAGAATGGCCCTAAATTTTTTGTTAATTTTAACATTCCTTGACAAAATCTGAATAATTTACAGACAATACATGTTCAGCAGTAAGTTAAAAATGATGTCTGAGCCCTATATTAATCGTGTGTGCCTGTATTCCTTGAAGTCAACACAGGCTGTTATTTTATAAGGAATTTAAGTTTGGATTTTCAACTTTTCAGAAAAACTGAATTCTTACAAAATTATGCTTAAGAGTCTACTAATGTTTTCTCATTTTGGAAATGTTATTGTACATTTTCAGTTCATACAACACCTCACATGATAAGAGGTGAGGAAATTATTCAAACTAAAGCATGTAACACCAGTTCTGCCTTCCCTGATTTAAAAAAATAGTATACATATACATATATACACACATATATATACATATATATATATGGAAATCATGTAAATCAATGTATGGTCTTTTACATTTATTTGCTTTTAAAACTTCACAAGCTCTGTTTATTGTATGAAATACATTAGTCATAAATGTAGAGGTAGGGAACCAGCGAGCAAAACAGAATCAGCAGACAAGAACAGTTCCTGGCTATGATTCTTATACAGTTCCCACAGAGAGGAAGTAATATTACATTTTAATATGTCTTCATTTGATTGTTATTACTCTGCCTCCCAGGAGGCTAAGCCACTGCATGGATCTTGGCTGTTTTCAACCTATCAAGTTGGTAACATTGCTCTAATCAGATGGAGAATTAAGCTGCTGGATTTGTGCCGGTATATAGCTTTTCATTCACAAAGAGATTAGAAATGAAGGCAGACTCACAAAATTTGGACTTCCTACACTCTCAGAAATGCACAGTACAAAATTAAAAACTGTTACCACAATTACTTAAAAGAAAACACCTGTAGACTAAAATTTCAGCCCTTTACTTTTGTCACAATTATTATGCATGCTTTCATGTTTTAGGCTTATGAAAAACATTACCTAGTTGCCAAATTAAATGTCATATCCTTTGAACAAACACAACTTCAAAACTATTTTAATTTTGGAGCTTACATATAAAATAGATCACATGCCTGAAGAGGGAAATTGTGATCATCCCTTTTACTTTTCTTGTGTTAACTAAACAAATCCCAAATCAGAGACTATAGGCACAAATGAATGATGTCAAACTGATACTAAGGGCAAAACTGGTTTTGTCATCAGTTGGTGTGCTGGATGATATAAACCATTTAACTAACTATTTTATCAAAGATACACCATTTAATCAGGATCATAAAATAGATTTCTTAAAATCAGAGCTAAATAAAATCAAATAACTRTATCTATTTCCACTTTTGCCCAGTTGTGCTGTTTCTGTGCATAGAAATGAAATGGAAAAGCCTAAACATTGCAGTAACAAAAATCAGGGAAAGCTTTAGCTCCAACAGTAATAGGAAGTTATTCTTAATGCAAAGCTGCACTTATCTAATATGCAGTCAAAGGATTACTAAGCACATGTAAAGCTTTTGATTTTTTTATTTATTTATTTTATTAGATAATAGAATCTTATTTTGCCAGGCTTCATGTGTGTGTGCTCTATTTGCTGTCACCTACTTTTGGTCCTTTTAAYGACTTTCTTAGTAAAGCGCCAAATAAATAATTCTTCTTTCCCATAAATTATCTAAATTTATGGGACAGGYTCGAGAACAGAACAAATCACATACTCATAAACCACAAATCACAGATTACAACACAAAGGTTGTTTCTAGACTAGCCAGGGATGAAGAACAAGGCAGGTGAGGTAATAGAAGGAATGTTTTAATTAACTGAAGTTAAATTCTCTCTCTCTCTTTTTTCTTAAAAAAAAAAAAGTACCAATGTACATACAAGACCTGTATGGCAATCCGAAACAACTTAAAAAAATTCTTCAGGCCACTGACCAAAGAACAGGTAGATTGGCAAATGCTGCATTGGTTAAGCTTCAGAATGTTTAGAGAAAGATAAAATATACAGTTTTAACTATGAGCAACCAATGATTTACCCTTGTTTGTAGTTACAAACGTTCCGATTGATATTGAAACCTTCCTTTCTTCTACAGAAAGAACACTCTTCTAGTGTTTATAAATACTCCTGAAGCCACCCTTTTCTCCTCTAATTATAAACAAAGCAAAAATTCTATGTGAAGGGAAGGACAAGAAGAATTCAACCTTCTTTTACACTTCTCATTCTTATCTTTTTTTTTAAATTAATGTTAAATCAATTAAATTAAAGACCCAATTTATACCTGAACAGGACCCACAAGTTACTTTTCTGCAGAGGAAGTAAGCAGCAATACATAAGCAGCTCAGTCAGGCTAAAACTAGAACAAAACAAAGTAAAATAAAAATACAAAAAAGAAAGGACCTTTCTAKAAGAAGTCAAAGGCTCTGCAGTGAAATTTGTGATTCATTTTCTGACCACTACTCTGATCTATATCTTTTCCAAATGCTAACGTAGTGACTTGTACTTAGAGATGGGACTGATGATAGAATGTTCTTTAAAAAAAATTCTCTACTTATTTTCAAATGTCAAGAGAGGGCCTGCTGTTTACATTACTGCTGTTTAATGTTTTTGTTGGGGTGCATGGTAGAGAACACCCACAGGAAGAGAACACTAACCAGTTCTGTACTGGAATATGCCTTTGTATATATCTCATATACACTAACTGTTTAATTCCAAGAACACTTTTGAAAATCCATAATTTACTTTCCACATTTCATGTCATCTAAAATAGAAGTACAATGCACAAAATAAAGAGGGTGTCCTTATAAATTTTTCCCCTTTTCCTACATTCATAATGATTCTACTAATTCCAAAGGGATGTGGCACCAAACAAGAACATAGGTGGTAAAAAAGGAAAAGCTCCCTCCCCATTTTTTAAATAAAGGCTTTCCCTTTCCAAAAAGGAAAAAAAATAAAAAAAAAGAAAGAAAGAAAGAAAAAAAAAGACAGTGAGCACAACAGAGCAAGAAAGTATCCAAAAAGCTGCCAGATTCAACTGGCTGCTGCTGTCTCTCACTGTAAAAAAGAAAGCAGCACCATTTTTTTCTCTAGTTTAATGGATACCATAGCTGAAGTGTGCTAAACAGTAAACTACTTGCTGCATTATTAACCATTATGGAAGGTCAAAGCATCCACCCACTTACAATAAAATYCTCCTTCACTGCTGTCAAATATCTCTTTTCAAAAATTATTCTGGAAAGATTTACAGTTGATTGGAAAAACAAAAAAATAAAAATATCTCAATATTATTTTGCTATGAATGACAGTTAAGACTTTCATTTTACTAAAGCATTTTTAAAAGTATGTTAGTATGTTTCTCATATTCCGAGAAATAGAAATGTCAGATAATGATCTACTGCACACATGGCTGCTTCTAGTTTACATAAACAAATTACATATTTGTGAGTACTGAAGTAACTGCAGSAGATGCAAGCCCACTAATTATGTACTCAATATATATCAGAATGTATGCATCTAACACAGATTACTAGCTAGTTAACTTCATCAAYTATGAACAGATATTTTACATAGTTTACCCCTTCTCTCAGCACACTATTGGCAAAAGCCTCACATGGATGGAAAGAAATCTCTCCCCACTACCACAGCAAGCTCTGCTTAACAGTTCAGCTGAACAGAACTAATAGAATTAGTTAGCATTCAAGTTACACTGATTGTTGCTAATGACAAGCAGGCTTGCTGGAAACAAAAGCTGCAGCTTTAACATTAAATGAGGACATATTTTTCTGTATCATACAAACTCAGCCTGGCTCTTCAAGGATGTTCATGTACCTTGAAAATCTCTCTGGTTTCTGTATGTAGCCGCTGGATAAGAAAGGGTTATAATAAAAGTTCATATTAAATAAATAACAAATCCCTTGCTCGTTCTACTGTCACTAATTGCATGCAATGATATTAATGACCCTGTAATTGCTATACGAGTAGCACTGAAGTGGAAAACATCATTTTGAGGCAGAGTTCATCTCTAGGTGGTAGGACTTCACTAGTGACTGAGTTAATGCCTAGTGACAGTTTAGAATATAACACTATAGATGAGAAAATGTGCCACTCTCATGGTTATAACAGTTTAGATGGACGTGACATTATTTCCTTTGACCACGTAGGCCAGGAGTAACCCCAATAGAGTGCCACAGTTAGAGCCTGCCCTATAGATGAACCTCATTCCTTTCAGGAGAGATGCTCTGTACTATAGCAATCTAGAGCAATTTTCCACATGTTTGCTTCAATAAAGGAATATCTTCATCTCCTGCTTCTACATCAAGCACAACAAAAGTGTACTTTTATTGCAAAATACAAAAAGCTATTTACATCACGTAATCCTTCAGCAACATAGAGTTTCACACCTTACTACTTAGATCAATTATGATACTCTTGGATAACTGTGCAGTTGGCAGAGATGATCAGAAGTTAAGTACTGTTTTGATTGCTGTATGCTTATGTTTGTATTTAGAACTTTAAAATACCTGCAGAATAAAGCTTAATGAGAGAACACTGCTGAAATAAAAGCAACCTGAAGCAAAATTCAGTGACTTGAATTTGCAAGGTGCTACAGGATCTTTAGTTCCAATACTTTCCATATGAAATTAAGAGGTTTAGCTTCTTCAGAAACTATCGCATCGCATACCTTGATTCATTTTAAGAAACTAAAATGAGATGAACATGTAAATCCTCCAGAATTTAGAATTTTGGAAAGTAAAAACTAGATAGGAAAGCAGCTACTTTTAATAATGATATTTATGTAGTTTTAGTATTTCACTAGTATTTTATAGTATAGCATTATTAAGTTCTTTATTATTTTTTATTTTGCAACACAAATTATTTAACAAATGACTGATTCTGCTACAGCAGACTCTGGAAGGTCGGTGGAATTATCAAGTTCCAGTACAGGCAGGGGGCCAGCTGGACGGACAGGAGCTTTGCAGGAAAAGATATGGTGGTCTTGATGGACAAAAAGTTGGACGTAAGTCAGCAATGTGCCCTTTTGGCAAAGGTCAACAGCCTCCAGGGCTGCCTTAGGAAAAGCTTCACCAGTAGGTTGAGGAAGGTGATCTTTTCCCTCTATTCACCACTAAGGAAGCCACAAAGAGTGTTAGGTTCAGGTCTAGGCTGCCCAATATGAGACACATTGACATACTGGAGAGAGTCCAGCAAAGAGCCATGAAAATGATGAAAGGACTGGATCAGCTCTCACGAGAGGGAGCTCAGACTGTTCAGCCTGGAGAAGAGAAGACTCAGGGGGATCTTATCAATGTGCATAAATATCTGATAGGGAAGTAAACAAGATGGAGGCAGGCTCTTCTCAGTTGTGCCCAGTCACATGACAAGAGGCAATGAGCAAAAACTGAAATCCAAGAAACCCTGCTGAAACATATGAAAAAAACATTTTTACTGTGAGGGTGATAAAAAACTGGAATAGGTTGCCTAGAGAGGTTCTGGAGTCTCCCTCCTTGGAGATATTCAGTACCAGACTGGTCAAGTAAGAGCAACCTAGTTGATCTTACTCTGATCAGGGCAGTTGGACTAGATGATCTCCAGAGGTGCGTTCCAGCCTCAGCCATTCTGTGATTCTGTGATCACTTGCACTGTTGTGGTCTACWGCATTTACATGTTAATGTATAATACTTGAAAATCAATTCCTTCTCAGTTTCCTTGGCAGGAYTTGGATTCAAAGTTCTGTTTCTCTCACAGCAATTTAGAATACTGCAAGCACATAAGGGCATGTCTTCTGCTGCAGTTTAGTCATTTTTGCTTTCTTCATCTTCTGAACAGGAAACAGATCAATCATGTTAACAATTAAATTTCTGAATATATATATATTTTTAAATAGTCTTATCAACTTAACAGGAACCTTCTTCAAAAACTACTAAAATTAATCTTGCTTTTCTCAAAACAAACAAACAAACAAAAAAACCCTCATGATTTCTTTGGGAGTGAGCTGGGCAACCTGGAAATTTCTTGTCAGGGTTGAGTTTTATAGTCCAATTTATCAGAAATAAATCCTGAAATATTCTTCCTCTAAAGTTTTCAGAGTTGACTAGATCCAKCAAAGAAAATTCAAATTGACACTTAACCCTTTTTTTTAGTCATTTCAATCCTGTTCTAGCTACTGAATTTCTCAGACAAAAGTATACTCTCTTCTCATATAGGTTAAATATAGTGTCAGACAATTCTTCTCCAATTCAAATATACAAAGACTTTAATTAGGCAAATAATTTCCAGTATTTAAAATCAATTTCACTAAAGCCTTTACAAATGCTTATGCAGCTCTTGGGTTCTTATTTGAGGAATTAAAATGCTTTAATAAGTAACAGATATAATACAAGCAACTGCATAAAATATACTGATCAACCCACTTTGACAGATAAATACTTCTCACCAAACTTATATACAAATGAATGTTAAATGTGTTTCCGTATGCTACTGTGTTACTGGGTTTTAGTTTAGACAGATACTTCATAGCATAGCGTTGAACACAGCTCCTCTGTATGTCACCTTAATTTTAAGAGCTACTCATATCCTGCATATAAGCCATATAAAATACACATTCAACACCATCCTCTTCTGCACATAGTCCTATTAAAGGCGTATATGCAAATCTAAGCAACTATACAATTTGTGGAAGATCATGGCTCAAGTTGTTTTTGCAAAGTATTTTAAGTGTCGTTCATTGTTGATACATATAGTAAAAACATAAGGTTTCTAAGGGAGAATATTGTGTTTTTCTTTGTACTGTATCTCCAGTATTTATAAATTATTTGTAAGTGAACTAAAAATGAGAAAAATAAACAGTAATTAAAAATATTAACCTGCTTCCTGTGAAATTTTAAAATCTTTAATTCCTGAGCATTTCCTGAATAATTCTTTCTTCTAATCTGAATAATTATTCTTCATTTTTACCYGATTAAATATCTATTTTGAATACTTTTTTTGGAGGGGAGAGGGTAAATTTGTTTTTTCACAAAATGCCATCCAATTAACAAACTAAGTATTCTTGTCCTTTCATTTCATTCCTTTGGGAATAGAGCAATAATAACAGATTTCCTGCTGAACTATCACTCTCTACTTTAAAGGAGATAAACTGTCAGTATTGCCTAGGTAATGGCACTGAATATGAACAAAGACCATCAATCTAAAATAGCCTTATTCTCTCACAAGACCTGTGTGGTCTGGGACAAAACCCCAAAGGAACATGACTCCATTAATCCTGCAGGTCTTGGACTCTGTTAGAAATCTGAAGCTGCACAGACACTGATTTTTTTCTCCAATAATATTATTTGTATGAGTTCTATTTATATTTAATTCAACAAGAGCTAAGTGGTACTGCTGATATATCCCTTAAAAGACTCTCAGAAAAGTCAAAGATTGACATCTGGATATCATTTTACATGAGGAAGAAATAATTTATCTTATTTTCTGAGGAAGRAGGAGGAGAAGAAAGGAAAGAAAAAATGTGATCCATGTACAGCCCAAACCAGGGTGGCTTTTATCACATAGGCTTTCCCTAACAACAACAAAAAATACAAATAGCATTAGATTGCTGAGCTCTAGAGTCTTTCAAAAAAGCACAAATAATGTCTTTGTTGCAAAAGAAAAGCATTTGAAATTCTGATATGGTTTTTGTCCTGCTTTTGGCTGATTCAGAACTACCCCAAATAAAGGAAAATCTACTGTTTTTCTTTTAGGTAGTTCTTGCTAGGGCTTTGGGAGGTTACAGAGACTGCTGGCTGAAACCTGTATCATAAAGGTGTCAGAATGTTCAGCCAGCCAGATTAGCTACCATTTAAGATGTTTTGTCAGAATACTAAAATAACATTTGAAAATAAATCTACTTGGCTATACTGAGATTTATTCTCCCTACCTGGGCCATATTTCAGGATACAGTCTACATTGTCTTTTAATGTATTTTTCCTCCAATAGTTTAATTGCAACAGAAAGACAAATTGATAACATAAAAATCTTGTGATTTTTTTAAAACCAGTTAATGCTAAAATTTCAGAATGGCTGTTTAGATTTTAAAYGTTATCATACTATTAAAGTATTTCTCTGAAAAGTAGCACAGCAAAAATTCAGTGATTAAATGTATGCATGTATGTATATATATGTGTGTGTGTGTGTGTGTGTACATATATATATATATATGTGTGTGTGTGTGTGTGTATGTATGTATGTATTTTAATTTAAGCCAGAGGCCAATTATGTAAGTGGGTCACTTGAAAAAAGTTAAAAAAAAACATTTAAGGAAAGCTGCACATTCCATTTTGCCAGTGTCAAAGCCAATGAGCATCATTAGCTCGGCAAGCCTAGCTAATGAGGTCACAGGCAGAGCAAGCAAGGGTTTTAGAGGAATCTTTTCTAGGACCATTCTGTGGCCACCCCCCAAGTCTCAAGTATTTTCCAGTGATTAAAATATATATATTTAAAAAAATTCAAACAGGTAAAGACTTCAATGTAGATGACTCATTTTTTTAACATTTATTAAGACACCAGTCTTCTCTTCTCCTCCTTAAATTCTATACACAAGAAGAGATGAAATGAACAGAGCATGTGCTCTCTTGGCCAAACTATCTCATGAGTGTAATGGTGACTTGGATGCAAGCAGCACTTTTCTCTCTGGTGTAGCCTCCTGCAGACTTCCCCATTAAAACCCCTCAGTGAAAACTCAAGGCACTGCAGGTCTCTGTGCAGTCTGTTACTAAGGGCCGCGTTTGCTGAGAGAGGTTCAGAGATAAAGTCATTTTGATAAATCCTATTAAAATGAAGTCTTTGATCTCAAAAGAGCTTCCCCTCACCAAAAAAATAAATATCTTTTATATATGCTACACCAACACATCTCTTTCCCATCCAGGAAGCACCGAGTCTGAAGGAGGTACTGGAACAACTAGATGATTACCCAAGTACTTGCAGATCCCTGGTATCACAGATCCCCACTCATTCTGAGCAGTGCACAATAGTAGAAATTTTACTTCATGCCCAAAGTGCAGCAAAGACATAAAACAGCTTTTTAAAGCAAACCACAGTGTCTTAAATTTGCACATCCTTCTGCTTAACTTTGTCCTTCACACAGATATTTATGTTGTTGGGCATGATRTATCTTCATGCATCTGATTAAGGATTTCTTTAGAGACTTATGATATGTTAGCTAAACGGCTGCATATTTTAGGATAATCTAACATTAATATGTCTCAGATCTCAAGTATATTTGACCTTCCCAGTTCTGTTGGAAAGAAATCAGGTAACTATAGGAAAATGAATCTATTAATTTCTGAGGAACCAAAAAATGATGATAGCAAAGAAGAGAAAAGCAAGGACAGTCTGTTACATCATTTATTCACTTTCACAATACCATGCAGTATCATCTTTCCAATTACTGCTGTTAGCAGCACTAACTYTTTAAATTCTGATACTTTTATATCGACGAATATCTTGCTCTGCTGTTGTTCCAGAAAATGGATTAGATTGTTTTTGGTTTAAAATATCATTAAATGTGGAAACTGGCCAGAAACTTCTCTCTTACATTTTAACTTTTAAAAATTGTGAAGATACTTCTACAATCTAATTGTTGAACAAGGAAAGTTACTTCTTTGCGTTTGCATGCTTTGACCAAGGGAAGCAGTGAGAAGAAAAGATCTTTTTGATATATATACATCATTAGTACATCTGGGTGATAAAAAATTATGGCTTGAAGAATTAATGTATAATCACATTTCCCTAAAGGTACACAGGGTTCACTAAGGTTCTTTGTCCTGTGTTATAACTCCTCTAAGTTGCTACTCAAAGGCTCCCAGAATGGCTAATCTGATTTGAGATTTTACTGTTTAATACAGCTCCTCAAATCACATATTAGTAAAATATACTGCRTTCTCAAATCATGGCAAGATGATAAAGGCATGTGATAATGCACAAAACACATTAAGGGCTAACAACAGCCTGTCAATATGAACAGTACGAGATTCATGCTGTAGACCCAATCATAACGAAACYTGTAAAGGTACTGGGCTCAGTAAACTCTCATCTCAGATTCATTCAATGCTGTCTAGTCAARGTAATGCAAGACCCTAAAATACCTCAAAATCATAGGCTGGCATATAAAATGCATTGTCATTTTCACGTCAATGAAAAAAAAATAAAAGAAAAATAAAACAAGAAGACAAACTCAAAAATCCCTCCAAAATCAGAAAAGAAAGATTGAAAACAGTAGCAATATAYGCATACCTGAGTCAGTAGGGGACCCAGTACATTCCTCTTTTGGAGGATGATCATACCTGATCATACCTGCTAAATTACAGGCCTGGGAATAGGAATCTATTCAAATAGTTTATGTTCTGATTAAGATTATATCTTTACAAGATTAAGGTGTGTTCTATTATCTACAAAATTGACAGTAAATGCCCTGACTAACAGAACTTATTTCTTGCCAGGCTATGTCAGATCATAAGCTTTTGAATAAGAACTGTTGAAATCCTGCCTAGTTCCAGTGTCTGTCTAAACTGGTGCATCCTAGGCGAGCCTTGATCTAGTTTTTTACTGTTTAAGACCGATCACTGTGTTCATTGTTTTCTCCCTGGATGACAGAACAGCAAAAGTTTAGCTTCAGGATGTCTGGATTCTGAGGGKTTTTTTTTCAAACCTACTACAGTGTATAAGTAGCCCTGCTTCTGCTAGGTTAGTATTTCACCAATATAGTGATAACTTAGCCAAATGTTTATGCCAAAAGCTGGGAAAGTAATATCCTATGGCACTTCAGTATTATTGTAAGGCTACTGTGATTTCTGAGGCATTAAGCGGAAGGCTGAGCAAGTTCTAGCAACCAAACTATATTGTAATATTCCAGGAAATGCAGTATCTATTATGTCTTATTGCTGTAATGAAATAATTATACAAAACTAATGAAAATGAGCAATACTTAATAATTTTCTGGGTAAATTCACGACACAGATATGATAGAACTGCCAGTCTATCAGAAAGTTCCATTTGTGCCCATAATTTTCAAGTAAAAATTATAGCAGTGCCATTTATTCCATTACAGCTGGTCTGCTGTAGAGTTTTTAAATGTAGAATTAAATAATGAACATATTTCATCATTAAAACCAACTATTTTAGCATGGACATATTTATGTTACACATTTTCATTGGAATTACAGACAACTATCTCTTAAAATCTAATCTTGAAATCTTTACCTAGGTAAATCTCACTAGATTTTGGTGGGAACTTTGCTGAAGTTAAATGTTGCCTAAAGTGGAATCAAGTTTTAATATACCCACTGACTAAACGGAGAAAGCATCCATACTAAGAGATCTTTTTGTCAAAGTCTAAAAAACAATAAACATTATTTTATATCTCTTATATTTGTTAATTAGTTATTTACGTCATTTCTCTCTATATATTTATTACAGTGAATTATTTACTTTGTGATATACAACCTACTTTATACCTAACACAGTGTGTACAATATGGATATAACTAGGAAGTGATCATTGATTCCATAACAGACATATTCTAATTTAAACATACATGCTTTAAGCACTTGTAAAATGAATAATATTTTAATTAAGAAATACTTAGAGTAGCAGACATGAAATAGTTATCAGCACTTTTTGATAATCCAATTTTTAAGGAGATGGGAGAAATAAGATGGATCAATATCTAACTTCCTTGTAACTGCAGAAACCCCAATGCATAGAATTCATCTAGCTCCTGCTGCTGGTGATCCTTGCTCAAAGCTCCAAGACTTCAAATGTCCCCAGGGGCTAAATAAGCTCCTCAGACCACAGTATTACAGTGACAAAATCAAAAGTAATGTAAGTCATTGTACTGCTAAAGTCTCGGTTTACACTAACTCCTGATCTATGTCATTTACTTTACACACCATTAGTAAATTGAACCCCTGAACTCGGTGGGTACCTCCAGATCAGCTTTGAAGCATTAGACCCTGATCAGATTAAAAYACACAAAGTCTAAATTGCTGGACACATTCCTGTGTCACGCATACTCTTTGGAGAAGTTCAAGACCATGAAAAAGGAGGTAAACTCAAAATCATGCTATATCTAGGTTTTGGCCCAAGATCCTTCCTAGCTATGATATGGACACCATAGGCAAGTCTGCAACTATGCCTGCTGAGTTAAAGTCCACTAGTATCCCCTGTGGTGAAATTACACTGACAAAGTTGGCAATTAGAGTGGCARAAGGATGTTTTCTGCAAGAATGCCAGCATCGCTCTCAGCAAACCACCTTATGCTGGATGCCTCAGCTCAGAGCCAGGTGGCCATCCTGCTCCCAGGTAAAGGCATCCTGGGGCAAGGCCAACAGTGTGGCACTATTGTGGAGATAGGGGCAGGAAATACATCGTAATTTAGCTGCACACAACCTTTCAATATAGGTATAAAACACGAAATATTACAAATTTTGCACAAAAGAAGATGCTCCTTAAAGGCATAAAAGTACCATCTAATTTGATTTACACAGATCAGGGAAAAAAGAGAGAGGCCCTACAGAAATCAAGAATAATGTTTAAAATAAGTTGTCAAGAAAATATTTTCAGAGACAAAAATACAAACCCAATCAAATTCTTCTTAGTTTGCTTATAAAGTACATGCATAGCAAAGACTGAACAACTATTATTTTGAACTTACATATGACGTAATAATCTTTGTTCTTCTGAAATTCCAGTCCCCAGAGATTAGGGCTGAACTCTTGAAACTTGATGGTAAACTTAACATCTTGATCTGGCTTGGCACAGTTGAGTAGAGGTGTATTGTCCTTTTTAATAGCACAGCTATCTGCTTGGTCTTTATCAACCATGTAGACCTTATAATACTCATACTGGCCAACAGTTTTAGAGTCCACCTTTGGGCATATAATATCCAGTTTGTCTCCTATCTGTGGATATAGTACCAATCCTTGTCCAGGAAGGAATCTAAAANAAAAAAAAAAAAAGAGAGAGAGAGAAAGGGAAAATGTGAGACAGTTGATAAAAATCATTCATGATAAACAAGAGAGAGAGAAAGGGAAAATGTGAGACAGTTGATAAAAATCATTCATGATAAACATCATTCAAACCTAGCTTTCTTTCCTCTTTCTCCCTCCTGTCAGCCTTTTCCAAAGATCTTCCTTAACGGAGAATGAGCTTGGAAAACTGACTTGAGACAATGGCTTCCTAATGAACCCCCTTCTCCAGATGCTAACGGTTGACAAAAAGTAGCAATTGGAATGGTCAGAAAAGAACAAACAAGTAATTTCCAAACCAAAATGAGAGTACGCAAAACAGTTCTTAATAGTTTGTGCTTGACTCAATTTAATATCAACAAGATGTTTATTTAAATCTTAGAAATTACAGATGGATTGAGTTTCACAGCCTTTATCCCAGTTTTAGAAACTCTAGAAGGTTTTGCATCTCTGGCAGGCACCATGTTTTCTTCCACAGTAGGTCATCTATAGCAGCTGGTGCAAAATACAAGGGGTTAAAGTGTTGTTTTTCCATTTTGGTAACATTTCTACTATATTTGCACATATTGTGCTAATTTTGGACATGGAAAAATGATGAGAATAATCTGCCAAACCTCCTTCAAACACAGGAAAGAAAACAATTTAGTCCTTAAGACTTAACRACATATTAAAATGCTGATTACTGCTATTGATAATAGCATAACACAAAGCAATACCAATAATTCATCAGGAATTCTGCTTACAAACTAACAACAGAGAGGAAATTTATCTGACCCAAGCAACACATAGACTTCTGATAATGCGTGTGGCATGACAGTGTGATCACTACAATCTCTTCCCTTCACAAACTCCAACTTCAGTAATTATTTTAACTATTTTTTGCTTCTGTCATAAGTTAAACATGGCTGTGCTTTTGCCTTAATACAGAAAAAGACTTCTTGCACAGACTGGCAGTGAGCTTCAGTGTTTTGGGTTACGCTTCGTCTTATGTATTTGCTATTGGTATCAATTAATAGGCAAACTTTACCACCTATTCATGAAAGGAAAACATCAATAATTATTTATAGTATTGATTCATCCAGAAAAGAAGCCTTGAGCTTACAAGAACAAGAGCCACAACAGGCTTGGGTTTTGGTTTTCTGTTTTTCTCCTGTTCCAATTCAGGCCAAGAAGTACGGCTTCAGAACTACAGCCAATAATAGAATATCCCTAATGCACAGACCTAAAAGCATGATTTTCTTTCCTCTTTCTCCTGCTTGCCAGCCTTTTCCAAAGATCTTCCTTAATGGAGAATCGGCCTGCAAAACATACTTGAGACAATGGTTTCCTAATGAACCCCCTTCTCCATGAGCTAACATTGAACACATCACGTAGTAAATCTAGCTTATTCACAGGCAGTCTTCCTGGAGGCCTATTAGGATATTAAGGACCAAGAATAAAGCTCTAGGCATACATTACCTCCATCCTTTTGCTTAGCTAAAGCGGCCCACCAGCAAGTATTAATACTGGAAAACAACTTGCTAAATGAGGAAAAAAAAGCTGATGTGATGCCCCAAATTTCAAATCTATCACTCACAACTGCTTGCTCCTACACAATGCAAGTTTATGATCTGCRCTAATTGAGTGGGATTATTTTCACTCACAAAGCCTGTGTGAGAATTATATTTGTTGTGAAGCAGCATGTAGTGGGACAAAGACACGTAATTACAGATTTAGGGAAAAAGAACAATGAAATGTTATGGCAAGAAAAGTGACTGGTGATGTAAATCACTGTGCTCTTTTGTTAGTGCAGTGTAATTTCTAGACTATAGAAACAGGGCTTGGCCACGGCTGTTAAAACAGAGGTGTGCTGGAGACTAGGCCAAGCTGCACCTCCTCCTTCAGTCCTCAGATGCGCCAAAGGAACGCAGCGACTGCTATGACCCTAAAGGGGTTYTGAATGGTAAAATGAATGTGAAGGTGGAAATATATTCATTTGCCTTGGAATCTGCGGCCTTTCAGGACCTGTCCRAGGAGAGGCTTAGCTCTGTCAGGGAGCAGAGAAAATGGGGAAAGAAAGTCTGCAGCAGGCAAGGGATTCCAAAAGCGGCATCGTGGATATAGACGCAAACTTTCCACTGGAAGTTTCTAGGAACAACACAATTCAGGCACAGGCAAAAGGAGTTGYGGCAGAATTCCTGAGCTAACCCAGGTGATTTACTACTAGCTTTATCACCTTTTCTGACCATGGGCCAATTTTACTTTGCTCCTACGCAGCAATCTAGAAGATGAAAATTATACCTATTCCTCCAGCTTGTATGCCAGGCCAAAGGCCAGTCACGCTATGATCCCACTGCTGCAAATATTTCCACTTGCATTATGTGAAGTAAGTCTACTTCACATAATGGGAATATGCAATATAAGACACACAAGATTTCTCAGGACTGGATTTTTCTTTTAAATTAATCAATTTAATTTTGCATGCACAATAAATATGGAATTCGTAAGGTTAGAAACACACACCTGTCTATCATCATCAATAATATGACCTAGAAGCTGCTCTGAAAAACAAAATAGCAGATCTGATTTTAGATTTTGTGTATTTATGTGTTTAATTAAATAGTAATGATCCATGTCCTCTGTACAAATTCTGAGCACAGACAGCAGAGGTTCACAGGCGGTATGCAAGGCAATTCTCAGAAACAACTACAAAATAGAAAGCACATTTATGTGTCTTGGTTAAGTAACTAGGAATTGCCCTATAAAACGTAAAGGACAGAACCACCCTCCACAGACAGCTAAAACACATTTTACAAGAGCTTTAACTGATGCACTCGTTAGACTTTATGGCAGGAGAATATTCTAGCTATGTGTCTGAAGTCTGCACAGTCTAAGAATTAAACTTCAAAAATCTGCTCCACTTCAGTTTTTGAAAGTTTAGGATCTAACACTGATAAGATTAGAAAGAAAAAAGGCTGAAAGGACTAATCTGAGAATTTGATTGTCTTGTAATTTGTTTCCACAGTTTGTAGTTTTGACTGTGACTTTTGTGTGAAAAGTATTTTTACAATTTAGGTTCCTCATTTTCTTACAACAGGAAATTATAACCATGGACAGAGAGAATAAGAACAAAGTTTAACCTCATGCATTTCATTTTCACCACAAAAATTTATAGCGACCCATAACTAAGCATGATTTTATCCATTCACCTACGTAGTCTATCCCATCCACAGTCTTACTACTGTATTTTCACAAAGATTTTAAATAAATCATCTGCTGGATGCTAAGTATTTTCTGAAACTAAGTTATTTAATAAATGCCAGGAACAGGATTACCAATATTGCTGTATGATCTTATTTTTGAAAACTCTTTATCTTAAAAAGGAGGACTATATTCAGTCTTGGTATAGGTTAACCAAAATTTCAGCAAGGCTGAATTTATCCTGAATTTTCATTTCTGCAAGTGCTAATGYAGCCTTAAGCTTTCTGGGGTAGCATCAACACTTATGAAATGTTGGCATGATTGCATCTAAAAAAATAAAATTTATAAACTGACTTTAAGAGTGTGAATTGAACATGCCTTCAACTAATTAAAGACCTTTTTGAAAGAAAAATATAATAAAGATGGAGCAAGAGGTTTTCTGAATTCTACAAATGACACCCAGAGGAGGCTACATTATACTGATTGTAGCTCCAGATCCTAATGCACTCTTTGAGCAGGTGGGACAGTGACAGCACTGGAACCATGCCTTCTAACTATAAACATTCCTTAGTGGGAAACCTACATACCAATATATATCCCCATTAGAAATTTAGGCAAAAAGCTCTGCCAGTTTCATGACTCATTTTTGCCAACATTCAGATAACATTAGATTAGAGCATTTTGAAAAATCTTACCCACATTAAATAATGTAGTGCTTACTGTGAGAAAGCATAGGAAAGTATATAAAGTACACAAAAAGTATACAAAAGTTGTAGAATGAAATTAACAGGCTTTCTGTCTGGTATTTTTGGATAAATTTGGGTGTGTTTTCACCAATACCCCAAAGCTGGTGCACTGTGGCGACATTTAACATCTATGCAAAATTTGCCCATGTGAATCCATCMCAGGCTTCCAACTAGTCACATAGCTTGTAAGTAACAGCAACTTCCAGATTTCTCAAACCTTGTTAAAAATAAGTATTATATTAGATCAATATTCACATACCACATACATTAAAAAAAAGGGACTTGGAAAGGAGTAGTCTATTCCCTACTCCTATCAATGTTACAGTGATTTTCCGTACTACAGATATGCTTTTATTTTAAGGCCCAACAGTTCTTAGTATTAAGATATCCTGACTGGTCAAACTTCTAAAGAAGTTAGATATGATTCTGAAATGTTATCGAAATTGAACTTTAAATTCTACAAAGTTTCAAGTTGATTTCTTAATGATCTAATTTAGATTTTATAGAAATTTACTGCATTCACTCATATTAAGTTATGCAGCACCATTCCATAATTATAACTATTCAAACCCATCCTATTCTAGACAATATTAAATCCTCCTGGAATTAGAACTTTATCTGTTAGCAGATTTTTTTTCACTGAGAATATATACCATTCCTTACCACATACCCACCATCTGAAACTGTAATATTATAAAAATACAAAATTCTCAGAGAGACAAACTCTTAATTAATCTTGAYATAAAAAATGTTTTGCCAAGCTTTTCACAACCATAGATACGCACAGTACACACACATGTATTTGTGTGTGCATGTGTATAAATATTACATTTAGCTTAAACTATGACCTAGTAATTACAAAATAAATCCAATTTTAGGAAGCATGTTACTGCTTGTTAAGAGTCTTGTATATTTAACTGGGGAAACAGTGCCAAATTTCTGTGCTTTAATATCTTACCTGAACTAATTGGTCTAGGCAGTTAAGTTTTAATTTAATGTAACCAAAATAAGCCTAAAAATGTGAACAATCAAGATACTTCTTAAAATGCAGCCTGAAACCTTCTGTTGGAGAGTCCTACGCACTTAACTTTAGTTTAACAACCAGTCTGACTATAAAGTTATTCATTGAAAAGTTTCATTAAGGAAATGTCATGAATACTAATAACACAGTATGTTAGTCCGTTACTTGCACAAGTGCAAACCGAAACACAATAAAAATTGTGTTACCATGCACAGCTCATGACTGTTTTTGTTAAATAGTATATGTATTCATCATCTCGGCCTTTGAGAAAATCATAAAATTCATATTTTGAGGATTGTCTTGTCCATAGAAGAAATATTTAAGCAAGGCAAAAGTCCTAATGGCTTCACGCAAAGCAAATAAAAGTTACAGGAAGAACTCCCAGTGATTTCAGTAAAGTAGCAGTGGCCTAATCACAGCCTGCTGAAAGAGATGAAAACCACTCTAATGAATGCCAAAGACTTTGAACAGAATCAAATCCAAATACAGAGACARAAGTGCCCTGGAAGACAGCTCTTTGCTCCTTGCAGAACTTTCACATTAGTTTCCCTCATACTCAATATCATATCTGAAAATAGGCCATTTGGGTATAATGTATGTACATTTATAAACACAGTACACTTCTTCACAGAAGCAGWGATTTTTTAGGACTGATCTCACTCCAGCTTAAACGGATTAAGTGAATAGGAATTCAATGAGAACAGGATCAGAAACTGTTATGAAAGAGCGAGAAAAAGGAGGTTCATCAAAAACGATTAATGTGGCGTCTCTGTCTGAAAATGAGTATGGAATTTGGCTAAAAAAGACGGGCACTACTCTTGCATGAACTCTCTGCAAGAAAAATTACCATAATGCTTGACATGACAAGATGACAGAACTGGCTTYATACACAGACTAGCAAATGAAACTTTGAAAACAAAAGAAGCATAGCATTTCATATTATTAAATTCCTTCAAATGAGTTTTAGAAGCTCCTTTTGTCAAGGCAGTATTATTACATTATTTGAATACTATAACATGGTTTTACAGGACATGTTAAATAAACACATTTCTGAATTTAAATAAATTTAAGAAGTTTAGTCTACTAAACTTTATTTATATATGACATTTTTTCATGCAGTTAATGAAACTATTCATGCAAGCAATGATTCCTTGCATTAACAGAAGTTGCAGAAGAGAAATTAAATGGAATTCAAATAAAYAAACAAATTATGTATTCATATTCATCCCTTAAGATCTTTAATGGCAAGTACCACAATATGCAAAGCCAAATTATAAAATACCATAATGGAATTTTCTAAAGCTGCAGTTCCTACATTTATCACTTTCATTGAAAAATCTTTGAAACACAACCCTGAAACTGTAAGTAATCTCTATGCTGGGTTGTGCAGGACCTCGTTGTCCTTGCCTTTTTTCATATCCAAAGAAATTCCATTCTGTTTTCAGACTGCTCGGGAGAGGAAACACTTGTGGTGCGCTGCTAAAAGTCACTGGCCAAGCGGTTATTTTGTTTTAACCACCACCCACCACACAAAATGGCGACAGAGCCGCCATTTTGTGTGGCCACCCAAATGGTGGCTCTTTTGTACCTGTTCTTTTGGTGCCTCTTCCTGTACCTGTTCTTACCAGAAACATACTCAAATACTAGAGGAAAGCATTTAAAATGCAATAAAACACATTTATACACATAAAACAAGGAAGTGCAGAAAGYGCCTACGCTACACAGGATTTGACAGCCAAGCTGTCCCTCACATCGCGATCCCCAAGTGTGTACATCGCCAGCTCTGTACGCAGCGACACTCGCAGGCCCAACAACTCTTCAAATATTTCAAAAAAAAATACCTGGACCGGCCTCCTAGAAAGACACGTCGTGMGCGCCCTGCTTCGCCAAGTAACTGACGTGAGTACTGCCGTCGCAGAGACGCGCGCGGTCGCCTCTTTGCTCCGCRCGGCTGGGGCTGCTCCACAAGCCTGGGGTGGCCTCGCACAAAAGCTGCAATTGTGGCATGATACGTGATAACCCCTTTAGCCCTTCGTGTGTATCGAGGGAGATCACCTGCAACCCAGCACCAAATCCACCTTACTGGAGATGTGCTCTTTAAGAGCAAATCCGGCCCCTTGAGAACGGTGATATAAGATTACAGCAGTGATCTCCTGCCACAGGGGGAAAAAAAAAAAGAAAAAAAAAAGAAACAAAACGAAGTAAGCCAAAGGAAGGGCAGCASGGAGGCTCTCTTTTTGTGGCTGCCTCCATGGCAGGCCCAAGTGGAGGGAACTGACTCTCCGCGCCTCCTGCCTGGCATCCCCCAGGACCCGGCGGCCAGGGGAGCCTGGGCGCGGGGCTGCCCCGCTCGCAGTTCACCCCCTTCTCGCGTGCCGCGCAATGGAGGCAGCACGGCCACCGAGCCCCCGACGTACCGCCCTCGCCGGGGCCATGCTGCCAGGTGGGATCTGTTTCAGCTGGACACCATTGCTGCCTTTAAAAAATAATAATTTTGCTGGAAAGCCGTGCTTTCCCTCACTGTTTGGCTCCCCCTCACGCAACAAAGCAAAACCAAAAATTTAAAAAAGAAAAAAAAACAGTTATATAACTAAACTCTTCAGACAGACTCATGCTCTACCCTTCRCTCCTCAACATAAAGGCAGGACGGTGCAAATAAACACAGTTTTCCTCAGGTAAAAGGAAAGCACATTTTCCTGTGCCTTAAAAAATCCTCTGAGAGCAAACATCCATCTCTTTTTCCTTTAGAATGGGTAACAAGTTCTAGCTTTTTTGTATAAGATTGCACAGCCTAGCCTAGAGTATTTACCACACAGGAGGTAAGGCTTGAAATGGTAAAAATATACAGAAGTGAATTTGTTACCAAGATTGACAAAATATATATTTTTAAAAATATAGATTTTATATTCAGCTTTCGCACATGACCTCCACATAATGCACTATTAATCGCAAATAACTTTTGGTATTATTGTGCAGAAAGCAATTACTGCTCTGCTAAAAGTACATAAAGCACTGGAGAATTCTGATCCATTTACTAAATCAATTCTGGTTACCACAAAAGAACCGCTAATATGCTTCAGGATAGTTTCCTAACTAACGGGGAGGAAAAAAGTAGGGATACAACCAATATTCTATTTTAAACTTAATTATATTATCATTTCATCAGCATTTACAGAAATATGAATCCTCAGAACAGTACTGAACTTATTTAGCTTCAACCAAGAGGGAACAATTCCTCAATCACTGCTTAGTATCTGCCTTTCTCTCACATACAAGCAGACAAACACATACACGCACATTCGCTTTTCTATTCTATTTCAGCAGAAGCATGCTTTCTACATAGAGTTTTTTAAAATGCAAGTGGCTGCAATGGAGAGTAGAAGTTGATCTGTATAAACAAGTTATTCTGAGGAATTTCTGAAAAAGAAAACAYTCGGTAGGTGCATTGTAATTAGTTGCTCTTTCTAGTTACCTCTTGACAAATGATGCATACAGGTCTGGATGAGAGCCCAACTCTTGACCCATGCCACCACTGCACGCTTTAGTACTTCAGCAAACATCCCCCAAGCCTCAGTGTTCTTTTCTTTTTTTCCAGAAATGCGGTTTCAGTAATGCACAAAATGAGAACTAGATGTTATTAACAAAGTTGGATTTCTTTCAGAAATGCTTCATATTGTTACRTCCTAAATATATCTGAGGAGAGTGTTCTGATTCAGATTCCTTCCAAATACACAGCATGTCTCAGGACTGGGTTAAAGGACAGAATATGGCGATACACAGGCCAAACAATGTTCCCACAATCCTTAATACACTTCTGCTACATTTTTAAGGCTTTGAAAACAGATGATATTCAAAAGATCATTATTTTTAATACAGGAGATCATAAGCCCATTGAGAAATACAACTTTTACCACAAAAAATACCCTTAAAAAGTAAACATTTTTGGATAGCACTTTACTGCCCCCTTTTGCACTTTAACATTAGAACAGGTTTCAACATGAACATACTTTGTGAAACACTGTTAAGACATAAGGTAAAAGGACAGGGCATCATGTCTACACACTGGTAGGCTCAGGCACTACTTTTGGAGCATCGTACAATTACCTAAAAGGTAAACAAGTGAAGTACATAGTTTTCATTGCCTTTAGTCTTCCATGGAAGACATCAGTAATGGATGGTTTAAACTACCATTTTCTATTTTAATCTACATATATATAGGCAAAGGGGAAAGAAAGGGATATTGCTCATTAACACCAGTTATCCTTCTGTCACAGTTTTCTAAAGCAAAGATCATCTGCAACTGCAGTTTGGTTTTATTGGAGAGGAAGAAAAGAATGACAAAGGGCTTTCCAATCTGAGGCCATTCATGTGTTAGCAATCTCAAAACTAAAAGGATGGGTGTATCCTTCAGAAGAAAACTTCACAAATTGTCAGGCAAGAATATTTTCATGAAAGGTGAAGACAAGAAGCCTAGACATTCAAATACCCTGCTAGCCCAAAGGCATAAACCCGTTCTGCAACTTTGCACTGCAATTACAGTCAGTACAGAATTCATGTATGTCTCTGTGTGTCCATATATAACTACAAAAGTAATAAATCTSTAGTCTAGTGCCCAGTTATTTACAAAATACTAATTCATTATGACAGAGCCAGCGGGGGACTTATCCTGCCCCTAGCCTCAGCTTCCATTTGACAAAGTCCATGTGCTGCTGTGTACACTTATATTTAAACTTAATCTATTTTCCTGTGTCATCCCACAATTATAATACAAGTCACAATAATATTAGATTTCACTGCCTACAGCATTGCACAATTGAACCATTACTGTAATGAAAAGTGACTCCCTTTGATATTAACACTGGTGTTTTCTCTCATTTGCTAACTATGAAATACAGGAAGAGAACAATGTTGTTTTAATTAAAGAATTGTTACTCAAAATACACTACTGGGAATATTAAAATAGTTCTTTGCTCTTGCAGTAAAGATAATCTGGTATTTCTGTGGTTTYGATTAAAAAATAATAATCTGATTCCATGAATTCAGTGTAACACAAAACCATGGCTCTACTTGTGCACACAGAAGCAGGGTGTGCCAAAAACAAGAAACATGGTGCTTTGTTGAAAAGATGCAGAGCTGTAGCTAGTATGGAATGGAAATGCAAACCAAACCATGTGTGCTACTTACACAAGTTTGGTTTTAGAAAGCTAACAGAGACCAGCTGGCATTTGCCAAAGAACTAGTTCTCAGAAAGGGCACTGTAAATCACAAGCAATGGCTGGAAGAGAGAACCAATAAAAACCAGTTGTTCTATTGCTGTGCTATTCTGTGCTTTTCTCCATGGTTTCTATTACAGAAACAAATCTCATGTCAGCCACAACACAAGGATACAAACCAAAGTTTTCAGTCTTCTTTCTCTTAACTATAATTTGTTCACACCTGTGCAGTCTTGTTCCAAGCAATGCTCCAAGCAAAGTCTATAAAAAGGGGCCGGGACTGTCTCATTACTTGATGAGACATTAATAATCAGTGATTATGCCTCTTAAATTCAAAAAAAAAAAAAAAGGGGGGGGGGAGAGAGAAGAAAATTCAGCTGCTTTGTAGTTGTTAGAAAAGATATCATTCCATACCATTTGCGTGCATAAGGAAACACTGGAATTAGAATGAGTTGTTACCTCATCATGTTTCCGGAAAATTTATGCCAAATCAATAACAGCATTATATAACAAACCAAGCATATTCTGGTAAGCTATTGGTATGCAGGATTTGCAGAATCCAGCTGCAACTGTCCTTCATTCCTGTACTGCATTCTTTCCTCTCCTTATATAGAAAAGACAGTTTTCAGGTGGCAGAAAATGACCTTGAGCATAAACCCAAAATAGAAACCTACAATTGGTCCTCACTTCCATCGCACACTAAATCCAAGATTCAGCCACTCATAAGCTTGAAGATCTTATATTCTTACATTAAATGTGAATTTTTCAAAAGTTTGTCAGACTTGCAGAAGCAGATTAAAATAGGATGGCCACAGCCACATCCACATCTGACCTGCCATGAAGCAACTTTGGGCCCACTGCTGTTTTGAGTCTTACAAATTTAGGTAAACCGAAACTGAAGCAGTTCAAAAACTACTGTAAAGGTTCAGAAGTTTAATCATCAGTAGCTCAGACATCCATGACTCTGGGTCGAAAAGTCCRTCCGAGGGGTTCAGCAAACAGCTGGGGACAGTGACAGTTTCTGCCACACCATTTTAATCAGCTGCCCTAAGCCTGCGAGAACACAAATTTTATTTTAGCCTCCACACAGTGAGGCTTAGGCTGTGTACTGGAATCACAAATTGGATTCTCTTTCAGATGGGTAACCTTGGCTGCTCTTGGGAATAACCCAAGTTAGTAATAGCAATTGGTAGTCAATGTAAATGAACGGACATTACTCTAAACTGCAAGCAAAAACAGAAGACTTTAGACCAACAGAGCTGCTAGCACAGGCAGAGCTCTAGTAGCGAAGAYGATGGTAGCTCCTCAAGCTGCCTTGGCCTGTGGAAGGGATCACCACTGCTACAGCTACCCTGATTGCTGGCAGGCTACATAAAGWAAAATTCATTCCAAGTGCAGACAGAGCCTTAACATCTGACATCATTTTCCGATGGAAAAAAAAATGTAATGAAGCTTCAGAAAGATGTGTCTTTGCTCAGCCTCAAAAATCTTTTCACTCTAGCCTTGGTTCAAGAAAGTTCACACTTAAATTTGTTCCACTTCGGCAAAAATACTCAGTGCTTCATATGAGATTTTGTGAATGAGGATGATTCCCTGAGTGAGTCTCTAAGAGCAAAGTTCTTGCTCATCTTGCTCTCACACGAAGACTGAAAGAATTGCAATACAATAAGCAATAAACTTAAAAAGATTCAGCTTTTTCCTTCAAAAACTGTAGAAACTGATGTTTGATAAAAAATAGACAAGATAATGACTACCATGAAAAAGGTCTGTTAAAATATTTATTGCACTGACTAGTAATCTTACCTGACAACATGACCTTCCCTGCTCAGTTAATCTATATAGTTTGGAATTATCTTGGNAAAAAAAAAAAAAAAAAAAAAAAAAAAAAACTAAAGGTCAAGTGTTGTACAGTGATTAAACTAGACTGCTTCTGAACTAAACTGAAATTAATTAAACATGAAGAAAGCAACTGAAGTGTGGACAGTGAATGCTGTGGGACTGCAAATCCTCAAAAGGAGCCAAGATGTTCCTAGTCCAAATCTACACTTTTAACCAGTCAAGTATAGAAACCAACTGCTGCTCAGGCAGTAGGTAAGCAGATGGTAAACACTAGCAAAAACAAAAATGCAAAACGATGCACCACTTGAAGAGTCAGAACTGCAGTTATGTGTGTATTCGCCAGTGTTCACTGCATAGGTTCCTTAAACAAACTGCTTCAAACTTGCAGAACATCAAAAGCCAGATGGGCCTTCCTGAATGAATCCACAGGCAAGGAGCCAGGATTCCAGTTCTCTGCAGAAATAGGCCCGGACTTGATTTGAGTCTTCTCAGCTCTGACAGGCTGGAGTCTGGCAGAACTCCCAAAGCCAAACTAATATTGTACGCTTCCATTTACAGTGCATTGTTCACCTTTTTCACCACTGTTTAGGAGTTGGGTACCTACATAAATACTCTATTCAAAGGGAAGTTAACAAATATATTAATATTAATTCATAGCATCAGATTTTTCAGGCTGAAGTATCATTCCAACATCTAACCTGCTGTCTTGTATAAAACAAGCCATCTAATTTCTTCTTTAGTTTACATGTGTAAAACTTAGTTATTCTTTAGAGTGTACACAGCTCCAAATCTTACTAACTAAATTTTACAAATTCTAATTTAGCTATTAACYATGGGCTGTTTAAAAAAACCCCATCTTTATCATTATGTATATGCTATGCATGAGGAATGATTCACCTAGCAACATAATCCTCTACCAGCCTTTATCCTTCTTGGCTTGGCACCTATGTTTAAAACCAAAAGAGAGCATAGACTATTACATCAAAGTTTAAATCAGCTGCATTATAATTAACATGCTGATATCGCAATAAACACTGGGTGTTGGCTGACCAGGATTGCCAAAAAAGATAGAGGTGCTGCCCTTATTCCCTGTCTTTGACAATGCATATAATCACATCAAAGGAAAGTTTTCTGCATGCACAGTTAACAGAAAAAGAGAACCTAGAGGTTCTGTTTCATTGAGTAAAATGATGGATTTTGTTCATTATATGAGAATTAAAAATTTTACGTACAATGAAAAAACAATTATAATGTAAAGCCCTTGCAGGCTAATGTACTACTCACTGAAGTCACATGAGATATTTTCATCGAGTGGAACAGGAGCTAGACAGAAGCCTTAAATATGTTTGTTTATTTGAGACAGAAAATGTGTAATACTAAAGGACTTTTTCAGATACAGAATTTAAAAATAATTTATTTTAATCAAGTATTTAAGAGCGCTTAAAGATGTCTGAAAATCCAAACATGGACTTATAAGCACAGAAAATAACTATACTTTCCTAAATCGTTATCTGAGACTTTCTTTAAAAAGATTAAAAAGACACTCAAGACACTGAAAGTTTACAGAATTTGTGTGTATGCTTTTCAGTTTCAATTTAGCAGACCTTTCCAACCCCATGATTAGAGGAGAAACAGCAAATATTTTTGTTCTGCCATTTTGTTTTCATACTTGAGTTTCAGAGGCTTACTGAGTGTAATTTGCTTCTTTTCTTAAAGGTGTGRGKTTWTTTTTTTTTAGCAATTAGGTGCAAATTGCAAAATCTTGTGTGTATATCTTTGAATTAATATACGTAAGTAGAAAGTTATTTCAGGTAAGTAGAACCTGCAGATGATTGTGTATGGGAGTATACAGTCCTTACAGTCCTGCACTGACTACATAAGGAATACTACATAAAGAATTACCTGCTTTTTTTGTGCCTCACCAAATGTACAAAGTCTTATCTAGTACATTTCTGAAATGTGACATGACAGGCAGGTTCGAAAGCTAAATGTTGGATAATGGTTGGCAAACAAAGGACATCGGTTTTTGCATTATTTCTTTAATTACTTTAACCCTTGTTCTAACAGAAAGCATAAGGCCAGAGTAATTCAGCTTCTCCCTTTGTCATTTGCCTGCCATAAATATGCACTAGTCTGCCTTTGAAAAGCTGAAGGAGGCCGCAAGCTTGCTGGACATTTATCATGCTCTGTTCCCTGTTAACAAGCAAATACTTTAGTTGAATGGCCCATTAGCAATCATTGTCAAATGCAGAATGCAAGGTGCTTGGATGTGACTGGCCTGTAAATTAGATGAGGGTGCCCCTGTGCTTCGGAGAATTTCAGCAAATGAAACGGATCTTTTCATACAGATTTCTGAAGGTTAAGCTGCAAGAGAGGAAACATATCTGACTACTTCAGACCCCACATATTATGCCAATCTGTTCAGTTCCCTATATGCACTTGTTTATTTTTCATCTGTTAAATCACATCAGCAGCTTGACAGTTTTGGAGTTCCCTTTTCAGTCAGATTTGTGAAACCTTCCAGCTTACTATGAAGTAGGATAAGAATGATAAATTCAAGCATGTAATTAACATCTTTATAAAAAATGAAAAGAAAAAACTTAAATGCACCCAAGCCACTGCCAAACAAACAGCATGAATTCCATTTTGCCAAGCTCATCCGAGGCTCATTCTCACTAAAGAAAGACACAACTGTTGTTGTAGGCTTCAGTGTTTTTTTTTTTTCTATGTCTAGACTCTGCCTAACAAATGCAGAGTGCTTTCTCTTTCTCCTTAGCAGACAAATGAGCAGGCAATAAAGTAAATATTTCCCATTTGAATTGTACTTCCAGTTTGCTGTGTAATGCTGACAACCTTTTTTTGTTTAAAGTTTTGCATGTTTATAGGTACAAGTTGTGCTGAAAAGCAAGTCTTAACTATTTAGAAGGCTCTTTAGGAGAAAAGGCAAAAACAAAAAAATAATAATCAAGTAGCAACACCAGGAGAGGAATTTTGCTGCCTTTATAGCAACAGACTATTTAAATATGGAAACAATKGATAAAATTATCCGCTAGCCGCACAGCTTTAGGGGCTAGGCTGGCAGCAAGCTGATCCCTATGAGTTTAAGTTTAGTCAGGCTGGAGGAGGGAACAGAGAAAGAGGCAGGCACTTATCTCATTCAGTTCTGGATTTCAGCCTGCCTTTTGGGAATAAATACCACCTAGACTAAGCCAAATCAATTTGGTTATCAGCAGCTTTATTGGTAAATACAAATGAATACCGGATTTTTCTTTTATATTTTTGCAGGACAGGAAACACAAGAAATGCTGAAGTATCATCTGGATAAGATGCAGACAATGCACAATGTTTATCTTCGCTTCTCCCATGGAGTGCAAGATTGAGACCACAGTCTGAAATATGGCTGAAATCAAAAGGTCTCTGTTTTCTTTTCAGATAACCCCAGTCCTACCTATCCCCTCCACTCTGTTCCTTGCCAGCATGTTCCTGCCTGAAGCCCAAATAGATTAAGGAAACAAACTCAAAGTGCAGCTAAGTCTACAGAATGGTTGCTGCTGCTAGGCCAGGAGTTAAAAAGGGAAAAATCTTCCTCAGCTAACAATTGCAGTGATCTGAAGTTTTAATCAGTCCAAATCTCAGTTAGGAAAAAAAAAAGTAGTAGTAAATGAAATCCATCTTTACCATATTATACACCACCAATGAACAAGAACTGAGCAGCTTTTCTTTACTGCTTTAACCATCACAAGCCACAAGCAGGCCTTTCATACTTTCTAATCCTGGCCTCTAAGTTTTGTGCGGTTCTCACATAATACCTTACAGCCCGGAGCAAGGCCCTTAGTTTCTAACACCCCTTTCAGAGACGTGTCATTTCTAACATCAAGCTAATCTATATGTTGCCATGGCATCACCCTTTATCTGCCTTTACATCTTATGAACTGCATGGATTTACCACATTATTTTTATCTGAAAGACACAAAATGGTGGTTTTATTGCCATACAATCAGATTACTGCTGCTAGTTTCTCTATGCCTTTTTACCATACTTCAATCAAAAGGGATCAGTTTCTTTATACTCTGCCCTTGATTTACATTACATCTGTAAAGACCTAGTCTGGGTTGTAATCCCCTTATTAACTATGACCAGGGTTGATTTGCCTAAAAATAAAAGCAAATTGTGTCAGACCTTTTCACTTTGTTTTTGATTCGGAACTACAAAATGGATTACTAAAGAAATCTTCAGAGTTCACACGGCTGGTATAGTACTGAATTTAAAATGAGAATTAAACAAGTTAAACATGGGAGCTGTGTCAACGGTTTACATTTTCCATCATGGGAGAAAGGCTGAACTGCGTATGTCTTTGTGTTCTCTGGCTTTAAGGAGACAATGAAGCCACAGGAGTTTTTCCAAGCTGTTCTAACACTGTCCATTTGCCATCCTCCCTTCCTTTGCTTTTCATATAACTCCCTCCCCAACTCTCCCCTCTCCCATCATCCCCAAAGTAATAATAATTAAAAAAAAAAATCACTCAGGAGAACTGTGCTYTGGTTAAAGTTTATAGTTCTATGGCACTACATATTTTAAAATACTTTGATCAGTTTAACATTCCTATTTAAGTTTCCACAACGCCTCACAAAGAATGAGCTCATAAGCAAATCTATGTAGATGTATGATAAATGACCTGAAAAACAGGTTTCTTTATGTCAGCAGTCAAGGCAGGCAGACATTAGGCACACATGAACATTTTAATCACTATTTTTTTCCTCAGAAGAATACTTTCTTCTCATTTGCAATAAGCAATTTCAAGTATTGCAGGCTGCATGATACATTAAGATCAGATCTTTAAAAAACCCGGTTATGGCTGCTGTGCAGGTCTGAAAGGCCTCATCTTTGCCAGCATGCCACTGCAGTCACCTTAGTTCTCCACTGATTTCCCATTATAGAAACATTTACCAAATGAGACAATCCTAAGTATCACACTAAAGCAATGTGATCTTTCCACAGTAAAAAAAAA